>NC_080418.1:137414792-138014792 GCF_029873635.1 Malania oleifera
TGCTCTCGCGGCTGGTGAAGACTTGCGGGAATGGAAACCCTCCTGCACTACCCTCTTTTTACTTTTCTCCAAGAAGCTGAAAAAAACTAAGGCTATCCAAGTCCCCCGCCCCCTGCTGCTATTCATTTCCAACTAATGAAATAAAATTACATTCATGCCCCCAGAAAAATAACCCAACAGCAGCCATTGGATCAAAAATGAAATGGATGGCCTGAATTTTTTTTTCAAGCCTTGACACTCCAACAATTCTCCACCTTGGCAAGCTTGTAACCCTTGCATCTCCTTAGCATCTCCTATGTCGGTTCTTGCAAAACAGACGCTAGAAACTTCTAAGGTTAACCAAGTTCGAATAATGTTCAAACTTGGATTTAGGTACTGCTTTAGTCATCATATCCAAAGAATTATCCTCCGTTGGAATTTTTCTTACTTATATTTCTCCACTAGAAATAATATCTCTCACAAAATGCAGCCTAACATCTATATGTTTGGACCTATCATGATAAACATGATTCCTAGCCAAATGAATAGTGCTTTGATTGTCACAATAAATTGTAACGGTTCCACTATACATTCCTAACTCTAGGCATAGTCCTTTTATCCATATAGCCTCCTTAAAGGCTTCAGTCATGGCAATATATTCAGCCTCCGTGGTAGACAAGGCTACCACCGATTGCATGTGAGATTTCCAACTAATAGCACTACCTAAAAAAGAAAAGACCATACCAAACAAAGACTTCTTGGTATCTAGATTTTCAGCATAGTCGGAATCTACATATCCTTTTAATCCTATTTTACAATACATATCCTTTTTACCAAATATTAATCCTTACTGTTTTGTTCCAAACAAGTATTGAAAAAATTTGTTTCAAAGCATGCCAATGTGATTTTCTAGGTTTGCTCATAAATCTACTCACTTGACTTATATCATAAGATAGATCAGGTCTAGAACATACCATGGCATACATTACACTACCAACCATACTAGCATAAGGTATTCTATTCATAAATAATGACTCATTTTCAGTTTTAGGACATCGTTTTGTAGACAATTTAACATGCTGTACAACAAGAATAGAAGTAGATTTGACATGACTCATTCCAAATCTTTTCAATACCATTGAAATATAAGACTTTTGGGACAAGTAGAGAAGCTTTTTATTCCTTTCTCTAGTTATTTCCATACCAAGTATTCTTTTAACAGGTCATATGTAACAACCCGAGAAATTTTAAACTATTTTGAAATTATAAGGAAGATAAGGAAAGAAAGAATAAATTCAAAAAATGGGTGGCAGCAGACATTCGTCGACGAGCAGACTGGACTTGTCGAGGAATGTTCTTCTAGAATCGTCGACGAATCGATGTGTCTCGTCGACGAGGAATTACCAAGAGGGGTTTTAATAGACTAAAATTCGTCGACGAGTTGGTCATTTCATTGACGAATTGTGTTCAGGACTCGCCGACGAATCGACGTGTCTCGTCGACAAATCCCTGTGTATAAATAGTGGATTCTTTCATTCCAGCGTGAATTCTTTTGCATGTCTTCTCTCTCTCTCTAGAAATTCAGCCATCCTCCTTTCTCTCTTTGATTTTGGGCCGGATTTCCACTGGTTCGACAATTTGAAGCTACCACGATGCTCCTAGGAGAGTTCTCTACAAATCTACTATAGTGGATCGTCGGTGGAGCTAGTTGAGAATTCATCCTAGATTTAAGGAAAAGGCTTTTTATGTAAAATTTGGCTTTACCCTAGCTGTAGGAAATATTATATGTAAAAAAATACTGAAGTTTTGTTCTAAGATATGTGGATTTCAGGATGTTGAACGTGGAACCCTGCAGGTGCAGGACTGGTTATTTTAAGGGACTTTTCGGGAATTAGGTAAGGGGAAATATTTTATAATAGCTTTTAGTAATTGTTAAAATGACTAATTTTGGGTAAAAATCCTACATATACAGGTATAATTTTTCTAAACCAAACTGATATTGAAGATACTGTTGTAATTATATATGTATTAAATTGGGAAAAATTGTGTGGTTGAGACCATTTTGATAATTAAATGATTACGAACATAGTGGAACGATGAATTCATTGAGATTGTGAATGTTATTTGGCTATGAATCTCATTTGGTTGAATATACTAGTTGGATTATGAACTTTGTTTAGCTAAAAATACTAGATGGTTGAGTATACTGTGGTAATTGTGTGGACATGGTTGATTAGTCAGGTGTGTTATTGATCTATGGTGTGGTTCATATAAATGACGATATAACGTTGGCAGTGATATGAGGAGGTCGTTATATCGTACATGGTATAACCGTCATATAACGTTAGCAATGGTATGAGGAGGTTGTTATATGGGCGTTTATACTGGGAGGTAAACATTGGCAGTGGTATGAGGAGATTGTTTAGCTATTTACCATGAACAGGTTGGTTAGTTCGTCCTGTGTGGACACTGATGATGTGTGATGATTAGTCCTGTGTTGACACTAATGCTGTGTGATGATTAGTCCTGTGTGGAAACTGATGTTGTGTGATGATTAGTCCTGTGTGGACACTGATGCTGTGTGATGATTAGTCCTGTGTTGACACTGATACTGTGTGACTAGATCCTGTGTGGATTGATTATGATATGAGCATATGCATGAAATTTTTGTGAAGCAATTGCATTGGCTTTGTACGAATGTTAATAAATTAAGTATTTTGGGTAAAGTAGATTTTTCCACCCAAGAGCTTGTTGAGGAAGGCGAGTACCCTGGTAGTTATTCATGGATACTAGGGTAGAGGGAAGCCACTTGTATGGGCGGGTGATTTTTCTCATTCTCGATGTCTTTACCTGAATACATAACCCGAGGACTTACTGAGAAAGGTGAGTGCCCTGGTATTAGTACTAGAGCAGAGGAAACTTACTTGTATGGGCGGGTAGATTTTCCTATTCTCGAAAAATTAACAATAAAATACTAATGGTTGTGAATATCCGGAAGGATGATAATGACGTTGATTTTGTGTGATTATGGGCATGACATCTAGAATATTTGTGGATTGTGTGTATATTTTAGAAGGATATTTTAATTTTATTATAAACACTTCAGTCACACGCTATTATAAATTATTTCTTCCTTACTAAGAGGTGTCTCACCCCGACATATGTTAAATCTTTTCAGGTTATCTAGGTGATCGCTCTTAGATAGCTCCAAAGCTGGGTAGTTTTGTGAGTTAAATATAACAGATCAGATATGTACTTAGTTTATGTTTAATATGTATTAATTCTGGATTTATATTATGAAGGATTAGGTTGTAATTATTATGGATCAAGGTATGTATATATAGCACTCTGGTATTTTCTATTGAAGATATTTATTATTTCCACTACGTGAATGTATTAGAGATTCGTGTCGGTCTCTTAATGCACCGGGCCCCGCGTGGCGGGTATGGGGCGTTACATCCTAAGTCTTTCATTTCAAATTCAGATTTAAGCATGCACTTAACTTGATGTAACTTATCCATGTCTCCACAAGCAACCAACATGTCATAAACATATAATAGCAAATATGTATGACAATTATCACATGATTTAGAATAAACACAGCCATCATAATTGCTTCTACAGAAATAATTTTGAATCATGTATAAATCAAATCGTTTATACCATTGTCTAGGTGATTGTTTCAACCCATATAAAGATTTCTTTAATAAACATACATGATTTTTATTCATTTTTGTATCAAAGCCCTCGGGAGGTTGCATATAAACCGTTTCTTCTAAAGTACCATGCAAGAAAACTGTTTTAACATCAAGTTGTTCCAAATGCAAGTCATGTACAGCAACAAAAGATAATAGAATTCTAATTGAACTATGCCTCACAACAGGGAAAAATATTTCATTATAGTCTACCCCTTCCCTTTGTGTAAATCTCTTAGTCACTAACGTAGCTTTATACCTAAGTGGTTCAACTCCAGGGATTCCCTCTTTCCTCTTAAAAATCCACTTGGATCCTATGAGTTTCTATTTTTCCGGTCTAAGTACCATCACCTATGTCTCATTCTTGTTTAGAGACTTCATTTCTTCTTGCACTGCAAGAATCCATTTTTCAGCCTCTTTACTATCCATGGCCTCTCTAAAAGTCCTAGGCTCCACCTCAATTTCTGTTTCAACCATAGAAAGAGCAAAAGCTGACATATTAGCTTCTCTATACCTTTAAGGAGGTCTTATGACCCTCCTCTCCTTATCCCGTACTAGAAGGTAAGTTTTACTTAATTTAGAGGTTTCTGTTTCTGAGTTTTGCTCCTCAAAATCTACAGCATCTGTTTCTAAATGGCTATGAGAAGTGGAGGATTGCTCCACCTCAAGTTGTGGGTCACTAGTATCAGAGTGCCTAACACTTTCATCTGAATTTTATGGTTTTCCCCCTATTTTAGTTTCTTTAAAAACTACATCCCTGCTAATAATACATTTTTATTTTCTAGGTTATATAACCCAAAGCTTATAGCCTTTAACCCCCTCTAGGTATCCCACAAAAATGCATTTAGTAGCCCTAGGCTCTAAGTTATCAGTTCTAATGTGGGCATAGGCTACGCACCCAAAAACTTTTAAACCCTGATAATTAGTAGGCTTACTCGACCAAATTTCTTGAGGGGTTTTATAATTTAAAGTTGTGGAAGGACACCTATTAATAAGGTATACAGTAGTGGTCACCGCCACTGCCCAAAAGGTCTTGGGCAGACCTAAAGTGGCTAACATGCATCTTACCCTTTCCAAAATAGTCTTATTCATCCTTTCAGCTAATCCACTCTGTTGGGGAGTATCCCTAACAGTCTTATATCTAGTTATGCCCTCAGCTTTACAAAATTCAGAAAATTCATTTGATATGTATTCTAATCCATTGTCTGTTCTAAGTGTTTTAACTTTTCTACCAACTTGATTTTCAACTAAGGTTTTCCATTCTTTAAACTTTTCAAAAGTATCACTTTCATATTTTAGAATATAAACCCATACTTTCCTAGAAAATTCATCTATAATTGATAGAAAGTACCTAGAATCACCATGAGAACTAACCGTAGCAGGCCCCCACAAGTTTGAATGTATGTAATCAAGAGTCTGTTTTGTGGCATGAGTAAACTTCTTAAAACTAACCCTAGTAGACTTACTCAAGACACACTCCTCACAGAATGACAATTCCTCAAGTTTCCTATTTCCAACGAGCTCCTGTTTCTCTAGCTCCTTTAGGCCCTATTGGCTAACATGTCCTAGCCTTTTATGCCACAAGGAAACCTGATTTTCTACCCTGTGATTGATAGGTGAAACCTCACCAATCATTGTCTTTCCTACCAAGGTGTACAACCCATTCTTTAGCACCCTTTTCATCACTACCAGTGAACCTCTACAAACTCTTAGGTTACCTCCTTCAGACTTAAACGTGTACTCTGTCTTATCTAAGCTACCAAGAGAAATTAGGTTTCTCTTCAGCTCAAGTATGTACCTTACATTTCTTAGCACTCTTTCCATCCCATCATGCATTAGAAGTCTCACAGTCCCAATACCCTGTATTTTACATGACTTATTGTTTCCTAGGATAACATGACCTCCTTCTAAGCATGTAAAGAACTCAAACCAGTTTTTCAATGGACACATTGTAGTAACTGGGAAAAAAATAAAATTTTAAAAAAATATATAATAATAAAATAATAAAATAAAATTAATTAATTAAATTAACAAGTAAAATGAATAGTATGATAAGGAAAATATATATATATATATATATATATATTGAAGCATGTATATATATATGTGTGTGTGTGTGTGTGTCTATATATATATATATAAGTAAGTTATTATGATATGCATTTAATATAAAGGTTAAAGGTATATATATATATAGAAAGTGGAAAGCTTCTTCAAGAAGCTTACTTGGATTTTTTTTTTTTGGAAGTGCTCTCTCTCTCTCTCTCTCTCTCTCTCTCTCTCTCTCTCTCTCTCTCTCTCTCTCTTCGATTCCGGGCTAGTTTTACGCCGGATCGACAAACCGAAACCACCACGACGCTCTTGGCGAAGTTCTCTACAAATCTGCTGGAGCGGTTCTCTACAAATCTGCCGGAGCGGATCGTCAGGGAAACGAAGTTGGATTTCATCCCAAATCCAAGGTAAGGCTTTATATTCAATATTTGGATTTTTGACAGTTGAAGAAAGTGATATACGCATAAAAATACTGAACTTTAATATTGAAAATTTTCAGTTCCAGGGTGTTGATTGGGAACGTTGGGAATCATCTCTAAGTTGAGGTAAGACTTTTTAAGTCGAATTTGACTTAGTGGTAGTTATAGAAAATGTTGTACGTACGAAAATACTAAACTTTAATTCTGCGAGTTTTCATTTTCAGGGTGTTGAGTTGAGAACCTCGTGGGTACGGGGAAGATTTTCTTAGGGGCTTTTCAGAAATCAGGTAAGGGAATAAACTAAACTAGTTTCGTTTTGAGAAAATGTATGTATATATATGTAGCATTTGGTTTCAGGAAAAAATAAATATATTTATATATATGATTTATATTTGGAAAATACTGTTTAAATGATGATATGTTGAATACGTAGAAAATTTGTTTAGCGTGGCATGAGTATAAAAATGTTGTGAAATACTATTTTTTTTGGGAATGGGGACGATATGGATTTCTATGATGGAAAACCGGCGTACGGGCCAAGATATTTTTATATGTATATGTGATTTGCCAGTGTAAGGGCCGTGCTATGTGTTTTGCCAGCGTACGGGCTGTGCTATGTGATTTGCCGGCGTACGGGCCGTGCTATGTGGTTTGCCAGCGTACGGGCTGTGCTATGTGATTTGCCAGCATACGGGCCGTGCTATGTTAAAATGTGTAATACCGGCGTACGGGCCAATGATTTTCATGATACACGTATATATGTGAAATGATATGATTGATGTGAAAATAAATGATATGAGATATTTATGTATCACGGTTTTAGTATATGTATATGATATCAGAACCTGGTTGGCTTGGTCTAGGCTAGCACTTGCACGGTACCGTTGCTATGTGTCCATGGTCCTCGTGATCATGATATCTATGTTAACGCCGCTGTACGGAGTGGTGTGAGATTGGATGGTCGATGTGGTTATTTTCAAGAAGTGTGCTGTTATCGCCCCTAGTGTACGGACCAGTCTGGGTAGACCCATCGGACCTACAGACTACTGTTTGACTTGGCAGTGGTCGGCCAACCATTGTCAGGTCCCGCCTTCGGGTCACACAACCCAGTCATGTGGGGGTAATACATGACAACAGCCAGCTAACCTACCAGGATTGTTTTTATGTTATTATTATTATCATATGAGATGAGAAATGTTTATGAAAATGCAGTATGTTCTATCACGTTTTGATATGCATATGTTTTCCCAGATTTGATAAACAGTATTGAATATGTTATGTATGGTATATGTAGAACACAGAATACTAATGTTGCCACACACTGGTATTAGTTTATTTCCCTTACTGAGAGGTGTCTCACCCCTAAATCTTATTAACTTTTCAGGAGCCCCTAATAGGAGAGCGGGAAAAGCCCCGCTGATCTAGATCAGTTGTTTGCCCTCTTTGGAAGGGTAAGTTTTTGGTAGGGACAGTTAGGTTTTTTGGGGATTGTCCCTAGATTTCATTTTTGAGATGTATATACTGTGAGATAGTAATTGTAGTGACTCTGGTATGTGTTATGCACATTATGATGAGATGTATATGATTTTATACTCTCTGCTGCATAGGCTTCTGCTGTATGTTTTGTTATATCCCTGGTGCCCACGGGCCCAAGTGGATTGTGACCTGCTGAGCTGGAATGTATGATGTGATGATAATTTATTTATATAAAAAAAAAATATGTGAAAAAGGAGCAGGTCGTTATAGTTGGTATCAGAGCCTAGGTTGCTAGGTTCTGTAGACTTTAGAGTGCAGCAGGAACAATACCAGAGTTTAGGAAATGATTTGAGGTTTTGTTCTACAGTCTAAAAGCAGGACTTCCGTGGTAGTTTCTGTGCTTTTCCTGGGGTGACGATTTCAGGAAAACCATAGTAAGCTATTGTCGGGTTGTGTTCCTAGAATGTAGGACTGGGGATTAACAATGAGTTAGAAATGTTGAGATGAGTGGTGAGGATAGGTTGGTAAATTATGAGGATAGGATTACTGAATTGCAACTGCTATTTTCCAGGATGGATCCAGAAGGAAATAGTGCCCATGCAAGTGGCAGTGATGGAGCAGGACCATCAGGTACAGCTAAGACCGACTCTGATGCGGTATTACATAGCGTGGCTCGGCAAGTTATGGCTGAGATTGCTAGGAGCTCGAGGGAGCAGAGTGGTCCATCTACAAGCCATGGGTGCACTATAGAGAAATTTACGAAGATGAATCCTCCGGCGTTCTCAGGTGGAGTTGATCCTGTAGCCGCTGAGAACTGGATGCAGGAGATTGAGAAAATCTTGACTGTGCTGCAATGTACTGAGGAACAGAGGGTCCTCTTTTCGACCTATAAATTGACAGGAGAGGCTGAGAGGTGGTGGACTGCGGTGAGACTATTAGAGCAGCAGAGGGTGACTCCAATAGCTATGACATGGGACCGGTTTAAAGATCTGTTCTTTGATAGATATTTCCCAGCTACTGTGAGGGAGGCTAAGGTAGAAGAGTTCCTGAGTCTGAAGCAGGGATAGCTATCCGTCCAGCAGTATGCAGCACATTTTATCGAGCTCTCTCGATTCTTCCCATACATTGTTCCTGATGAGGTGAAGAAGGCGAGACAGTTTGAGAGAGGCTTGAGGCAGAGTATATTTAGGAAGGTGGTGCTGCTGCGGATCCAGGACTTCGCTGAGTTGGTCGACAGGGCGGCCTTGGCAGAGATTGGTGAGCGTCTTGATGCGGATGAGCCGGGACAGAGGAAGAGATCTGTATCTACAAGCTACCAGCAGGGTCACAGGCCGGGTCAGTGGAGAAGAGGTAATCATGGTAGAGGGCGGAGACAGGAGGACGCCAGGTGTAGACAGGGCAGGGTCCTCCAGTTTGTCAGACTTGTGGTAGGAGACATTGGGGAGAGTGTCGAGCTGGTGGTGTAGTGTGCTACCGCTGCGGTAGATCGGGACATATAGTGCGAGATTGTCCTACCCCGCCAGATGCAGCTCCGGTGTGCTATTGCTACGGTAGATCGGGGCACATGGTACGAGACTTCCCTACTCTACCAGATGCAGTTCCAGCTCCTAGACCATATCGAGGAGGTTATCAGGCACCACAGAGGGGCCAGCAGAGGAATACGGCTCCTGCCAGGGTGTTTACTCTGATGCCGGGTGAGGCTGAGGCGTCAGGTGACGTGGTGACGGGTATGGTCATTATGCTTTCTTTTAAAGTTATTACATTATTTGATTCAGGAGCTACACACTCATTTGTGTCCTTGGGGTGTATTAAATTATGTGAGGCTGAAACACAATCATTAGATGTTGAACTGTTGGTATCTACACCGACTGGGTCGGTAGTGAGGTGTGGTAGGGTACTCCGCGACTGCCCAGTAGAGATTCAGGGGAAAACATTTTCTGTTGATTTGATAGTGTTAGACATGCATGGGTTTGACGTTATATTTGGCATGGATTGGCTAGCAGCTAATTTTGCCAGCATAGATTGTCGTGCACGAGAGGTGATATTTAGACCCCCGGGGGAAGCAGAATTCAAGTTTGTAGGGTCGCATGTACAATCCCCGCCTCAGCTAGTTTCAACTATTCAGGCCAGGAGACTACTGCTGAGTGGTTGTCAGGGGTTTGTAGCGGTTGCGAAAGAGATGTCAGAGAATGAGTCGAAACTTACTAGCATGCTTGTAGTGAAGGAGTTTGTGGCTGTTTTTCCAGATGAGTTACCAGGCTTGCCACCCGACCGTGAGGTGGATTTCTCTATTGATCTACCTCCCGGTAAAGTGCCGATTTCTAAAGTACCTTATCGAATGGTGCCAGTGGAGTTAGTAGAATTGAAGAATCAGTTGCAATATCTGCTAGATAAGGGCTTCATACGACCCAGTGTATCTCCATGGGGAGCTCCAGTTTTGTTTGTGAAAAAGAAAGACAGGACTACGAGGATGTGTATAGACTATAGGGAGATAAATAAAGTAACAATCAAGAATAGGTATCCTCTACCCCGTATCGATGATTTGTTTGACCAGCTCCAGGGTACACGGGTGTATTCGAAGATTGACCTTAGATCTGGCTACCATTAGGTGAAGGTGAAAGCAGAAGACGTCTCAAAGACGGCCTTCAGGACTAGGTATGGGCATTACGAGTTTCTAGTGATGCCGTTTGGTTTGACGAATGCTCCTGCGGTATTTATGGACTTGATGAATAGAGTCTTCCACCAATACCTAGACCAGTTTGTTGTTGTTTTTATTGATGATGTACTGGTCTATTCTAGGAACTATGAGGAGCATGAGACGCACTTGAGGCAGGTTTTGCAGACACTTCGGGAAAAGAAGTTGTATGCCAAGTTCAGTAAATGTGAATTTTGGCTGGAGAAGGTCGTGTTCTTGGGGCATGTTGTATCTGGAGACAGTATTTCTGTGGATCCTAGCAAGATTGAGGCTGTAGTGAATTGGGCTAGACCGAGAAATGTCCATGAGATCAGGAGTTTCTTGGGGCTAGTAGGCTATTACCGTCGTTTTGTTGAGGGATTCTCAGCTTTGCCAGGGCCTTTAACACGACTGACGAGGAAGAATGTTAGATTTGAGTGGGATGATAGCTGTGAGCAAAGTTTTCAGAAGCTGAAGCAGAGACTAGTCACAGCACCAGTGTTGATCATTCCGTCTGGGGGTGAGGGGTATACCATTTACAGTGATGCGTCCTTGAAAGGACTTGGATGTGTATTGATGCAGCATGGCAGGGTAGTGGCGTATGCATCCAGACAGTTGAAAGAATATGAGAAGAACTACCCTACCCATGATCTTGAGTTGGCTGCAGTGGTACACGCACTGAAGATTTGGAGGCATTACCTGTACGGTTAGCAGTGTGAGATCTTCTCTGACCATAAAAGTTTGAAGTATTTCTTTACGCAGAAAGAACTGAATATGAGGCAGAGAAGGTGGTTGGAACTGATTAAGGATTTTGATTGTACCATCAGTTATCACCCAGGGAAAGCAAACGTGGTAGTTGATGCGTTGAGCAGGAAATCCAGGGAGCCAATGTTGGCGGCTATGGGGATCCAGCATCCGATCATAATGGATCTGGAGAGACTCGGCATAGAGTTGGTGGAGAGTGATCTCCCAGTATGTATTGCAAGCCTAGTAGTACAGCCTACCCTGCAGGAGAGAATTAAAGCTGCCCAGAAGGAAGATCCAGAGCTAGTGAAGGTGATAGACAGAGTACCGAGTGGGCAGGGGGAGGAGTTCAGTATCGCAGATGATGGAGCTTTGCAGTTCCGTTCCAGATTATGTGTTCATGCCGATACTAAGATCAAGAAGACTATTCTAGAGGAGGCTCACAGATCTTTGTATACAGTTCATCCCGGTAGTACGAAGATGTACAGAGATTTGTGAGAGTCATACTGGTGGAGTGGTATGAAGAGAGAGATTGCTGAGTATGTAGCGCAGTGTTTGACATGCCAGCAGGTAAAGGCTGAGCACCAGAGACCGGCAGGGCAGTTGCAGCCGTTATTCATCCCGGAGTGGAAGTGGGATCACATATCGATGGACTTCATGTCAAGACTGCCGATGGCGTTACATGGTCATAATGTCATCTGGGTGATTGTTGATCGATTGACGAAGACCGCCCACTTTATTCCCATCAAGATCAGCTACTCCCTCAACCGTTTAGCGGAGATTTACATTCAAGAGATAGTACGTTCTCATGGGGTGCCTGTATCTATTGTGTCGGATCGAGACCCACGATTCACATCACGATTTTGGAGGAGTCTGCAGGAGGCTCTGGGGTCTCAGTTATCGTTTAGTACGGCATTCCATCCTCAGTCAGACGGGCAGACTGAGAGGATGACACAGATATTAGAGGACATGCTCAGAGCGTGTGTACTAGACTTTGGGGGTAGTTGGACCCAGTTCATGCCATTAGTAGAATTTGCGTATAATAACAGTTATCAATTTAGTATTGGCATGGCACCATTTGAGACTCTGTACAGTAGGAGATGTCGTTCTCCTTTGTTTTGGGATGAAGTAAGTGAGCGGCGAGTAGTGGGACCAGAGCTGGTTCAGCAGGCGTGTGATAAAGTTCGTCTTATCAGGGATAGGATCAGTGCAGCTCAGAGCCGACAGAAGAGTTATGCTGACCATCGCCGTAGGAATTTAGAGTTTGATGTAGGTGATCACGTATTTTTGAAGATAGTTCCGATGAAAGGGGTTATACGATTTGGGAGGAAGGGTAAACTTAGTCCTAGATTTATCGGTCCATTTGAGATTCTAGATAAAGTGGGACCGGTAGCCTATAGGCTAGCTTTGCCACCTGTATTGTCCAGGATTCACAACGTATTTCATGTTACTATGTTGAGGAAATACGTCCCAGACCCTTCTCATGTCATCAATTATGATGAGTTGAAGCTTAGTGATTCACTGAGATATGAGGAGGTACCAGTACAGATTCTGGATAGGAAAGTGCAAAAACTACGTAACAGGACGATTCCTCAAGTAAAAGTCTTGTGGAGGAATCGTGCAGTAGAAGAGGCTTCTTGGGAGTCCGAGGAGCAGATGAAGCAGAGGTATCCGCATTTATTTCAAGAAGTCTGAGTGAATAAATGTAAATAGTTAAGTAGTTTTCTGTTGCAGGTACATGTAATGGTTGAATAGTGTAACACTTTAGTTTTGGGAGAATGGTTTTCTTTTGTATATGTAATCTTCCAAGACTCGAAATGTAACCACGATATTGCTCCGCCATAAGTGAGGGTAGGTAATAAAATGAGTAGACCCTTTTTCCTGATTAAAGGATGGCGAGTTACGAAAACAGTAAATTTCGAGGACGAAATTCTTTTAAGGGGGAAGGAATGTAGTAACCGGGAAAAAAATAAAATTTTAAAAAATATATAATAACAAAATAATAAAATAAAATTAATTAATTAAATTAACAAGTAAAATGAATAGTATGATAAGGAAAATATATATATATATATATTGAAGCATGTATATATATATGTGTGTGTGTGTGTGTGTCTATATATATATAAGTAAGTTATTATGATATGCATTTAATATAAAGGTTAAAGGTATATATATATATAGAAAGTGGAAAGCTTCTTCAAGAAGCTTACTTGGATTTTTTTTTTTTTGGAAGTGCTCTCTCTCTCTCTCTCTCTCTCTCTCTCTCTCTCTCTCTCTCTCTCTCTCTCTCTCCTACGACTCTCTCTCTCTTCGATTCCGGGCTAGTTTTACGCCGGATCGACAAACCGAAGCCACCACGACGCTCCTAGCGAAGTTCTCTACAAGTCTGCCGGAGCGGATCGTCAGGGAAACGAAGTTGGATTTCATCCCAAATCCAAGGTAAGGCTTTATATTCAATATTTGGATTTTTGACAGTTGAAGAAAGTGATATATGCGTAAAAATACTGAACTTTAATACTGGAAATTTTCAGTTCCAGGGTGTTGATTGGGAACTTTGGGAATCATCTCTAAGTTGAGGTAAGACTTTTTAAGTCGAATTTGACTTAGTGGTAGTTATAGAAAATGTTGTACGTACGAAAATACTAAACTTTAATTCTGTGAGTTTTCATTTTCAGGGTGTTGAGTTAAGAAACTTGTGGGTACGGGGAAGATTTTCTTAGGGGCTTTTCAGGAATCAGGTAAGTGAATAAACTAAACTAGTTTCGTTTTGAGAAAATGTATGTATATATATGTAGCATTTGGTTTTAGGAAAAAATAAATATATTTATATATATGATTTATATTTGGAAAATACTGTTTAAATGATGATATGTTGAATACGTAGAAAATTTGTTTAGTGTGGCATGAGTATAAAAATGTTGTGAAATACTATTTTTTTTGGGAATGGGGACGATATGGATTTCTATGATGGAAAACCGGCATACGGGCCAAGATATTTTTATATGTATATGTGATTTGCCGGCGTATGGGCCGTGCTATGTGGATGAGATTTACCGGCGTACGGGCCGTGCTATGTGATTTGCCAGCGTACGGGCTGTTCTATGTGATTTGCCTTCGTATGGGCCGTGCTATGTGGTTTGCCAGCGTACGGGCTGTGCTATGTGATTTGCCGGCGTACGAGTCGTGCTATGTTAAAATGTGTAATACCGGTGTACGGGCCAATGATTTTCATGATACACGTATATATGTGAAATGATATGATTGATGTGAAAATAAATGATATGAGATATTGATGTATCACGGTTTTAGTATATGTATATGATATCAGAACCTGGTTGGCTTGGTCTAGGTTAGCACTTACACGGTACCGTTGCTATGTGTCCATGGTCCTCGTGATCATGATATCTGTGTTAACGCCGCTGTACGGAGTGGTGTGAGATTGGATGGTCGATGTGGTTATTTTCAAGAAGTGTGCTGTTATCGCCCCTGGTGTACGGACCAGTCTGGGTAGACCCATCGGACCTACAGACTACTGTTTGACTTGGCAGTGGTCGGCCAACCATTGTCAGGTCCCGCCTTCGGGCCACACAACCCAGTCATGTGGGGGTAATACATGACAACAGCCGCTATCCTACCAGGATTGTTTTTATGTTATTATTATTATGATATGAGATGAGAAATGTTTATGAAAATGCAGTATGTTCTGTCACGTTTTGATATGCATATGTTTTCCCAGATTTGATAAACAGTATTGAATATGTTATGTATGGTATATGTAGAACACAGAATACTAATGTTGCCACACACTGGTATTAGTTTATTTCCCTTACTGAGAGGTGTCTCACCCCTAAATCTTATTAACTTTTCAGGAACCCCTAATAGGAGAGCGGGAAAAGCCCCGCTAATCTAGATCAGTTGTTTGCCCTCTTTGGAAGGGTAAGTTTTTGGTAGGGACAGTTAGGTTTTTTGGGGATTGTCCCTAGATTTCATTTTTGAGATGTATATAATGTGAGATAGTAATTGTAGTGACTCTGGTATGTGTTATGCACATTATGATGAGATGTATATGATTTTATACTTTCTGCTGCGTAGGCTTCTGCTGTATGTTTTGTTATATCCCTGGTGCCCACGGGCCCAAGTGGATTGTGACCTGCTGAGCTGGAATGTATGATGTGATGATAATTTATTTATATAAAAAAAAAATATGTGAAAAAGGAGCAGGTCGTTACACACATGTGGAAGGAACATCATGAATCTAATATCCATTCTTTTCCTGAATCTTTATCAG
Source organism: Malania oleifera (assembly GCF_029873635.1). NCBI lineage: Eukaryota > Viridiplantae > Streptophyta > Magnoliopsida > Santalales > Ximeniaceae > Malania > Malania oleifera. Next base: position 137,430,123 of record NC_080418.1, read on the forward strand.
AGACATTCAACACTTCCACACTATCATACCCATCTAAAACTACAGCTGCCTTACCCTTTGATTCAGAGGTGGTGACATTTGCACCATTTTTCCTCTTAGGGCGGTCCCTCTTAAAATGTCCTTCCTTGTGACATGCAAAACATTTTAGTGCCTTGCTTTTAGACTTTGATCTAGACCTCTTGTCTTTTCCTTTCTTGTTCCTCTTTTCAGACCTACCTCTCACATTTAACCCTTCCTTTGACCCTGATTTAGACTCAAACTTAATGTGCAATTCCCTAGAGTGCAAAACGGCTTGCACATCTTCTAAAGTCAGCCTCTCTTTCTCATACATCATAGTTTCTTTAATATTTTCATATGTGGAGTCAAGAGAACTCAATAAAAGAATTGTCTGGTCTTCTTCATCTATACTAATATCAATATTAGTAAGATCCAAAAGAATTTATTAAATTCATCTAAATGTTCATCAATTGATGTTCCAGGAGTCATTTTAAACTTATGGAGTCTATTTTCTAGGGACTTTTTCATGTACAAACTCTCTAGTTTTGACCAAACTCCAGCTGCCGTATCCTCATTGGCAACTTCCCTAAGAACTTTGTCTCCTAAGGACAAGATAATGGCACTATGTGCCTTTTGGAGGATTTCGGGCTTCACTTTATCAGTGGAGGGAAAACTTGGTTTCCCCTCTTGTGAAGTGGAAGCCCCTTTCTTTTCTCCAAGAAGAGCCTCTTCAAGCCCCTGCTGTACCAAGATGGCACGCATCTTAATCCTCCACAAACCAAAGTCATTTTTTCTAGTGAATTTTTCTATTTCAAATCTAGCGGTCCCCATCACATAGTCAGGCTCTGATACCACTTTTTGTGTGTAATTCAGCTGATTGTTAATTCTATTTTCAAATTTTAATTAATTCTAAACAAACTACAATAGCAATCTGATTTTGTCCAAGCATCAACCACAATCACACCTAAACTTTAACCTGTTCATTTTGATGCGTGTGTGTGTGCTAAGCCTAATCAAGAAAAATATATGTTCACCAAATAATATTCAGCAAAACATAAACACGCCACAATCACAACCCACAAGAACACATTTACGTGGTTCGGCCCAAAAATTGGCCTACATCCACGACAGAAACTCACCTCTAGAGACACTATATTAAATTGATGGAAATAAATACAAGTACACACAGATGTACCCTTTCTTGTCTAACCGGTCTCCTCTGAAAATCAGCTCAAGAATAATCCAAGAAATCCCCCATTCGCACCTGCGAAGAACCCTAGGTTTCTCCCTATATTCATCCCTGATTTCCCTCAAAGAAACCCTCCCCAAGAAACTAAATCTGAGCTTTTACCTTGCCTTACCCTTGTGCAAACCTCCGTTGGAGATACCCAACGCCGCACCCACCTCTTGCCGTCTCCCTCTCCCGTGCGCTGCGGCTAAAGGATCTCTCTTGGCAATGATGGCTTCCTCGGGTTGCAGGTCTCCTCTCTCAACTGGGAGTGCTTTCGCGGCTGGTGAAGACTTGCGGGAATGGAAACCCTCCGGCGCTATCCCTCCTTTTCCTTTTCTCCAAGAAGCTGAAAAAAAACTAAAGCTATCCAAGTCCCCCGCCCCCCTACTGTTATTCATTTCCGACTAATGAAATAAAATTACATTCATGCCCCCAGAAAAAAAAAACCCAACAGCAGCCATTGGATCAAAAATTAAATGGACGACCTGGATTTTTTTTTCAAGCCTTGACACTCCAACATATACATTATAAAGGAAGACAACTCTTGCATGTTAACTATTAAAATAAATACCTTTAGAGAGTAAGACACACCTATTGTAAGCCGATAGTTCAAATGTCTATCGAAAAGTTTTGAGACTTCTCCAAACTTTCGAATAAGAAGTTCTCAAAATAACATTATTTTATAGCCACTTTAGTTATTAAGTAGACTATCTTGTTTTAATTTTTATTTTTTTAACTTGATTGTAATTGTTTTAACACAATAGTAGTAAATAAAAGTTTAAAAATTGCAAATTTGTGTAATTATTGTTGTAAAATTAGGATAATGATCCTACAAGGGCGGGACACATTCAAAACTACGCAAACATTATTAATTACAAAAATTATATCGACAAAGATTAAAATATCAACTAGTAAAATTGTTGGCGGGGCATTTATCTTATTTTCTTAAATTGTTTCACGACGTTGTCCCTATTGTCCATCTTATTTTAAATTTAGATTTGCCTTTCATTTCATTTCAAAACAAAAATCTTTTGTTTTTTCTGTAAAAGTAAAATCAAAATAGAGCTCACAATTATTTTTATACTCAATTTATATTTTAATAAGTAGTCAATTTTTAATCATGATACACCGGGTCCTGAATCATACGGTAAAATTGACAATTCTAAATTTTAATTTCACAATTCATACCAAACAAAATAATTAAAGGCTTTATAGAATGCGAATCTAATTAAGATTTCGAACTCAACCTAATAAGTTTGGTTGTAAATTAGAAACTTGCCTCTGACATCAACCCGAACACGACTACATTAATCAACCGATAAACTAATTAATTAATTAGTCAATTAAACTAATATCCTATGATGGGTCATTCAGTATTACTTTTTGTTGATGCTGATGTGGTGCTGACGTGGCAGAATCCCAGTGCTGAATCATGAACTGCTAGAGGACAAGTTGCTCAACCCCTCTTGAAGTGAAAATTAAAATATTTGAGAGAGAGAGAAAGAAGACAGGGGAGATGGAAATGGAAGAAAGGGAATTGAATTATTGGTGCATTGAGTGAAGGGGAAAAGGGTAGAGGAAGCTGTACGGAATTGGGGGCAGCACGCCCGCCTCCGTAAATCTAGCTTCCCCTGTCTCCCTTATCATCTTCCTCCCACTCTGCTCTCGCCTTGAGCACCGAGCTCTGCCCCTCCGGCCCCTGCCTCCTCCTTAATTACGCCTCTCTCTCTCTCTCTCTCTCTCTCTCTCTCTCTCTCTCTCTCTCTCTCTCTCTCTCTCTCTCTCTCTCTTCTTTTTAACTTTTTTATTTTTGTAATATCTTTCTTGTATCATTACATTAAAAAGACACTCATATCCTTTAAGTTTGATAAATGGCACCCAGCTTTTAGGGGTATTAATTTTATTTTTTTTTTCAATTGACTAACGTGCTATTGGAGTTAATTATCGAAGGTCCTGAACTCTAGTCTCGTCGCCCGCATTTATCTTGTGATATTTAAAAAAAATTATATTCCCTATCATGAGTATTATTTATCGCGTGTTTGTCTCTCTACGTACTATCGAATCGCATGTATAGAGAAGTATTAAAGCTTGATATACATTATTGACCTACAACCTAACAATTTAAACTTTTAAATAAAGTGGTAATCTAACAATCGACGTCCAATCATTAAGCAATAAGGCAGACAATAATCGAGCAACAAGGGAAACAATCGTCAGGCAAAACGTGTAAGAGTCGACTATAATAATTGAATCTTTAATGTTTAGAAATGATCCTAATTTATGATTAGAATTGTAATGTTTTGAATTTATAATACAGTTTATGAGCCTTTGTAATTTTAACTTGTGAAAAGTATAAATGTGTTTTAGTTTTGATTATAAGAAAATCATCAATTCAACTCACACAATGTGAAAAACTATCACTTCGACACTCGCACCACCTTATTCCTCTATTTAATTATAAATTATGTTTGAGATTATGCACACATAATAAAAATAAGTAAAAGTCAATGAAATATTTGAACACGCAATATATATGCTTTCGTAGCATCCACCTTCACGAACCTCTATAAAATTTCAATTGTTCATTTTTTAAATCTTTTTACTTGAAAAATGAATATTTATAAGGTAAAATTGTCATTTAAGATATGAAATCATATATACGCATGGAGTGCCGTAATATTTTTTAGAATATTAATAAAGGATGTAAAGAATTAACTAAGCATATTCACGAGTTACTACATAGGTGTTGAGCTCAATAATTTTGTGACTATTCAAGTCCGGAATGATTTTTGATTTTAAAATTTTGAGTTGAAGTTGCTCAAATCTTGTAAGTTAAAATTTAAGAAAATAAAAAATATATTATGATACTGCAAAGATTTTGAGGAATGGATGTCACGTGCCCAACAGCCTCCGGTGGATTGCTTCATAAATTAAATAATCGCCGACCATGACGACCTTGAGTAAACGTCACCTTCTACCCAAATGCTTTTGGCTTCCCACTTGGGCCCTTAAGCATTCCCCACTCTAAATTGCTCGGTGGGCCGAATCCCCACTTGGATTTTTTGATTATTGTATTTTGACCACCTTATCTTTTTCTCATTTTTCAAGTCATCTTAAAAAAAAAAAAAAAAATTAACTTCAAACTTATCAGCGGAGAAAATTGTTAATAAAATCATAATTGTAATTACGATTATTTTAAAATATAAATAGCATGACAACAATTAGGGGTGAGCATTTATTTGGTTCGATTAACTCGGTTAATTAATCAAAATTTTTTGGTTAAAAAATCTTATTAACCGAATCAACCGAAATTTCCTATTTAACCGAACTTAAAACTGACCGAACCAAATTTTGGTAAAATCGGTTAACCGATTTAATATATATATATATATATATATAGTATAAATTTATAATACATATAATATATAAAAATAAATAAAATTATAGTATGTATACTATAAAATATTTTAATAAATTATACTATTCTGTTAATTCGATTAACCAAATCCAAAAATTGAATCGAAAATCAAAAACTGAAATTTGGCGAAAATGAAAATCAAACCAAATCGAATAAATTTTTAACCAAATTTACTCAATTAATTCAGTTTTAACCAAATTATGCTCACCCTATTGATGATTATGTTGTTAGAGTTAACTTTTAAGTCTTGTTATTTAAATTTTGAAATGCGTTTAAAGCAAATGGTTAATTATATGTTGGAACCTACTTTATCTTTATGGACTAACAACAGTGTTAATGACAATAAAATTGAAATTTAATATTGTTCATTATTCAAATATTCAAATCTTGAATTGGTTGATCCAAAGAAATTATAAAAAAAAAAAAAAATCAGTCTACAATGATGCGAAGGATTTAGGTGATATTTTTTGCCGGGATCCAAATACAGAATTACTCCAACAATTTAGTTATTTGGAAATTTTGATAACTCGAAGAAAAAAATTAATTGAAAATAGTGTGATTAAATTTATGCTTACGAAGAAACAATGCAACTTCAATTTAAACTCAATAATTAATTTGATTAACATGGAAAAATTAGAAATATTAAATTTGAAATTTTAAAAGGAATGATGCCGTTTATGTCAATTATTTCAAGATTATCGTCCCCTAAAGAGGCAAAAAAAAGTTTATATTGCCTTATGTTAATACGCATTCAATGAAGCATAAGCATAATAATAGTCCAAATATAGCACTATTTGTTCAATTATAACAGTACCATAGTATTAAAATTTAATGTCAAAATTGACCACATGAAATTTTGAAATAATTGGAGTTCCTAACTACTACATTCTTTTTTTCAAATACTATGGGTTTTATTTTTTCACTTTCCCCTTGAAAAAGAGAACATTTAATGTCAAAATAATGGAATTAGGTAAGAGTGACAAAATGGGTCGGAACCATGTGAGTGACCCATGACCTGCCCGTTTAAATCGGGTTCGGATTTAGTAAAAGGTGACCCATTCATAAACGGGTCAACCTGAAACCGACCCGTTTAATAAACAAGTTAGGCGGGTTCGAATTGAATATCTACCGAGTGACCCATTTAATTTGATATATATATATATATATATATATATGTGTGTGTGTGTGTGTGTGTGTGTGTGTTAAAAAAATATTAATTAAAGAGATGTATCTTCCGCGTTTTATGTTTTTTTGTTAAGATATTAATAAATAAAATAAAAGAATGTTGTTTTTTTTTAAAAAAAAATATATCACATTATATGAAAAGTTTTAAAAAAATAAAAATAAATAAATTATATTTTTTAATGGATTCTTAATGGATACCCGTTTATTAAACAAACATTTTTTAAGTTTTTATGTTAGTCATCTATTAGTAAACAGATCAACCTTAACTCATTTAATCTTTACCCATTTATGACTCGTCGAAACTTAACCTGCTGATCCATTTTGTCGTCCTAGAATTAGGCAACAAGTACAATCAATGGTTTCAAAATTCTATATATATTTGTTTGTTTGAAAGGATAGAACAAGGGAACCACCCCTCGGCCTCCTAAAAAAGAAAATGAAAAGGGAAAAAAATCGTAGATAAAAATAATGATGGCGTTGAAATTTTCTTTTATCTAAGATAATAAATTTAGACTGGACATGTCTATATATATATATATATATATATATGTATTAATAATAATGTTATATTATTTTATTTGTCACTATAGTTTACCAAATGTTGCACTGCGTCAAATTCTAATGCAAAAACTTTATAATATATATCTTTAATTATGTATCAAAATTGGATCAACTTGAAAACAAATAATGACTATAGATAGTGGTAATAAAATATTTTCATAATATCACAATTCCCAAGTGTATGCCTACCCCCACCGGCTCATGTTAGCCTATTAGGATTTGAAAATGGGTAGGCAGGCATTCCTTGACTTCCGAGAAGTTATCACTAGTACATAGAACTCAAATTCTAGTTTATAAACGCCCAAAAATATTCTATGATCGTACCTACTTTGCATCCCCATCAACGTAATTGAATTGGTATCACGTGATTTCGTGATGTCACAAATCATTCATAGTAAATACATATAATTAGATTTAAAAAATATTTAGAAATATATTTTTATGATGAAAAAGAAAAATATTTAATTATAATATGATAGGAATCGCTATAAGCATTTTGATTTGTTGTATGTTATAATAGGATATTTGTAAAAGAATAAATAAATATTTATTATAAGTTATAATGAATGTAGATTAATTAATATTTTGAGAATCTCAATGAAATAGCTTACAAGATTTTCATGTTCAATAAATATTTTATGCGGGTTCTTGAACATGTTATAATGTGAAATAAATTGAAATAATTTTTAAACTCATTAATTTAGAGAGGGTTACAATTATAAATTTATAAGAAGCCACAAACAACCCCCTAACCGTAATATAAAATAACAGCTCAAAGAAATTAACCGCATAAATAGAAACATTACAATTTTAATTAAAACTCGAGAATTAAATGGATAAAACTATAGTATGATGGAAATTATTGCAATTGGTGGAAAGAAATATCAAATTTGAAATTCTAAAATAAAATGCTGATAATTAGGTCAGTTGATTAAAGTCATAAAACTGAATATCTGATCTTAAGACCTTAAGATAGGTCTCAAAAAGCTAAACAATAAAAGATAAATTATTCCTCTTCAAATTATTTAGTCATAGTATGCTTTTTAAGAAACCAATAGATAATATCGATCGTGACCATGAAGGATTTCTTTTCAAAGCGCTTTACTAAATTTATTAATTAAAGGTATTGAAATTATTGACAAAGATAAAGCAATGTTGACCAAATTAACTTGCGAAGATTTTTAAACAAAAGAGGTACTTTTAGGATTTAAACCATTTACGGATGTTGGGGTTGGGGTTGATGTGTTACCAACTTGTTTTTGTCTGTCTTTTTCAAATATTTTGTCTTTTTTTAGTTCTTAAAGTCGAGAATTGCGATGATGTTTACGAATTCGGGATGAAAAGTTTATGAAATGTCATATGCGAAATCATTACTAAGATTTGTATCACCAAAAAGAAATTACTAAGATTTGGTTGGGTTGGCTTGGACCCATGTTGTCAAAAGTAAAATTGTTGGCTCCTTCCCAAGTAACTCGTCACTAATAAACATGCATCAAATACTATTGTAATAACATTAATAGTTAATTCATAGGGTGTGCTAAAAGTAAATAGACAAGTAATAGGAATGATAATTAAAAAATTAAACTTGAAAAAGACATATGGCAAAATTAATTAGGTCAGTTTTGCACATAGCTGTTGAGAATTCCAACTTTGTACATTCCTCCTAGTGTTAGCAATTCTTTTGTACGCAGGCCTTTTGTCAAGATTTCAACATTAAAAAGATATGAGAAAAAAGATACTCTTTATGTCATCATATGAATTCTCTAATTTATTTACAAAGAACTTGTCTCAAACTATTATCGAAGTAAAGACTCATGAAAGATACTCCTAGATAGGGTAGACCGAGTGGGTTGGGGGATTTAGAAAAGGATCAAGGAATTGACCTAATCTAATGTTTCCTAATTTTTCGTATGTATTTGTTTTTCTAGTCTACTTTTACTTAAACAGTAGACGAATATGGTAGATAATATCATTATTGATACTATACCTAATTAGACTTTTCGAGGCCTCTAGATGCACCATGATATATAGAAATTAATCTAAACCCTTCAGCTATATATAGGAATATTCCCATTGTTCAAAAATCAAGCCATCATTGGCATAAATTAGTAAATCATCTACATAATCCAATTTCATTTATCATACCTCTTAGGATCTTTTTTGACTCATGCATACACACATATAACCTTTATTCCAACTCCACTGTCCTACTTAAACATCTTCATTATTATTTCACTACTACCACTACTACTACTTTGCCCAAATAGCCTAACTTTCCAAATTTTCTTCCCCATCACACATATTTGTTTATTAATCATGATAAATATGTTTTTTTTTTTTAATACAGAAATAATGCAATGTGAAATTGAGTGGCAAATATTGGTCATATTTATGAAATAATGAAAAGAAATGAGAACTTTAAAGTGAAAAATACTAAGGAATTGTTGGTCCTGCATATGTTTTCTAGACACCTAAACTTTAACCTTGAATTTAAAGGGAGAATCCCAACTAGCTAGTGGAAGGAGGATTGAATGTTGATGTGAGGAACATCTCAAGATTAGAATTTGGAAATTCTCTCTCTCTCTCTCTCTCTCTCTCTCTCTCTCTCTCTCTCTCTCTCTCTCTCTCTCTCTCTGCAAAGACTCGAAAAAATAAAATAATAAAAATAATTGAAAAAAGTGGTTTTTCACTGAAAGGGGAGAAAACCGGCGATGGTTTTCTGGAGGGAATGGAAAACCGGCGACAATTTTGATATTTACCGCGAAGCGGTAACGGGTAAACAATTAAAATCAGACCGGTTAAATGGAAAATCGGCAATGATTTTTTGGAGTGAGGATAAAATCGACGACGGTTATGAGGAATTACCGTGGGTCAGTAATGGGTTAAACAGTAAAAATTGACTAGTTAAACAGAAAATCGGTGACGATTTTCTAAGAACCAGACAAAATCGTCGACGGTTTTGGCTGTGAGTGCTAAAGATATAACAACTGAGAGCTTCATTTGAAAATTAATAACAAACACTTTTCTCTCTCTCTCAAGAAACCCTACAGACCTCCACTCTTCTACCTTCGATTTTGGCCCTATTAAGCTCCGTTTTGACCATTAGGAACCACCACAGAGTTCCTGGGAAGACTCTCTACAACGTAGATAGAGCAGAATTTCAGTTTGGGATTCCGGGGCACCACTCCAAAACTGAGGTAAAGGTGTTAAATATTGGTTTTAAAGGTTAAATTAAAGTATATAGGGCCTAGAAAATGAGAAAAAGCGTTTTATTGAGATTTGAGTTGATAAACTCAGGTTTTTGAATTAGGGTCCGGGTGAGTGTCGCGGACATCGTTTGGGGTCTTTGCGGGCATAATTTAGGAAACCAGGTAAGGGGAATACGTTATAGCAGATTTTTTAATTAATTTTAAACCGATTAAATTCGAGTATACTATTCTATATACTTATGTATAATTTTCTGAACGGTTTAGGCATTTGGATCAAAAATGATTTTGATTATATATCATATTTGGGAAAAACTGCGTGATGTGAAAATAACTTTTATAATTAAATGGTTATGAGTACTGCTTGATTACGATTATTGTTCGCTTGTGGTTACTGTTTGGGTTGCAAATTCTGATTGGTTGTGATGCGGTTTGGATGAATAAATACTGTAACTTGAATGCATTGATGTGTTTACATGAATTGGATATATATTGTTATATGGTTCATGTAAATTGCGATATAGCGTTGGCAGTGGTATGAGGAGGTCATTATATCGTACATGATATAAATCGTCATATAACGTTGGCAGTGGTATGAGGAGGTCATTATATGGGCATTTATATTAAGGGGGTAAAACATTGGTAGTGGAATGAGGAGTTTGTGTTATCGATTTACTATATACGAGGTTGTGTGTGTGGATTTGTAACCTGTGTGATTGGGAAGCTTGTGTAGTAACCTGTGTGGTTGTGAGTCCTGTGTGGAAGATATTCTTGTGTAGATGTGAGTCCTGTGAGGACTGTATTACTTGTGTGGATATGTACCATGTGTTGGTGTGAATGAAGTATGTGTTGGCTATTTATTTATAACTTTAATAAATAGCCAAAGTTAATATCAATAATTTATATTAAAAAAATAGATGCCTTGATTTTCATAATTGTAAATTATAAAATATATTAAGTTGTAAGAAATTAAAATTATTTTCAAGTTTTGATAAAAATAAATATTAAGTAATCGCATAGTGTATAATTGTATGAGGGAGCGTGTAACGACCTGAATAAAATGGAATTTAAGTAATAAAGAGGAAGGGAAATGGAGACCGTAACAGAAGGAAGAAGTCGACTTCGTCGACGAATACAGGGGATTCGTTGACAAAGGTATAAGAAAATTCATCGACAAATACAAGGGACTCGTCGACGAGGGTATAAGAGAATTCGTCGACAAATACAAGGGATTCGTCGACGAAGAAATACCGAGAGAGGTTTGAGCCGACTGAATTTCGTCGACGAATTTATTAAAGGATTCGACGACGAATGACGTAGCTTGTCGACGAATCCTCTGCTCTATAAATATCAAAATCTGGATTTTTAACTTTCTAAAGAAGCTAACTCTCTCTCTCTCTCTCTCTCTCTCTCTCTCTCTCTCTCTCTCTCTCTCTCTCTCTCTCTCTCTCTTTCGTCGATTTTGGGTTAAATTTACGCCGAATCGACAATCCGAAGCCACCGCGACGCTCCTGGGGAAGTTCTCTCCAAATATGTCGAAGCGGATCGTTGGTGAAAGTAGGTTGGAAATCATCCCTAAGTTGAGGTAAGGCTTTTTAAGCCAAACTTGGTCTTGCGATAGTTATAGGAAATGATGTATGCATGAAAATATTGAAGTTTAATACTGGGAATTTTCATTTTCAGGGTATTGGTTAAGAAATCCTACGGGTGTTAGACTAGATTATTTTGGGGGCTTTCTCAGTAGCCAGGTAAGGGGATAAATTAAGCTAGTATTTTATGAAAAATGTATGTATATTATTATAGAACTTGATTCAGGGAAATGAATATATTTATATATGATTTATATTTGGGAAAATACGGTTATAATGATGGTATGTTAAATATGCAGAAAATCTGTTCAGTGTGGCATGAGTATAAAATGTTATAAAATACGATTTTCTAAAATGGGATTATGATACAAATTTTTATAACGGGAAAAACCAGTGTACTGGTCGTGCTATGATGTGATTTGCCAATGTACGGGTTATGCTATGATATGTTTGCCGGCGTACGGGCCATGCTATGATATGATTTTTCAGCATACGGGCTGTGCTATGATTTGCCGGTGTATGGGCCGAGTTATGTAATACCAGCGTACGGGTTGATGATTTTCATGATATACGTATATATGCAAAATGATATGATTGATGTGAAAATTAATGATATGAAATATTCATGTATCACAATTCCAATATATGTTATATGGTATCAGAACTTGATTGACTTGGTTTAAGCTAGCACTTGCACGGTACCGTTGCTATGTGTCCATGGTCTTCATGATATTTGTGTTAACGCCGCTATACGGAGTGGTGTGAAATTGGATGATCGATGTGATTTTTAAGAAGTGTGTGAGTGCCCCTGGTGTACGGATCAGGTCTGGCAGACCCATCAAACTTACAAACTGTACTTTTGACTTGGCAATGGTCAGTCAACCATTGTCAGGTCCCGCCTTCGGACCACACAACCCAGTCATGCGGGGGTAATATATGACAACAGCCAGCCAACCTACTAGGAATGTTTTTATGTTATTATTATTATATGAGATGAGATATGTTTATGAAAATGCAGTATGTTCTGCCATGATTTGATATATATATATATATATATATTTTCCCAGATTTGACAAAACAGTTACAGCATATGTTATGTATGGTATATGTAGAACACGGAATACTCATGTTACCACACACTGGTATTAGTTTATTTCCCTTACTGAGAAGTGTCTCGCCCCTAAATTTTATAAACTTTTCAGGAGCCTCGGATAAGAGAGCGGAAAAAGCCCTGTTGAATTAGAGCTGTGTCTACCCATTTTGAAGGGTAAGCTTTGGTAGGGACAGTTGGATTTTTGAGGGAAATGTCCCTAGATTTTGTTTGAGATGTGTATATACTGAAATATAGTGGTATAGTGACTTTGGTATTTGTAGTAATGTGGTGGATGTTTTGTATTTACAATATTGTGATTATATGTTTTCTGCTGCTTAGGCTTCCGTGTTGTTTTCTGATTTATCCTTGGTGCCCACGGGTCCAGACAGATAATGATCTGCTGAGCTGAGATTTGTGATATTGATTTTTTTTTTTTAAATGTGAAATTTTAGCAAGTTGCCATAGAGCGAGTCATACACGTATTTGAAATCATTGTATGGGATACATACACTATCATCAATCCCGAATTCATATAATTACGACTATCCATTCTATCATTAAAAAAAAAAAAACATAAAAATAGTGAAAGGTATTTATCTTTGATGATGACGATTTCGGTAAAACTACGGCAAACCATTGATGGTTTTGTGTTGGTGTGGTAGGACGAATCTGGTGTGGTAGGACGGACCTGGTGTAAAGACCCGAAGAATTATAGTAATTAAATAATAAAAGAAAGTAAAGAAAATGATTTTTCTAAAAGGGGTTTCAGTAGGGTCTCGTCGACGAGAGTTGGGTGCTCATTGACGAGCAGGCTTCTTGGTCTTATCACGAGGACATGCGTCTCGTCGACGAGAACTTACCGAGAGACTATTTCCCAAGGCCTGAATTTCTTCGATGAGGGGTAAGCGTTCGTCGACAAAATTCCTTCTTGGACTTGCCGACGAGGCCATGTGGACAAGCATTTCTATAAAAGGCCAAAAGTCATTTTCTGCAAGAGAAACATGCAGATTTCTCCACTCTCTCTCTCTCTCTCTCTCTCTCTCTCTCTCTCTCTCTCTAATGTCGTTTCCCTCTCCTTCTCTTTAGAAATTCAGCCTCATTTCAAGCCGGTTCAATTATCCGAAGCTGCCACACTACTCCTAGGAAGATTCTCTTCATATCTGGTGGAGTGAATCGTTGGTTGGGCCAACTTAGGCACCATCCCAAAATTTGGGTAAGTTAATTATTTTAAGTTTTATAAGACATTTGGTATTTCTGGACTGAGGAGGTGTAGTAGATGAAATAATACTGAAGTTTTGCTGAGGAAAAGTGTGAATTTTAGGGTATTAAGCTGGGAACACCGCAGGTGCAGATTTAGTTAGATTTTTGGGCTTCTCGGTCTAATAACCCAAGCCCTACCCAATAGCGCTCATGGCCCAACTAGGCCCAGCCCAAATGTTTCAAACCCATTAATTTCCTAAACTTAGCCTATTGGGCTTGATTTAATTGGCTAAGCCCTATTCGATTATGTCCAAGCCCAAAATGCAAGGGGTCCAATTGGGCCCAACTCAATTTCATCTAGGACATTCCCAAGCCAACCTAACCCTAACCTTCACAAAACCCTAATCTTAACTGGAACCTGAGCCAAAACCTAACCTAGGTTAAAGCCCAGGTCAATCAACTCCCAAATCCCTATTTGGCTCATGAGAATTTACTAGGAAAATTCAAGAAAATAACCAAAAAAATAAAAAATCTAATATAAAAGAGCAGGAACCAATAAATGAACTTACCTTTGAAATTTTCAATCTAAGCTTGAAAACAGAGAGCCCAAAGTTCTCTTTTCAATCCGAACTTGCAAAATGAAGAGTAAAAGAGGTGAGATCATATAGGAAAAGGGGGGGGGAGAGAGAGAGAGAGAGAGATTTGTGCAAGAGAAAGAGAAAAAGAGAGAGGGGCCTATAAGAGAGAGCAAGCAAGAGGCAGAGAGGGATTTGCGAGAAAGAGAAAGAAATGGAATGAGAGAGAGAAAGAAAGAGAAAAAATAGAGAGAGAGAGAGAGAGAGAGAGAGAGAGGAGAAGAGATTGGAGAGAGAAAGAAAGAGAAGAACCAGAGAAGAGATCGGAGAGAGAAAAAAAAAAAAGAGAAATCAGGAGAGGATTGAAGAGAGAGGAGCACAAGGAAGAGAGAGAGAGCGTAGCTCCCTGGTATTCAGAAGCGACATGGCGCAATCCTGGTCGTCTAATATGTGTTTTCTTCAAATGACCAAATCGCTGTCACGTCAGCTATCTGTGTCAAATTCCTCGAACTAACTAGGTTCTGTCATGTGGCAGATGACGTTATGATGACATCACCATACTTTAGAAAATTCAAAATAAATAAATAAATAATAAAAATAATAATAAAAGAAGTGTCGAGTGTCGCCATCGTTGACTGACCCGTGGCCACTTTCCAACTGGGCCAAACCTAGTTAAGACCAATTAAGCTGGTTAGACTTTTTCGAACCACCGATTCATCTATTTAATTTTAAAATTGATTTTAAATTAATTTTAAGTTTTTAAAAAATTTTAAAAAATGGTAAAAAGATTAGAAAAATTAGAAAAATAAATAAAATTTATTTGAGTTATGTTGACTTGGATAACAAAAAATGGGGAAAAAATACCAAAAATGAAGAAAAAATCTTTAAAAATCCCATAAAATTTTAGAAAAATGTTGAAAAAATTATTAAAAAATCTGAGAATGTCCTAAAGAATCTTTTTGGTCACATTTGATGAATTTATTATTTTATGTATTTTATTTTTGTGAGTGTGTCCCAATGATTAAACGAAGAGTAATGAGGTATTTTAGACCTCACTTATATTAGTTTTGAGGGGGATTATCTAATAAGATCCCCTCCTTGGAGGTTTTTTTGGATATTCTTAAATCGCACCTTATTTCACTTTTTCTTTTTAAATTTTAAAGTATTAATTTATTTTTTTTAAGGTGTTAATTAAAGATCATTGGATTCAATTTGAGAATAATTCACAATTAATTAGGTATCGTTCATAGAACGGGTGTGTAGGGGGTGTTCGTAAAACTGAACTTCCGATCCTAATGTTGGAAAGAAAGATATCCTTTGGATGGATAGGTTGGTTTTCACTTCTTTTCGTCATTAGTTCATCCTCTCGATTTTTGTTTGGTTGGTTTAGATTTTAGTTTTTTTTTTTTTTTTTTTCCTGCTTAGATTTGTTTCTTATTTAACTTTATTTGGATTTGTAATCCTGTTTTGGTTGGTTGTTCGTATTATTTTTGGGAGGCCTTTAATATTTTTTATCTGTAATCTCTCAATGCTTATCTTGTAACCACGGTATTTCTCCATTAAAAGTGAGAGTATATCAATAAAATAATTGGAGGTGCCGCCCTCCTTTAATTAAAAAAAAAAAAAAAAACCGAACTTATGAAAGTAACAAGTTAGTGGCGACTCCATTGAATTTTTAATATTATAATTTCTCATTATTTCGGGTCTTTTTTCGGGACGTTGTGACTATAAAACTTTCTAAAATTAGAATCAGTGGAATTTTTTGTTATATATTGAACTCTACAATCAATATTGGATGCCTGTTATAAGTTTGAAACTCTTGCAAAAGTGCAAAATAAAAAATAATAGTGATGTTAGACTTCTCGGAAGATAGTATCCTAAGAAGATGAAATGGTTGGGACTTGCTTGTTGAGCCTATACGGATAAATCTATCTTTGTATGTTCTTAAGAGATTCTTGGTATATAGCATAGTTAGGATATATATATATATATATATATATATATATATATTCTTGCTTTTCTCCGTCATTATTGTGTCTCAAACTTTAACCTAGTTATCCATCCTCTCCTCGTGGAGCCAAATGTACACGTCAAAGAAATGGGAAAAGTGCTTAGTATAAATTAGACATGAAGCCGGTAATATGCCAAAGCTGTGTGCAGTGGTTCACATGCAGCCTCTGAAATATTATTGGACCCTATTCACAACTAAAGGGTACCTGCCATCACCCATTCATACCAAAAAAATAAAAAATAAAAAGGCCTAGGAAACCCTTTGAAACTTAGCCCTCATCCCTATAACGACTGTAAAACATCAATAAAGCGAAACCCAAAAAACAAAAAATAAAGAATTGGAGAAGAAGTTGAAGAAGAAGAAAGAGACATCCTTTTCTTGGAGATGGAATGGCCCTAAAAGCATGGACAACCCACTGGATCGCTAGCTAGCTAGTGTAGCCCAATGACCTATGGATCATCATCTTCGCCTCTGCAAGTATACGGGTTTCACACATGGAGAAAACCCTAAGTTTGCGGCGTGGGGCTAGCCTCGCTTTAAGGACATACCATGCAACGCCAAATGGAAATAATGGGCTTTACCCATTTCACTGCCACGCGTCAAGATCCCCGAGATGTCTCACTGCCACCTAGGGCGACCCAAGACAGCGAATCAAACCGACGTGGTGAGGGTTATCATCAGTACTATTGACCTTCGAAAGGGACCTTGAACCCTAGCTAGCTACAAAAATTTAAAATGGGAATTCAATTTACTCAGCACGCATATGTAGTCTTAAATAATTTGGGGAGTGGAGGAGGTACTTCAACTGCCTTTTCAACTCCTAAAACCAGAAAGTTTCCTTTCTCAGCATTTTAGTACTACGTTTTACTTTCTTGATTGTCAGTGCATTATGCAAACCCAAAGCAGATCAAAATTAACTCTTCAAATATCACTTCCTACATTAATTAATTAATTAGTCTACTACTGTTTGAAGTTCTAATCAAATTTTTTTTTTCTGGGGTCTTCCTTTTCCTCCTCAATGATACGAATCAAAGTATCAAATCACCATGTGCAGCATTTGCACTATATATATAATTTAATTTAAGAATTAAGGTGATCACATCAAACATAGCTTTGAAATTTTGAACATGCCGTGCAATAACCAAATTAAAATATGATCTATATATATATGTGGATAAGGACATATGTCAAGCTGGGTTGTAGGCTAGCTAGCATGCATCCCCCTTTGTCAATTCACGCCTCAGTCGGTGATCTTAAATACACAACCACACATATATACATAGCAATATTCACATATGTTTATTATGAAATTAACAGGGCTTTAAAAACATGTGATTGTAAAGAAAAGTCAGCATGACAAAGCCCCACAGAAAAGAATAGAAAGGCAATTGCAACTAAGTCAGTGTGCCCATTAATTCGCGAAGACCTTCACCTATGTTCGTACCAACACAATTACGTATATAGGGGCGCAATTGATTCTATAATTACTAGCTAGCAACTAATTAATTAAAATCAATTATGTACGTAGCTTAATTAGTTACCTAGCTGGCTAGATTAACGAATTAATGCACACCTAAGTTTGGGATCAATTAATTAATTGAGTTTTCAAATATGCAGCTGCAGAAATAGTTAGTACTAGAAGCGAAGTGAAATATATGGATGAAAGCCATCTATATATATATACACAGATGGATGTTGCTTGTAATTAATAAAGTAGCTCTCTCTGTATCCAATCTCTTAGCTTCCTCCTCCTGTCGCATACACTTTGTGACAATATTGACCTTACTGTTTATTTATAGCATAATAAGAATTTATGTCATGGACGAGAGAGTTCAATTAATAATTGATACTGCTCTGTTCAATTCTCTTGCTGGCAGTGATCATGACATCAGAGTTTACAACTTTGAAATGCGTTTTCATCATGGGTGAGGCATATGTGTGTGTGTGTGTGAGAGAGAGAGAGAGAGAGTATATATATATATATAAGGTGTTTTTCTCAACTGTTTGACCTTTGAGTCGTTAGCAATGGGGTATGCTGCAGGATCCAAAGAGCTGAGTTTATGCATAAAAGAAATTTTCCCAGATCCAACAATATGGATGGTTGCTGGAGAAAATGAGTACTCGTCAGAGAGATATGAAACATAAACGACAATACTTTCCTTCAACCCAAGATAAAAAAGAAAGAAGATAGGAAAGGAAAGGAGAGAGAGAGAGAGAGAGAGAGAGAGAGAGAGCGAGAATGGGGGGGTGATATTACCGAGGGGAACACTAAGAAAAGTAAACGGAGCGATATACACACAGAAGAGATCGACACCACTCCACTACAGTCCACAGTCTATACACTACATGCATGCACCACATCTCTCGCTCCATCTGTCTCTCTCAAGCTAGTCTCCAATGTTGGAATGAAAGGTGTGTGCACGCGCAGTGGGTGAGAGTTGGAGAGGAGGGAGGGAGAGTGGGGGTGGGGTTCCTCTGTCTGCGTGCAAATAGAGAGAGAGAGAGAGAGGAGATCTAGAGTTCACCGGCCACAAGTTTTATCTTTCTTGGGTGTCTGTGTGTGTTTTATTGCGTGCATGTCGAGGTGCCTCGAGCCCTGCAAAGGTGACCACCACCACCACCACCCCCCTCCTCCCTATTTAATTGGCCCCCCGATCTTACCTTACCCTTTTGGTTTTTTCCCCCACGCACCATGCTCGCGTTCCCCCCACGCCCCCCCTCCCTTTAAAATTAAGTAGAATTTAAGATGTAATCAATAATTTATAATCACATCATTTCGAATCTAATCTATCAAATGAACGAATTAAGTGGACTTGATCAGGTTAACTATTTAGTTTACATTTTACTTCACACTTGCCCATACCCTAAATCAAATCTAAATTTTCTTTTTATGAATTTTGATTTATAAATTTGTTTTGTCTAAAAAAATTAGCTTAAATTTGTTGAAATAATAAATAAAAAATTTAGACAAAATTATTATATATTTGTTGATTTCTGTTCGTAACCTATTAATTAATTAACAGACTAGCTAAAATGAATTTAGTTTCACTCATCAAATATATAAAAGGGTCAATTCAAATATAACATGTTAATGTGTTTTGCTGTCCTTATTTATTGTTAAGTTAGAGTTTCACTGCTTAAATAATTATGAAATTTAGGATTGGTTTGACAATTATTATAAGGAAATAAAAAAAAAGCAATAAAAATGAAAGCTGGAAAATTTTCACTTTATTTATATTTTCAAAATTAAAATGATTAAACTTTAATTGAATTCTAGGCTTTACCTATATCATTCAATCAAATAAAAATTTAAACGTATGGATAATATAATAAGGATATAAAAATATATAGTCTTATAGCAAAATAAAATTTCACAAAGTAATTTTATTTTTAATTTTAATTAAAAATATAAAAACATAATGACTTACTTTATTCACGAAGTCAATTATGCTAGTAGAGCAAAACCTATCCCAACAATTAAAACTTATAAAGCATGGATTTCTTGGTTCTACATAAGCGAATAATAGAAACAAATTAAGAACCAACGACACAAAAAAATTAATTGTAAAAAATAATCCATCTTTTAATTAAAAATGCAAGTGATACCAAGTAGCATCTCAAATTTCGAGTAATTCAAACTTATAAGTATCTACTTAATCAATTACGTTAGCTTTATCCCACACTTGAAATTCACAGAATTAATTAATGATTTAAAATGTAGCAAAATTACTTACATACGCCCTAATCGAGTACTTTCTCTCAAAATTTTAATTAATTATTTAAAATGTAAAATTGCACTTACACAACCTATCCTAACCAATACTTGCTCAATCCAAAGCACTTCATTTCAAAATATTTAATAAAATACAAAAAAAAAGAGAAAAATAATTTAAGAAAAAGTAGTGTAGAGGCACATGAGATTATTCCCCACAAAAGGAATGGTGGAATTAGATTAGATAGATAGAAAGAAAGATAGAGCAGGTTCAATGCACACCACAAGGAGCATGGCTAGCTAGCTTGACAAGGTGGGGGGTTGCCTTTCTCTTTGTCCCCTCCCTTATTTGACAATTTGCTTCATGCCTTCCACCTTCCTCCCTTTGCAATTTGCAATCCCTCGTGTTCTTATTATGCTTTTATCATTCTTATTATTACTTCTTCCCTTTTTTCTTAATTAATCCGAAGACTTCAGCCACCATTGCGTCACTTTGGACACTATAGCATGATGCCAAAACTGAGATGGAAGTGAAAGACGGTCACCCATTGACGTACTCTTGGTAATTCATCGGAATAAACTCTCAGAAGAAAATCGAACACGTGACCTTAAGGATTATTATTATTATGATTATATGCAATGCTCCCGTCCGCCACTTTTTTTTTTTTGTATCTTTGTTGACAAATATAAAGCATGTACCCTTCTTCTAAAAATGCACATGTTTAGGTGTAATATGCTCTGGTGATTACTTTACGTGCCACTGTATATTAAATGATTGGAATGAAAGAATTTTTTTAACTTTTTTAGTATCGATGCATTGTTCTAATCAAGACAATTCACTAGATAGACTATTATAATTTTAATTAAAAGAATTTTATGTTTTTCAAAAGTTGTTTTATATTATTGATATACACAAAAAAAAAAGGTCTTTAAATTATTCTAATTAAATATCATAGTTCGAGTTTTAAAGATTACTATGTATTTTTAAATAAACGGGCTATTTAAGATTTTATTCACATGAAGAGAAATTATTCAAATTAGGTATTTTTGTAGTTTGAATTTTAAAAACTAATAAAGAGAAGTTAAAGAATAGAGTCTTATTTTTTGAAATAAGCCATGCATTAAACAAAATTATTAGGAATTTAATTGTGAAATTAATTTCCATTAATTATTTATATAGAAGGAAAAAGCCTATTAATTAACTAGAAAAACATAAACCAAATATGTAAGGGTGTTTTTTGTCCCTTCATAATAAAATATGGGGGTGGAGTACACGCAGCAGGAGGAGCGTGGGAATCGCAGTGGGATTGGGAGTGGGGTGCGAGGGAGGAGTCACGGACTCGCGGACGGTCGCTCCAGATCTGGGAATTTTCTCTTCGCTTTTCGGAAACCCAAGAAAATAAAGAAAAAATAAAATTTTAAAAAATGATTTCGCTACTAACAATGTAACAACGGTTTCAATGTTTTCATCATCATCTCCTTCCCTACATTCTCTCCTTGAAATTCCCCACACCGTTGGATCCTCTCTCTCTCCCCAAGTGAAATTCTTTCCTCCTTTCTCTCTCCCCAAGTGAAACTCTTTTAGTAATTTATATATTAATTAAAAATATATTATAGAATAAGAGTTTTGCATTTTTCATTTTTGTGAATAAGAATTTTGTATTGTGAGCAGCCTCTTAACAAAAATATACAGATTTCATTTCCTAAAAGAAATGTGACTATTATTTCAGAGAAATAATGAGAAAAATATAATCTCTAAATTATTATTTTTATTTTTACTAATTTATATATATTTTTATTTTAATATAATGACGAGATCTAATAAAATTGCATTACCGGACCATTCTTGCTCCATCGAACAAAATAGTGAAGGCGGTGGTTTCAAAAAGAAGAAATCATAGAAAGAAAATTCACACTAGCCTTGTGCATGGTGGATGACTATGGAAATGAGATTCTCATTTTGTAAAATGCTTTCATTCTAAAGAATATGAAATCATTGTTTCATTAGATTTTAAGTTCTAAGATAAGTATGGAAATAGCATGACACAAACAACATTTACTAGGATCGAAATATTAAGCAAACCTCCGAAAGGATGCGGAAAGGGTTCGATTCCCCCAATGACATGAGGATGTCAGAGGTTGGGTACATTTCCGACAGTTTCAGTGCCTTCCTCATATACTCCTACAAGAGGAGAAATTATACAGGAGACCTCCCCCACAATGTGTGCCTGTTTTTTTAATGTCAGACATGTGTTAAATTAGTCATACATTCATTAATATCAAAGAGGGACCCATTTTTAATAAGTGTATAATTAAAGAAATAAACAGACGTACATTTCGGCAAGAGGAAGTGAGGGGTGAGAAGATGCTGGGCCAGATATGTGGGCCGGGCTCACGCGAGCCTCCACCCCTTTCTTCATTAATGGGCCTATTGGGCCTTGGATTAATAAGCATAACATAAGACAAGGGCAGAGGGGATTGTCAAAGGTCAACGGTGGAATGCCCAAATCCCAAATAAAATTCCGCAGGCAGAGTTAAACGAAAACCCAGGACAGGAGGCCAATCTCTGACATGTCCTTGGTATAAAACAAAAAGGGGGACTGCCCTTAGCGTGCGGAAACAAGGTCACAGCAAATCTAACAAAAATGGTCAAATGTTTTTGACATTTACTTGAGACCCCAACAGCTCTCTCGCAGGCTACTGCGTTTTACTACTTTGTTTTCTTGCTCTACCTCTTCTGTTTTTGCTGTGTCAGATGTCCACAACCCCCTCCCCCCTCCTCTCTTCATCTCCTTCTCTAATGTCATGCATTTTTAGGCCAACGTAATCCGAAGGATGATCAGTTTAAATTAAGTTTCAATACAAAATGATCGGTTTATTAAACATGTTAGACAAATTCGAGTCAAATTACCCGTCGAGTGACCCGTTTATGATCTATCTAAACATAAAATAGAAGTGTATTTTTTTTTTATAAAAATAAATGTCATTTTATTTGAAATATTTAAATAAATTTAAAATAAATAAATCATATTTTTTAAACGGGTGATCCGTTTATTAAATGGACGGGTTTGGAATTACATAGTAATCATCTGTTAATAAACGAGTCAATCTGAACCCAAACCCATTTAATCCCGACCTGTTTATGATCCTCCCGAACCCGGTCCGTTAACTCGTTTTGCTACCCCTAGGCCCAATAGGTGTCGTCAAAGCTTGACTAAGATTTTTTGATAGGATTAAAAGATGGAAGTAAGAAATTGAGAAAGTAAGATGAAATGGTAAAACGAGTTCAGTTAAGTAGATATAGTAAAATGCTCGAACCCAACTCAACTACAAGTATATAAAACTCGAGTTTGATTCAATTATAAATTAATATTGAACACATATATAAATATATATATATATATATATATATATATATATATATATATAATGTACGTGTAATGTTAAACATATACTGTATAATATATAAAATATAAAAAATATTCTATAATATATAAAATATGAAAAATAAAATTAAAAAGTTCAATTAGGTTTGAAACTCGACTCAAGTCATAATTTTAAGCTCGAATTCAATTCATTAAAATAGTTGAGTAGTTTAAACTTGACTCGAATTCGGTTAAAATTGAGTCAAGTCGAGTTATGGGACGAGTCAAGTCCAAGTAGTTCGCGAGTAAACTTGACTCAGTTAGACTCTTAGGTAAACCTTGTGTTAATAATTGTTAAACAAATTAGCACTGTTTTTAAGGAAAAGATGAATTAGCCTTATAAAAAACTGCTTAACTCATTCGGTACGACAAAGAGTTGAGTTTTTTTCCCCCTCTTGAAGTGGGTGGCAGTGAAATAGTATGGGCTGAATTTCAATAAGTATTGTTCGTTCGAAAGCGACTCATAAGATTAAAATTTATATCATTCTTATATGATCATACAAACGTCACTCCAAATTGTTAAGACAAAATATAGGCTGGGTGGGAACTTGGACAATGGGCCTGAAACCTGTGATGATCCAGGCTCACTAACTTGCGCTGGAAACACCAAAAGACTATATTACAATGAACGTGGACCAAAATTCTATATCAGAAATGGGCTTGGGCCCAAATGAGACATTTTGTCTCCCGGCCCAACACTACGACATTTGAAGGGAAGACCATCACGCTTCCAAACAATCAAAATATGAAAGAAAAAAAAAAAATGTTCAAAGTATATATTAGCAGTGGTTATAGAAAAGGCCTTATTTATTATGAATGTTTATCAAAACTATTATTAAAAATATTAGGGTCGATGTAGATTACGTCTTATTCATACTAGCCAAATAATAATAAATTGGCACACCAAATATGCTTTGCAATGCTTACGTATTTAACATAATATTTACATTTTTAATGGACATTTTAAAAAAAATTATATCCTTAATTAGCATTGTATATGTTTTCTAATTAAAAATAATTAATATTTATACTAATTGAAATTTTTTAATTTTATTTTTCAATAAATTATTATTTTAAATATAATAAAAGAGTGTGATTATATTATATTATATTATATTATATTATATTATATTATAGGGACATTATGATTCGAAAGCAAAAATAATAAAAGCAATTTGATTCAAAAAGTAGAATTATCATGAGAATGAGATTCTCATAAAACTTACCTACGATACGAGATGAGATGGAAATAGGATGCTAATGTTGTTAGGATGTAGTGCCAACCGCTAGATCAAAAGTTACAATTGTTAGTCGAAGCAAACACAACCCTCATTGCCAAGTCCAATGTTTTTATACATGCTAAAGGTGGACCAAAGGGGCTTATCAATGCTTGTGTATGTGTACCAATAGCATGGACTGCCCCATTTCTATACATGCTGCCAGTAGGCTTGCTTGAGGGGCTTCGAAATGCACACGCAGGTGCACTAGTAGGATGGGTTGTCAAGCACGGATGCCGTAAACTTACGTACACAATAGAGTGACTCTCTAAATGCGAACAAATGTTTCATGGAAATCTTTTCATTTTCGGAAGTTCCTGCTGTCGTAACGTTCGCGAACTTGGGACAAAGTGTAAAGGTGGTTTTTAAAATTATATTTTCGTGAAAAATAAGGTGTGATGGAGTTGC
This sequence comes from Malania oleifera, assembly GCF_029873635.1. Lineage (NCBI taxonomy): Eukaryota > Viridiplantae > Streptophyta > Magnoliopsida > Santalales > Ximeniaceae > Malania > Malania oleifera. The sequence continues at coordinate 137,455,011 of NC_080418.1, forward strand.
CACTAGCCTTTTGAAGTGTTGTTAGAATACTTTATTATTACCCAATTAAGAGAAAAATCGATCTGCGTTATTAGAGTCAGGTTCGAGAGTTCAGCTATGCGAGGGGAAGCTATTAGCACCTCTTACATGCATGTAGAAGTATCATAAATCTATCATGCATGCAGATGTATTATTACACACCATAATAATTATTACAGCCCAAAGAATAATAAATGCATTTACAAATAAAGATGAACACGTCTTCTTCTTTGCTCTTCATATTTTCATGGAATATGTTAGGGGTATGTACTCGATTAAGGTCTTTCTGATTTTCACTTCACTTTTATGTGTGTGATCTAAATGATTAATCTGTTTAAGTACTTAGGCACACACATTAGTAGCTTGCGATTTGTCATTATCAAAACCAGGAATCGGACTTAAAAAGTCAACAAAATTGAATAACATTTTTATTTATTTCATGGAATAATACAAAAAAAAAAAAAAGGAAAAATACAAGGAAAATAAATTTTACATTGGAATTTAAAAATAAAAAAAAAATAGAAAAGCAAAAAAGAAAATAAAAGAGGTGGGCTAGCATCTTCGGCTTCAAAATTCAAACATGCAAAAGAAAGATTCGAGCAATTAGACATGTGAGAAACATGTGAAAATTAAGATAAATATTGATTAATTAAATTTAGTACTGATTGACTTAATCAATATTAAACTGATTGATCCCCAAAACTTATAAATAAAGGTTTTGTTGAAAGTGAATGTACACACAATTGAGTTAGACAACAGTCACGGAAGCATACATGCAATTGTGAGTGAAAATAAAAATGTTTTGATTACTGAAAAACTGAAGACTTGAAGGGCAAGTTGTAGTAGAAGAAATCGAGGAGATTAAAAGAAATTATAGAGTGAATATTCATAATTGAGTTTAACTTGGAAAATCCTTGTTTAATTTTCAATTTTCTTAGTTAGTTTTTAAATTTAGATAATTGTTCTAGAATTTGTATTAATTTTAAAATTCGATCCATTGACTTGGATTTGATCCATTAATTAGGATCTGATCCATTGGCCCGAAGACCCAAAAGCCCATAACCCTTTATCTGAGGACCCAAGATCCAGGTCCATTGACTACTGACCCTGCGTCCGGCTCGTAACCCAACTAGGCTCAGGATGACTCAACCCAATACCCCATAGCCCAATTGGGCCAAGACAGTTGGGTCCAAGTCCATTTTCATTGATAAAACAAAACTCAAGCCTAATTAATCCAAGCCCAATTCCCCAAATTGAGTTAAGTTCCGTCCAATAAAGAATTCAAGCCCAAGTTTCAATTAATTCAATGTAACCCAAAATTGGTTTAGACTTATTTGTCTCATAAGAAAATTTGGGGAAACTTTCTCGAGAAAATTTAAACAAAACAAAAATGAAAGACGGAAAAAATAATAATAAAGGTAAAGGACTTATCTTGATTTTGGAATTGGAATTTTAAAATAAAAAAAAAACCGACGTGACGCAATCCTAACCGTCCAAAATGTGTTTTCTTTGGACAAGCAAATTGCTGCCACGTCAATAATCTGTGACAAATACCTAGAACCAACCTGGTATCGCCACATCACAAATGACGTCATGATGAGATAATCTTTCTATAGTGAATTTTTAAAAAATAAATAAATAAAGAAAGTAGAGTCACGTGTCACCATTATGGGTGAACACGTGGCCCACTTATCCCAATTGGGTCAGATTTTTAAATCACTGATTTGTTTATTTCATTTTTAATTGGATTTTTAATTTATTTTTTAATTTTCAAAAATTGAAACAAATTAATAAAAGATCAGAAAAAAAAATATTTTAAAAATTAGAAAAAATAAATTAAAAAAATTTGAGTTATTTTAACTAAAATAAAAAAAACTAAAAATGAAGAAAATTCTTTAAAAATCTCAAAAAAAAAAATTTATAAAAATGTTGAAAATTTTCATATAAATCTAAAAAAAATTGAAAAAAAAATGTAAGAATATTTGAAAGACTCTTTTTGATAAATTTTGATAAATTTATTGTGTATATATATTTTATTTTTGTGTGTGTGCATTCTGATGATTAAACAAAGGGTAACGAAGTATTTCAAATCCCACCTATATTAATCCTGAAGGGGGTTTATCTAACAAGACCCCTCCTTTGGAGGTCTTATTAGACATTCATAAATTGCACTTTATTTTTTATTTTTATTTTAAATTTTGGTTTATTTATTCATTTATTTTTTTTAAAAAGGAATTAATTAAAGACCATTAGATTCATTTATGGCTAATTCATAATTAATTGGGTACCATTTGTAAAACGGGTGTGTAGGGAGCGCTGGTATCTTCCTCTCGCATAACAGAACTCCCAATACCAACTTTGATAAATGCACACTAAGACTACTGATTCCTTTACCTTAGAATTAGTCTACAGACCAATCAACAAGTAGTAATTAGGTGAATTAACTGCATATAGATAAATAAAATGTTAGTAATGGCTCCATCAAATTTATATTATTATTCTTTACTATTCCAAACATTTCTCTGAAACGTTGCGATAGACATGATAACAACTCGCTAGTTTATCAAAAGATTAAAATACCTCCAACAAAATCTAAATTCAAATCTCCATAATTAATTAATATATCAAGATTGCAATCTACCAACTCATCCCCCCTCTTCTCTTTCCCCCAAGTTCCACAAAATCCCTAAAAAAAAACATGTTCTGTAGCTAATAAAAAATAATTATAGAGAAATTATTACCAAATACGCTAACAACCCTCCTTAATTCGACATCAAACAAACATTTTTTTTGTATTAAAGAACATTGCTTGATCATATATATATATATATATATATAATTAAATGCTTGGAATGGTGAAGGAAATTTGGATTCTTCTTTGAACACCGTGAGTTGTACTATTAAGTATTGACCCGCGGAATCCATGAGATTGACCGTTGACGCATCCATCAATTAATATGCAGCCAGATGTGTTTTACTTTTAGTTTTCTTCTCTCTCTCTCTCTCTCTCTCTCTCTCCCCTCTGCGTTCTTTCCTCCTTTAAACTCCGGCTACTCATCAACATGCATGAATCGCAGCATCATTAATGCTGTTTTTCTTAAAATTATGAAAGAAGAAAAGGCTAGAATTGATCTTTAAATGCTCCGAATAATTTTTAAAGATCCCTAAAATACAACGAAGGGGGAGATGCAGCAGATGCTTAACAGCTTTTCACTCCCATAAAATAGCACCTTAGTCAATCACGCATGCATGCCCTAATTGCCCTACCCCTTCTCCACATAATGTTGGATCATTAAGATAATTAACCTTGTGTTATCATTAATAATATTAAATGTTATTCAAGCGGAACGTATCATATTAAAGCACCGTAACTTAGAAAAGAAAGATATTAAAATTCATAATTAATTGGGAATCACAATCACTTCATTTGTTAATTCTCTTTAATAGTAACCAGTTCTATTAGTTAATTAACCCAATTATGAAATCATTAATAAAGGGCATTAGTGTTCTCTTAGGTGCATTCCTAAGATAAGAAGAAAACATGCATTCTCAGTTAACCTATTGGAAGGGTCAATTGGACTGCTCGTGTTCTAATAAAAAACTACTAAAATTGTTTGAAGGTAAGTACTATTTAGACCACACCATTGTAGACATCCTCAAATATCATAGAAAGTCTTCAAGTAAATTTAGTGGGTTTATTTTCTCTACTCAAGTTGTGAGGTGTACTGCTTCGTTTGCGAAGACAAGACGTGATGAGGAATGAAACAATATGTACATCTAATGTATTCTCCCTCCCTCCCCCCTCCCTTTGTATTTAAACTTACACTCGAAAATGAAAAATGATCGATTGAGTTTCTGCATTACACCCATATATGCAATTAATTAATGTTATATATGAGAACCCATCCCTCACTTAAATTACTCCCTCCCAAAATCATTTTCAGGATTAGAATTTGAAATCATATATTCATATGAATTTATTTCAACTAATGTATCTTAGACAGCTATCCTTAAGAGACACCATACAATATATCTTATCCTTATTTACTCTCTTAAGCCGCTATCATATATATATATATATACTCAAGTAAAAGCTTATTTAAAGAATGTTCTAAATAAACAGACACACATGCAATACAAATTTGAGTCAAACACAGAACACTGCTAGCTAGTGAAATAACTTCACTATATCTCAAATCAATCAATCACTCAACAATTCACCATGCATATGTTATGGAAGCCATAGCCTGACTGACTACTCACGTAGCCTATCTGCTAGTAGCCGTAATCAGAGAAATCATGGCTGAAAAGAAGAAAATAGTACTCTAGCTAGCCTGCAGCCAGCCCAGCCTTTCCGCCCGAATCAAATTACAATACAAACTAAACAAAACAAAACAAAACTAGCTAGTTACTGACATGCGCACCTTTCCCACAACAACAGCAAAGCAAAGCAAAGCAAAAACCAGTTATTTAATGATCTGCTAGTGCTGGGTACAAACTGATCGAGTGGAACAAATTGCTTACATAATTAATTGGAACATAGAATCAGCTGGGACTTCTCGATTTACAGCTTATTAATTGATCAATTTCGTGTTTAATTTCACGGCAGTGTGCACAATTAAGCTCAGAGGATATATAAAAATTAATCGAGCTGGCAGCCAGTTGACACAGTATATATCCACTTAAGGCATGAACCCTAGCTAACCACAATGCTAATTTCATCGCACAAGTAGAAATTTAAAGTTTTGGTAACCTATCACCAACAACCATTATAATATTTTGTACACCGTATCAACATATTGACAAACGAATTCCACCTAGCTAGCTAAATATTGTTAAATCAGTGTTCATAATAATCTTCTATGAGAACAAAAAAACCAAAAGCAAGAACAAAATCAAACATCCTCCGGCTCTTTCTGCTTCCACTCCAACCCCATGAACCTGCATGGCGAAAACCTAATCCTGTACTCAGAAATGGTCTCCAATTTGGGAGACCACACTTGCACCTTCGACCCCACCAGCTGCTCGTAATGCTTCTGCAGCTCCGGCGTGCTGCATAGAAAAGTACTCTGCTCATCTTCCTCCATTCTCTTCTTCTCTTGACTACAATTACTAATGATCAGTCTCGATATCAGCTCCGGCGACACCTTCATCGAAACCCTACCGTTATCTCCCTTCACGTACTCGAATGGGCACTCTCCGAAATTGATGGGAGTGCCCTTGGGGCTTGAGCCCAGGGCGGCCAGGGAAGCCGCCGAGAGCGCGCCGCATGCAGCGACGCGCTCGATGGGGAGAACAAAGTAGGTGTGGCCGCCGCTGAGCTCGTCGCCCAGAGCGAGGGCGGGGATGGGGCGGCCGATGTAGAAGGAGTCAGCGTGGCAGACCACGCAGTCGGGGAACTCGAACATGATCTCTCCGGCCACCACCCGCTTTCCTCTGGCGACGGTTCGCGTGGTTCCTTCCCAGAAGACTAGCTTCGCCGGCGAGGGATTCGAGTTCTTGGGGTTAAGTTGGAAGCAAGAGAGAGAAACTGCATTGCCCATGAGAGAGAGAGAGGGAGAGAGAGAGAGAGGCTGGAGGGAAAGGAGGGAGAGAGACGGTTAAATACAATGGAGGGAAGAGATGAGATTGACTTGAGGGAAGTCCATGTTTTGCAGGTTCCGTTATAATTGAACTTTTGAAGAGAGGGGGGGGGGGGGGGGGGGGGGGGGGGGGGGGAGAGAGAGAGAGAGAGAGAGAGAGAGAGATGAGGGGGTCGGTGGTCAGTAATGCCGGCTTTGAACAATATCTTAATATTGATTGATGGAGGAGTCATGGGCTCATTTAACTTCCCTCATTAGACTGGTTATTCATGATTAATTAGTTAAATCAATTTACGATCTAATTAAGGTCATGCAGTACCTAACCTTAGCTTAAACTGAGATAATTAACCCACGCGGACTCTATATAATTAACATATAGAATTAATAATATCCCAAAGGTTTACATAAAAAAAATTGTTTTATTTCATTAGGTTAGAAAAAAATTTATTTCATTTTCTATGCCACTCAATTTAAATAAAAGTCTAATACTTTCAGCACTTACTTTATCTTTGGAAATTTTAAATTTAAATTTATACCTTAGGATATAGACAAAATATAATATAAAATTATATTAAAGCTTATCTAAATCTACCTAAATCTAAATCTAATCTATCAAAAGCATGGATTTTAAATTTTAAATTTTAAATTAATTTTTTGTTCATAAGATAGCACCCTTATTTAATTTTTTAATTTTTTTACATATATATATATTATGAAAAAAAAATTTAAAATGCATTTTGTAATTATTTGAATTTAAAATATAAAATAAAATTATTTTCACAAGTGAACAAGACCCGATTATTTTGCTTGTTCGACTGATTGAGGCATTTGCAAAATTTAAAATAAAAACTTCAAACATCATAGTTAAAAAAGAAAATTAATTAATAGTGTATATATAATGTCGACATCAATGTAAATCTTTCTCACAAAATTAATTAATTAAGCTAAAGGCGATCAACGTTCATGATCAATTAGAAACCATGCGGGATTTGAACCATAATAAATTTGGATTTTAATTGGTTACAATAATTAATTATATTTGTTTGGATGTCGCCCACATGCATACGTAGATGGTTACGTAATTTATGTATGTGTATATTTATTAATTACACATATTATATACCGACCCGTGAAAGTCAACTAATTGCACATTAATACGTGGTTTGCTCTAAATCTGTAAATCACAGAGACATTTAATTAAGTAGAATATCCTTTTGACTCGGTCGTTTTTAATTGGTATATAAGTTGGACTAGCGACTGGCAAGGAAAACGTGAATGGATGCAAAAGTTTTACACAGCTAAATTCATCAATTCTGTAAGACTAAATTAATTATTTATATGTTCATACTGGCCCCTGAAGTTTCACATAATTACATTGGCACCTCTTTACATTTCAAAAATTGCACTAACTCCTTTCAATTAGTTTTAATTAGCAATCAACCAACATTAGCTCTTCTCTGCTCTTTGTTGGTTTGAAAAGTAAAAATAAAATTACAAAGACAATATATTTCTATTATATATTGCGATAATAAATTTTATCAAGACATTTTTTTTAAAAAAACAAAAGTTATATTATTATTATTATGGCAATAATAATAATTTTGATCAAAGTTTATAGGGAAATTAAAAAATGTGGTTCGCAAAATGAAATAAATTATAGATGTCACAAAATTAATTTTGAGCGAGAAATATTTGAATGCGTCACTGGTGTCATAGAGATGTTTGTCAAATTTGTATCAGTGGAGTCGAACAAATTCTAAGTTTGTCAAATTAGGAAGAGTTCATTTATGTTTTAGCAGACTTAGGAGGGTGATTTATATACTTTCTTTCTTTATTGTTTAAGCTTCATCCCGATTTTATTGGGCTTCAGGCGAGTCTCTTGTTTTCTTTGTCTTCTCGGAAATTTCAAGTCTCTTGCTTGTCTCTTCTTTTTTTGATGAATTTACTTTTTCTCAAAATATAAACATATACTAGTTAATTTTTTGAGGATAAAAACTAGCAATGCCACCTAAGTTTTCTAAATTTTACTTTTAATCATGTCCTAAAGTTTTTGAAAACTACTAAAGAATCGCTTAAGGTTTAATTTTATTAACAAAATGAATCTTTCATTAGTTGACTGTCATTCAACGGTTAAGTATATTTGAAAAAAATGAATTTTACTACTAATAAAATGATGTTTTAAAATGACATCAATTGAGAAAATTCATCATATAATATCTTGAAAGTTGATTAAGTGAATGAAACACCTCATCGATTCTCAAATTAAGTGGTCCAACTAATCCAATTATTTTGGATCAATTGATTGACATTAGCATAACCAAAAATTTATATATTTTAAATTTTTTAAAATTTATACGAAAAAATAAAAATTACTAATAAATTATAAAAGTACCTATATAAATTATAATGTTATAAAACATTTGTTTGATGCAATTACCCTAAAAATTTAATTGGTAAATGCATCACAAAACAAATAATATAGTTCAATACTTTTTTAAAAAAAAATTCAAGTAATTGATCAAACATAGTGTTAAAAATTTTATTGTAAACTTGAATTTCATACTTTATAAATTAAAACAATGAAATTGAATGTTGCTCCTTTGCGTGTAAAATATGAATGCTAAATATATTAAAATGTTCAAATTTATATTAATTGGTTAACCTTTGTTCGAGGCAATTCCCCGATTTTTCCTTATTTTATTTTAGTTGTTATGTTATTAAATATGATATTCAACTAGACAAGGAAACCAAACCGTAATTTGACCAATCGACTTACTTGAGCTTTTTTTTTATTTTTTTTATTTTTTTTAAATAATATTTTTTGATCACTAATTTGCAAAAAATATGTAACAAATATTTTAGAACAATATAATTATCTAAATACTCTTTTTAATTACTTGTGTTATTTATTTATTTTTTATAATTTTAAGTTTTTTAAAAATAATAATTTAATTAGTTTTTTGAACCAATCGTTGGGTGTTCAATTCACTTATAAGCATGACGTTAAATTCAAGAACATACATCTTTATGAGTAGTAATGATTTTTTTGTAAATTATAATGTTGATTATACAACTTGTATTCTATGTTCGATTTTGTGAGCAAATAATAATTACCTTCAACACATATAATTAAGATTTGGTTCATTGGATCATTATTTAAATAAAACTCTATTTATTGCGGCATTTATCATGATATGATGTAGAAATTTGTAATTAATAGTTAATTTAAGACTGCCTAACATGCACTGTCACAACGTTCTCCTGCGTGGGGTGGAAAGCACCGGTGATGGTGTTGCCCCGGGGTACACAACTAGAAAAATGTGATTTTAAAATGATATTTTCGTAGAAAACATGGTATGATAGAGTCGCCACTAACCTTTTAGTGTGGTTATAACACTTGATTACTACCTAATTAAGGGTAGAATCGGTCTGCGATACCAGAGTCAGGTACGGGTATATGATTACATGAGAGGAAAGTATTAGCACCCCCTACGCACCCGTTCTTACAAACGGTATCTAATTAATCAAAAGTTATCTCAAAATAAATCTAATAAGCTTTCTTATTTCACTCCCTTTCCAAAAGTGTGAAGAAAATGTACAAAACAAAATACTATATGAGTATTCCCTCATAACCGAGGCATACCATATTTTGAAGAGCTCATGCCTCCCTTTGAAATCATTGGGATAGGAGAATCGAGAAAATAGTTAGGAAAATACGCTCCTGAGATTTTGAAATTTTTATAAAATTTTCTAAGTGAAAAATAATATTTTGAGAGGTTTTTTGACTTATTTGGGACAAAATGACCTTATGGACCTCAAAAACATTATTCATGATTTTTGTGATTTTTCTAAATTTTTATGATTTTTCTAAGTGCAAAAAATATTTTTCTAGCCTTAATTCCAGAGTTACGAGATGATTTTCTCCTAGGAAATTTAATCCTTAAAAGATACCTGCCTTTTATGGTATTTTCAGAAGGGATTATATTAGACAACCATTTTATTCCTACTTTGTCTTCTATCAAAAGTAGCAAAAGCCAAGTAAAGATACAAAAAGGAAGAGAAAAAGGAAATACAAGTTTATCAAGAGAAGTTTGATGAATGGAGAAATTTGGTTGAATGAGAAATCTTGAGTGTTAGAAGAACAATAGATGGTAATAGCCAGATTGAAGAAGTTAAGGCTATGCTTTCATAAAATTGGTCAAATAATCCTCAAACATTATGGCAAAAAGCTATGCCTGAGGCTGACATTGCTTTTAAGGATCCAGACACGATTATTCTTAGTAGAAGGATCGTTTATCCTAAGTTAATGATAGAGGAATTTGATAAGCAAATTCTAGAATTATTAAAATTGGGACTTATGCAACCTTTATGGTTATGAATCATGATGAAAAGATTAAAGGCAAGGCTAAAATGGTGATTGATTATAAGGAATTAAACAAAGCCACCAAGGATGATGGTTATAATCTCCCAAATCAAGAATCCTTAAAGAACAATATTCGAATAGAGCAACCAACAGTCTATTCTAAGTTTGATCTTAAGTCATGATACTGGCAGATTAAGGTCGAAGAAGAAGCCATTGGTCTCACATCCTTTACAACCCCAGTAGGATTGTATGAATGGATAGTTATGTCATTTGGATTAAAGAACGCTCCAGGAATTTTCTAAAGAAAAATGGATCGAGCATTCGAAGGGATGTTGCAGTTTGTGGCAATCTATATCGATGATGTCCTTGTCTTTAATAGAAATTTAGAAAAGCATTATAAATACCTTAAGCAGGTGGCTGAGGTGTTCATAAGAGAAGGAATGGTTCTTTCAGCAAGAAAGACCATATAGGCGAAATCCTAGATTGATTTCTTGGGCTTAAAAATCCAAGGAAGTGGAGAGGAGCTCCAGCCGCATATAGCAGAAAAGTTATTGCAATTTCTAGATGAACTTACAGATAGAAAGCAGTGTCAAAACTTTCTAGGAGTTCTAAATTATGCAAGAAGGTTTATCCAGAATCTTGTAGGAAAGTCATATCTCATGCAAGAAAAAGTTTCTAGTAAGAAACCATGGAAATGGGGGAAGGAAGACACTGAAGTAATCAAAACACTCAAGAAAGAGATTCAAAATCTACCCAAGTTAGATTATCCAGATGGGTCTGAATCGGAAATAATTCTAGAAACGGATGCATCCTATACTGCATGGGGATGTGTTTTAAAAATAAGAAAAATTGATAAAACAGAACATCTTAATAGATATTGGAGTTGATGTTTTAGTAGTTCAGAACAAAACTATCCCATACACGAGAAAGAACTTCTCGTTGTAGTAAAAGGCATTCGTAGTAATGAATTATTTTTAGGAAAGCTTTATCATCATGACAGATAGTTCTTATGTTAAGAATTTCATGGTAATTAAACTGAAATGATTCACACAGGCTAGATTTGTTAGATGGAGGAATGAATGCAATATAACTCTTTTTCATTAGAATATATAAAGGGTAAAGAAATATTATTGTAGACTTTCTAAGATATCTAAATGCTTGCAAATTCAATGGCCTGCAGTAGCAGCCAGATTAGATGAATTCTTCGTCAACAAATTCACAAACCAACAGATTGTCTGGTTATAAAATTTGTTAAGGAAAAGAAATATCTTCCTTCAGCTTCCAGGAGGGAAGAAAGAAAAAGGGGAAGAGGCAATACTTCTTAGAAAAGAGAAAAGTCAATCCCAGTTCGTGATGCAGAAAGCAGAATTGGAGGAAGTAGTAAGTATATTCACAAAGTTGCGGAAAGCAGTAAGGAGGTGAAAAGAGATAAAAGTATTGCTTAAACCCAATCATGTTTGCAGGCTACAAAAAGCAATATATGGACTTAAACAAGCCCCTCAGGCTTGGTACACTACACTGAAAAATGTATTGCTTGAGCTTGGGTTTGAAAATTCCAAGCTGATTCGTCCTTATTTATTTATAGAAAGGACTGTATAATCTGTTATTTCTTGGTGTATATCGATGATCTTGTGATTACAGGAAATAACAACAATTTTGTAGCTTCAATTATCAAGAAACTGGGAGATCGTTTTTCTCTTTAGGATATGGGTCTACTTCATTTCTTCCTTGGAGTGGAAGTTGTACCTACTCAGGCAGGACTTTTTCTCTCACAACACAAGTACATTCAAGAGCTATTGTCAAATACCAACATGAGTGGCGCCAAAAATGTCTCAACTCCTCTTTCCACAACTCAGTCTCTCAAGTTACTTGATGGCACATCAAATGTGGTAAGCATAGAATTTTGAAGAATTATTGGCAGCCTGCATCATCTTTCTTTGACGCGTCTAGATATTTCATTCATGGTCAACAAGTTGTCCCAATTCATGCACAAGCCTACCACCATTCACTTCACTGCGATAAAAAGGCTTCTTCAGTACTTAAAACAAACCATTTTCCATGGTATATAACTCATAAAATCTAGACCTCCAGCTTTAATCACCTATTTCGATGCCGATTGGGCTGGAAATGTTGATGACCGAACCTCCACATCTGCCTATATCAGCTTCTTAGGCCCAAATCCTATTTCACGAAGCTCAAAGAAACAAAGAGCAGTTGCAAGATCTACCACTAAAGCTGAATACTGAGCCCTTGCAAATTCGGCATCCAAGACAATGTGGCTTCTTGGATTTCTTCATGAGTTGGGTTTTCCACTAAAAGCAGCTCCCTTATTACTATGTGATAATCTTGGTGCTACACATCTATGTTTCAATTCGGTCCAACATTCACGCATGAAACATATACAAATCGATCTCCATTTTGTTCGTGATCTTGTTCAACGTGGTTCACTCCAAGTTAGACATGTTCATATACAAGACCAATTGGCTGACCTGTTGTCAAAGGCATTGTCAAGACAAAGAACTGAAATCTTGAGAAACAAGATTGAGCTTGCTGATGGAAGCTCAATCTTGTGGGGGCGTATAAAGACAGATTGCACGAATCAAGGCCAAGATTGAACAGAGCACATCTAGCCTACAATCAAGCAAGATCATTCAAAATCAATTTTGTATATTTTTGTAACTGCAGCATTGACTTAGATAAATCTGTAACAGGTGCATAGTTTTAGCAAAATTGATGTACATTGTAGTAAATAATTTTTCCCAGCTGTATATATAAGTTAACTCTTATTTGATCAATAAAGCGTGGGAAAATATTCATTAAAAAATAGCAGAGTTATTTCTTCTATACAGTTTTTACCTCTTCCTCTGACTGATCTTGACAAAGAAACTCATTTTCCTCTTCAGTAATAACCTTCTCTAGTATGATTGATAAGTTAGCCACTTCATGAGTTCTTGTGTCTGTTAAAAAACCCTGAAAGTAAGAAGTTGTCGCTAGATAAATGCTCTCTGGTGAGTTTAAAACACTCCCATCCCCAAGATTCATATTAGAAATCACAAATTCTTCCTTCTTTGCTTTACCACCGCATGAAAAAATTTTGAATTTTGATCCCCTTCTTTAAGCCAAGATTTTTTTTGCTTGATGCGCCAATCTAGTCTCCTCCCTTTGTTCCCATATTTCCAGTTCTAGTTTGGTGGGAAGATATTACATTTCAATGCTCTAGTCAAAATCACAGCATTTGATTTTATAGGACCTCCAAACGTTCCTCAAGCTTCTTAATATTGTTGCGGCATTTATCATGAGATGATGTAGCAATTTGTAATTAATGTGACATCTTTCTCTACATTATTTTAACATCACATCACCCACAATTAATTGCTAATTTAAGACTGCCCAACATGCAAAATATATCAGCAAATAATTAGTTTAGTGTGCATTTGTTGAATTATATAGATAGAATGCTGAATACCAACTGTACCATAGTACTAGCTAGGGGTTTCATGGTTTGGTAACCCGAACCAAACCTTCAGAAATCGAAACAAACAAAAAGTTTGGATTCGATGTTTTTAGGAACCGAAACTGATCCAAACCCTTCGGTTAACCGATGGTCCGATTAACAGATGGTTTGATTTGGTTTGGTTATCCAACCCAAACTGATTTTTAAATCATTATAATTTTTTTGTTGAAAATTTTTTTGATATTTTACTTGGATTTTGAGTTAGTGTGGGCATTTATACTTTATTTATATAAATTAATCAACAAAAAAATATTTAGTGCACACTATTTTGTAACTAATATACTATATAAATTATGATATAGTCATGTATAATATAAATAATATATATTGTAAATAAAAACATATATTGGCTCAGTTCGGATAATCGTCAAAATCAAAATCAAACCAAAAACTTAAAATACATAAAAACATGAATTCGAACCCGAATCGAACAAATCAGTGACCAAATTTTTGGTTCAGTTCAGATCGAATTTTCAGATCAGATCAGTTTTCAAATATTTTTTAACAACTTTAGTGGCATCAAATTCAATTTTAAGATAACGGATTAGTATGCTTCAACCTACAAATTTTGCTACAACAAATTAAAATTATCATTTTTATTTACTATATAATTTTCTTTTTATCTATGACTATAAATTTGTCCTTTTCCTCAACACACACACACACACACACACACACACATATATATATATATATATATATATATATATATAGAGAGAGAGAGAGAGAGAGAGAGAGAGAGAGAGAGAGAGAGAGAGAGAATAGTTTATGAATTATGAAGGATGAATGATGTAGAGGCCAAATTGAAATAATTGTGGCAGCTGGTTACGTTAAGGAAATTCAGAGAATTGGATTATTATGGTGAGGGTGGACTGCCAGTGTTAATTAATTAATTAATTAATTAATTAATTAATTATAATTAATTTCCTTATTCCCATTTATATATTGCTATTTAATATTTATTGTTATGTGTATACACCTACATACATAAAACTGTGATGACGAGAGACTGTGCGTATATGCATTTTTGTATGCAGAAAAATCTCCATATATAAATATTATGACTTCTCCATGCTCTCCGCTCTATTCAGGGTTGTCTCCTGTACATTTGGTCAATTCTAGCTACCTATAACTGCAGTTATTTTAATATTAAACTGACTAATGCTATCACAATCATTGAAATTTATAGATGACACCAAAATTAAGTTCACGTTTTTTTTAAAAAAAAAAATACTTTAATATGAACTAGGTTCTATTCTTGTTGTCGGGCTTTTTTTTTTTATAACTCGAAGACTCTGGCTACCATCGCACCACTTTGGACACTATGGTACGGCATCAAATTCGGAAGTGAAAGTCGTCCGCCCATTTATGCATTCCTGTTAATTCACTGATATAATGCCTTAAGGGCGAATCAAACTCATGACCTTAAGGTCACCAAAGTCATAAGTCGTTCTTACCACTTGAGCTTGCCTCACTAGACGTTGTGGGACTTTCTTTGATGTGTTGTTTCCTTTTCTTTTCGTTTAATTTTTGTTCATACAAAAATTATATATGGCTTGAATATGTATGATCGAGGTTTTCTTTTGGACCATAAATTTTGAGTTCAAGTTTTAGCAAAATCTTGGCGATATCTATGCTAGCAAAAGTTTTAGTTAAAAGTGGAAGGGAAAGGGTTTTGGTTTTAGAAAGACGGCACATATCTTTTCATTTGTGGAGTTATCTCCCTTAATTTCTGTTGCAGCCAAAAATTGAACGACCTTCACGATCCCTGATCATGACCACCTGAAAATAGATAAATAAGCAAGACTTGGAGGACCCGGGGTGTACTCTGGGGGGTCTCTCCGATGCCTCAGTCAGGAATTGACTTGAGAGGTTTTTTATGCAACAGTAAGGTAGAGTTTAGAATGAGATACCTTAACCTTTTCTCTGAATTTCCATTTAAAGTGATGGAGTTTGACCCAAGGGTGATATGTCATTTATTGGCAAATTATGGCTCAAGCGTAAATCGTTTCGGTTATTCATCCGTCAATTTTCTTAGTTGGCTTCTTCAATGCGAGCAAAGCGTCATTGACGTGCTTGAATGTAATAAACCTGTATCCTTTACTTTTTCTAGTGACCTTGCCATGGATCGCAACGGTTTCTTTGAGGTCACCGTAGGTGGAGAAGAGATTGCGGAGGTTCTTGATGGCAGTGTCCCATCCAAGGCCGTGAATGAAGAGTTTGCGCTGGGTAGGGTCTTGATCAGCGATGGATCGGATGGCATTGAGTACGTCTAGGTGTCGGACAACATTTCATACGATCTCAATTGAGCCAATGCATCTACCTTCAATTATTTGATGTAGTCATGAAGCAACTCGGCAAGATCTACTAAGAAAAAGTGCTTCATGAAGCAGCCCAGCGGATGTGCTCCATGAAACAGCTCGGCAAGACCTGCTCGGTAAAAGCGCTTCATAATACAGTTCGGCAAATTTGTTCCATGGAGCAGCTCGGCAAGTCCTACTCAGCAAATGTGCTTCATACAGCAGCTCGGCAAGATCTGCTCGAAAAAAGTGTTTCATGAAGCAGCCCGGCAAATGTGCTCCACGAAGCAGTTCAGCAAGACCTGCTCTGCAAAAGCGCTCCATGAAGCAGTTCGGCAAATGTGCTTCATGAAGCAACTCGGCAAGATTTGCTCGGTAAGAACAGCTCAGCAAGAATCGGCTCGGTAAAATTGCCCATGAAGTGGCTCGGCAAGACCTGCTCGGCAAAAGCGCTTCATGAAACAGTTCGGCAAATTTGCTCCATGAAGCGACTTGGCAAAAGCAGCTCGGCAAGAACCGGTTCGGTAAAATTGCCCATGAAGCGGCTCAGTAAGAGTAGCTAGCAAAAACTTGCTCAGCAAGAACCGGCTCAGAAAAATCACCCATGAAGCAGCTCAGCAAGAGCAGGTCGGTAAAAACCTGTTCGGCAAAGCTGCTCCATAGAGCAGCTCGGCAAAAGAGCCCCATGACGCAGCCCGGAGGAACAGCTCGACAAAGTTGGCCCAAGTAGAAGCTCAGCTCGGAGAGACAGCTCGGACAAAAAAAATATATAATAGGAGCATCAAATACATATACACATTCTGAAGATAAGAGAGAAAATGCAGGGACACGACAACTTTTCAAAATTCTATCCAGAAATTTAAAACTGAGGGGGAGACAACTGATATGCCCAAAATAAACCAGCCAATAAGAACGAGTCAACGGCTAGCCCGCACCCCCCAAGTCAAACCCTCTGGCGAGAGCAAACAATTCCAAGACAATAAAGAGGAGGAGAGATTCACGTTAGTGGCATAAATGATCGAGTGATGCACGCAAATACTTTATGACCCGAGAGCAATTCAGGCCCCCGCACAATAAAAACAAGTCAACCCAGGGGTCAACTCCAGCCCCTATAAGAAGGGAGTCAAGGAAGAGGCCAAGGTAAGTGATTCAACATATTCTACTGTTGCATTCAGTTTCTCTAGAGCATTCCTCTTACTTAGACATTGGAGTGATCCCCCAGAGTACACCCTGGGTCCTCCAAGTCTTTCTGTTTTCAATCCTTTTCAGGTCACCGGAGATCTGGGAGCAGTTTTATTGGTCATCACCAATTTTATCCCGCAACAATTTCTTTCAATCAATGATAATTTGAAAGAAATTGTCTCTTCAGTAACCCAGCTTATTCAGCTTCAAAGAGAACCCTCAATTGATAATGTTAATTTTCTAAGGAAAAAAAACTAGCATAAAAAGGAAATATAATCTCTTAGGGTCGTTTGGATTGAGGATTTTGGTTGAGAAAAGAAAAGGAAAAGAAAATAAGAAGAAAATTCATTTTCCACTATATTTTTCCTCAATACCAAATACTACTAAAAATGAAAATTTATTTTAATGTGGTTAAAAGTTAAGATAAATCAAATGTAAATTATACATAAAATTCTTATTTTTATTGATTAATTTAGATGTTTTTTTTTTTTTTTTTCACTTTCCTTAATAATCAAATATGAAAAAATGGATTTCTTCATGTTTTCCTTTCTTTTCCAAAAAATTTTCTAAGTTCTAAACAGACACTTAAAGAACATCTCAATAGTTGCATTTAAGAACATTTCTTATAAAGGTATTGCAAAAGGAGTTGATACGAAATATGAAATGAGTTTCCTCTGATCCTACTTTATAGTTCGGACATGAACATCTAATTAACAATAATAAAAAAAAAAAGTAAAACAAACTGATTTCTCTTTAAATTTGGTAAAAAAAAATAAAGACCTCCCTTGAGGTTACAAAATTTTCAAAGATCTCCCATGAGTTTTCAATAATTTCACAGATCTCTCCCGAATTTTGTTAAAAGAAACAAGCCTTTTTTATATTTAAAAACAAAAAAAAAATCAAGGGATATAAGTTTTTCCAAAATCAAATGTCAAGAAAGGTCTGTGAAATTTTTGAATCTTTGGGAAAGGTTCTAATTTTTTTTATTAAATATCAGGAGAGATTAATATTTTTTACCAAAAAAAAATAACGAGACAACACGTGCTCGAAGGGGTACATATACTTTATTCTTTTGGATATATACATACGGATTTAAAATAAAATAAACCAAAACAACAACAACAACAACAAAATTATAGAAGTGTGAGATCATAGCCACAAAATTTGTTCAAGTCAATTAGAAATATTATTAGGTCAGATTCATTGTGTACCCATTGTGTACACCAACTCTGATCCAATATATATTGGCTTTCTAATATACAAACATATGTATATGAGAACTTTTGGGTCGTCTAGAGCCTTCTTAACCCCAAAAGCTAGCTCATGGGGCGAGACTTTCCCTCACACTTAATAACTGACCACTAGCCCCTTCCACAACCGATGGGGATAACCCAACAATCTCCCCCTCACACATCGGGGTCTCTCTCGACAAGGCAACCATCGGGGCCTCCCCTGGCATGGCACACTAGGGAGAATGTTGGTGAACCAGGCTTAGATACAATATTTTTGTAACTGCAGCATTGACTTAGACAAATCTATAACATCTACATAGTTTTAGCAAAATTGATGTACATTGTCGTAAATAGTTTTTCTCAACTGTGTATATAAGTCTGCTCTTATTACATCAATAAATCATGGGAAAATATTCATTGAAAAACAGCGGTGTTATTTTTTCTATACAGTTTTTACCTCTTCCTCCAACGGATCTTAACAAAGAAACTCATTTTCCTCTTCAGTAATAACCTTCTCTAGTATGGTTGATAAGTTAGCCACTTCATGAGTTCTTGTTTCTATTAAAAAATCCTAAAAGTAAGAAGTTGTTGTTAGATGAATGCTCTCTGGTGAGTTTAATACACTCCCATCCGCAAGATTCATGTTAGAAATCACAGAATTCTTCCTTCTTTGCTCTACCACTGCATGAAAATTTTTTGAATTTTGGTCCCCTTCTTTAAGCCAAGATTTTTTTGCTTGTTGCTCCAATATAGTCTCCTCCCTTTGTTCCCATATTTCCAGTTCTAGCTTGGTAAGAAGATATTATGTTTTAATGCTCCAATCAGAATCACATAGCATTTGATTTTATAGGACCTCCAAACGTTCCTCAAGCTTCTTAATATTGTTGCGGCATTTATCATGAGATGATGTAGCAATTTGTAATTAATGGGACATCTTTCTCTACATTATTTTAACATCACATCACCCACAATTAATGGTTAATTTAAGACTTCCCAACATGCAAAAAATATCAGCAAATAATTAGTTTAGTGTGCAATTTATCAGAAGTTATAGTTTGTTGAATTATATAGACAAAATGCTAAATACCAACTGTACAATAGTAGTAGCTAGGGGTTTCATGGTTCGGTAACCCGAACCAAGCTGTAACGCCCCGAACCCAAAACTCTAGAGTCCGGAATGTTAACTAAAATATATCTTTGATACCATCTCGTGACGCCCCAAACCCGCTAAGTGGGACCCGAGGCTATGAGTTCTATTACCTGGACTTGGCTCTATATCAGTTATGCACCGGAAATATTAACAACTCCTCAATAAAATATACCAACGTTTCTACATCTATATACATCTCAAAAACATAACCCATCATCCAGTATTAACAAACATCCACAACATCTCTGAAAGCATAAATATATTACAATCCTAAAAATATAATACATCCAAAAGTCTATACCCTCTCGTTCCCAAAAATGTTACACCAAGCCCTAAGCTACTAAGCTCAATCACATGAAGGTCCTGAAAAAGATAACATTTCATATCGGGTGAGACACATCTCAGTAAGTTGGAATAGATTAGCACCAGTATGTGGTTATCATGAGGTTTGTGTACAAATATATATAATCATCATTTATAAAAATATCACAGTTATGAAAACATTCACTAGCCGTACTCACATACATGCAATGTATTTTAATAAAAGGAGAGTTCCTAAGGATTGGGGTGATTACCCGCCCATACAAGTAGCATCTCTCTGCTCTGATACTTTAAGCAACCTACAGTCACAACTAAAGCATATCAAGACACTTACCTTACTTAGCAAGCCCTTAGGTGGTTAGTTTATCTCGTATTCCCACATTCATACAAAGGTTTACTAGAAGAAGTTCCCGAGAATAGGGAAGATTACCCTCTCATACAAGTAGTTTCCCTCTACCCTAATACATTATGCAGCCTAATATGGTTACATCTGATACCTATCAGGGCATTCACCTTTCTCAGCAAGCCCTCGGGCGGAGAGTATATTTCGCCCCAAATAATTATGATACTACAATATACAATTCATTCTTACTTTACTCTATATCTGTTATCTATGTAGAATACAACTTTTCATGTTCTCAATAGTTCATATTACATAGTTCACTTTTATAGTTCATATTACTTGAATCTCATATATAGTCCACATTATATGGATCTCGTGTAAAGTCCACATTACGTGGATCTCATGTATAGTCCACCTTACATGGATCTCAAGTATATTCCACCTTACGTAGATCTCATGTAATATACATCATCTGTAATAGTTCACATCACATGAATCTCATGTCATATACATTCTCTATATCAGTTCACATCACATGAATCTCATGTCATATTTAACAATACACATGCAATACATATTCTTATCCCATTTCAGTATTCCCAACATCTCATAAATATACATATCATAATTCATCACAGTATTTACATTTTACTCATGTCACACCATTTAAATAGTATGTACAATCATATCATTTAAAATAACAAAAGTCAACCCATGTTCATCATTCAGTATACTGAAAATACACATTTAATGTTTTTCACGTATACCCAAAAAATTCATTACCTTCCAGATTTCATTTTCACAAATAATATCTATACAACCCTAGGCTCAAAATCGTAGTTCAAACGGTTGGCATTTCTTTTAAAACCTAATAATCATATACATTTATATACTCATATATCTTCCATTTAAACTGGTAAATCCATAAAAACTACCAGCTTAATCTATTCCCCTTACCTGATTTCCTGAATTACACCGGCAGAATCCCCATAATGATACATGCGGCGCTCACCTAAACCCTCATTCAAAAACCATAGTTTAATCAGATAAACCCCAAATAACCTACTATTTCATCACTTTCTCAACCCATAAATCTCAAATAAACCTTTAAAACCCTAAAAACTAGGAATCCAAACACTTACCTCAACTTTGGAGTGTTTCTTGAAAAGCCTAGTTTAGAAATCTACTCTGCTGGATGTGTAGAGAATCTCCCCTAGAACGCCGTAGTGATCTCTGTTTGTCGATTTAGGCTGAATCCGAGCCGAAAACTTAGAGAGAAGGTAGATAAAATCGTTTATAGAGAGATAAAAATGAAGAAAAGTGATTTCTTCATGGAGAAGCTTCCGCGATCTAATTTATACACGATGTTGCCACGTGGCTTCGTTGACAAGAAGACAGGATTCGTCAACGAACCACAAACAGGATTCGTCAACGAACCACAGAAGGGAATTCGTTGATGAGAGGATACATTCATCGACAAAACTTAAAATCTGAAATATACTCACTCAAGATCTCTTCGTCGACAAGGGACTGAACTTCATCAACGATCCCTATAAGAACACTCGTCGACGAAGACATGAGATTCGCCGACGAGGTCCACTGTTCTTTCTTTCAAAATTTTTCCTTCTCTTCCTATTATTTGTTTATCTACTCTATTTATTATCTTTCTTAATTATTCTAATAGTTATAATTTTTCGGGTCTCTACATTCTCCCCTCCTTCAGAAAATTTCATCCTCGAAATTTTGCTAATCATTCATTTTTCACATTTCTTATAATTTACTAACTCACTATATCGCATACAGTTCAGTATATATCACCATATAAACTTTTGCATTATCTAGAATTAAATAATACCATCATTATCTTAAAAATAAACTCATACATGCCCCTTTGGCCTTATCTGCCTCATCTAGGATCATCGTGTAATACGTGCTGGTCCACCTCTACCTCGGGGTACTTGCTGATTTCTCCGGTTCTGATTTGGTGCAGGTGTATTCGGCAACAGCACATGACAGTTCCGCATAACATACCCCTAGCTTGGCATTCACCTTTGCGCCTTTTTTTACATTTATGGCATACAGGGTAAGATAAATCATTCTGATACCTAGAATAACTCTAATCTCTCGTCTCCTACCTCAGACCCACTGTATCCTTCTCTCTCTTCCACGAGCCCAAATTACCCTCAGTCTGAAAACTGGGAGGTGCAGGCCTCTTTCTCTGCTCCGATGACTCTATACCGCCCTAGATGCTTTTTTCCATTACCAAAGCTTTATCTACCAAGTCTGAAAAATTTTGGACCTAGAACCCTACCACAGCTCAAAAATCCTTCATTTCAGGCCTTTTTCGAACATTCTAGCCTTCCTCGCCTCATTAGGGATCATAAAAGGTGCGAAACGAGATAGCTCCACAAATTTTGCCGCATACTCCCCAACAGTCACATTCCCTTATATCAAATTGGTGAACTCCTCAACCTTTTCCTCTATAGTGGATGAAGGAAAATACTTGTCAAAGAACAGCTCCTTGAATCGTTCCCAGGTCAGTGCCATTTTCACCACCCTCTATCCCTCTAACAGTTTCGTAAAAAGCCACCAGCATTTCGCATCCCCTGCCATCTTAAAAGCAGCATGGCAGACCTTCTGCTCGTCCGTGCAGCCAAGTACTTCTAATATTTCCTCTATTTGTTGGACCCAGTTTTCTACAATCACCGGATCAAGTCCTCCCTCAAAAGTGGGAGGATTTAACTTCATGAATTCCTTGATATTACTACCCTGATCTACTACTGAACAGTTCTGCTCTCTAGGTTTCTTTCTCATTTCTGCCCTGACCTGATGGGCTATACCCCGTAGCATCGTGGAGGTATCAATATCCTCTTTACTAGAAGTCGCTGAATCATCCCTTCCTTCAGCCTCTACATCCTCTCCCCTAGGATCCATCCTGCAAATAGGACAAAAAAGAGATAAGAATTCCATTATCATAATCCCTTTCAACACAATCATTAATCTAAATTCCAATATACACCCAACTTTTCAATTTAGGACCAGTCTCACAGCTCAAAAATGAAATCATTTAAGGTTTACTGTGGCTTTTCTGAGGCCGTCGACTACTTCAGGAAAAACACAGGAAATCATTGACATATTTTCGTCTCCAGGCTACAAAACAAAATCCTATACTTCTCAATTCCTAACCTACCCATTTCCTATCCTCATTATCACCTATTCCTATACTCTGGTATTAATCATTCTTTAAGTATGCAGAAACCCAAAACCTAATGCTCTGATACCAAAATGTAATGCCTCGAACCCAAAACCCCAGGGTCTGGAATGTTAACTAAAATATATCTTTGATACCATCTTGTGACGCCCCGAACTCGCCAAGTGGGACCCGGGGCCACGAGTTCTATTACTTGGACCTGGCTTTATATCAGTTACGCAGCGGAAATGTTAACAACTCCTCAAAAACATAACTCACCATCCAGTATTAACAAACATCCATAACATCTCTGAAAACATAAATATATTACAATCCTAAAAATATGATACATCCAAAATTCTATACCCTCTAATTCCCAAAAAAGCTACACTAAGTCCTGAGCTCACTAAGCTCGATCACGTGAAGGTCCTGAAAAAGATAACAATCTATATCGAGTGAGACACATCTCAGCAAGTTAGAATAGATTAGCACCAGTATGTGGCTATCATGAGGTTGTTTGTGGCTATCTTGAGGTTTGTATACAAATATATATAATCATCATTTATAAACATATCACAGTTATGAAAACATTCTCTATCCATACTCACAAACATGCAATGTATTTTAATAAAACGAGAGTTCCTAAGGATTGGGGTGATTACTTGCCCATACAAGTAGCACCCCTCTGCTCTGATACCTTAAGCAACCTATGGTCACAACTGAAGTATATCAGGGCACTTACCTTACTCAGTAAGCCCTCAGGTGGTTAGTTTATCTCGTACTCACACATTCACACAAAGGTTTACTGGAAAAAGTTCCCAAGAATAGGGAAGATTACCCGCCCATATAAGTAACTTTCCTCTACCCTAATACATTATACAACCCAATATGGCTACACCTGATACCTATCAGGGCACTCACCTTTCTCAGCAAGCCCTCGAACGGAGAGTATACTTCGCCCATGGTTTTAAATAACGGCCGTTACATAGCATAACGGCCAATATGTAATGGAAATCAGAGGCTCCAAAACCGATACGGGCCGCTAATACGATTCAAAAAAAAATTACATCCATAACGGCCGCTACAGAGGCGTAACGGCACGTAACGGCAAATACCCCAACGTTACACGTCGTAACGGTCCGTTACAGACCGTTACATGGCTAACAGCTTGCAGATTCCCTAAAGGCTTTCTGCTGCAAGCAGCAGCGCTGCTTTCCCCCTCTCCCCAGTCCCCACACTCATCTGCCATTGAAAGAGTAAAATGGAAAGTAAAAAACTGACCTTGAAAATTTGTTGGCCGAAGCAATAAGAAGGCTTGACTTCTTCAAAGCCTGAGAGTTAGCACACCGAGCAGATCTACTCATCTTCACACTTCGCAACCTTCCAAAACTCGGAAATTGCAGACTTGCAGTTGCAGCAGCTTGGCGAGTCACTGGCGACAGGTCTGCAGCAGCTCCGCCGCCTCTACGAGTCGCCAATAGCCCGTCGGCACCTTCCTTCACCAGTCGTTGCAGTCGCCACCAGCCAGCCTCTCGATTTCAGCTTCGAAGCTTGGAGTCATCACTGCCGTTTGTGCTTCGCAGCCTTCGCTCCTTTGAGGCTCCTTCGAGTCCCCTCCCCTCTCTCGGTCTCACTTGACTCCCCAGCGTATGACACTCAACACTAACACTCAACACCCACAGCACTAGCCACTAATCTTATCATTATGTTTTTTTTTTTTTTTAAATATATGTTGTTGTAAATTATGTTTTTTAAATTGAATTAAAAAAAAAAAGAGTAATTTAATAGAGTAAAAAATTAGAAATCATTAATAATTATGTAAAATAAAATTTTCTTAATTTATAAATATTTTAATTGTCTTATATTTTTTGAAAGGTAATTATGAAAATCTAATTCCATGACATATTTCCTGTTTATTAATATTTTTTAAGTTTTAAAACATCATTTTGACCTTAAATTTAAAATTAGGTAAAATAAATGTTTACATCTTTTTTTTGTTTTTAGTTATCAAATAAAGTAAAAATTGATAACTTAATATAAAAAAAATTTAACCTAATAGTTAATACATTAATAATTCTGATTTTTACTAATTATTACTAGAATTTGTAGAAAAATTTTATTTTAATCCATATACTGAGAAAATACTTAAAAAGTTAAATAGTCAATTTGTAATGTATGGATCTCTATTAGTGATGCTGTGATGTATATGAAAGTAGAGCAAAAGTCTTTTTTACCTTTAAAATTACAATGTTAATTTCTTATAATTATAAATGAAAATAAAATCAAATTATAAAAAATAATGAAAATATATTTTTAAAGATAAAGGAATATATTTTTTTGTAATAAAATATCTAATATTTTATAATTTTGTTTATTTAAATATAAAAATAATAAACATTACTTATTATTTTTAATCAAATATTATATTTTATTTTTACGTAATAAGTATTTAAAATTAGGACTATTTAGTACTTATTATTTAATATTTACTAAATTACTAATTATATTATTCCTGTCATTGTAAGGTTGTAACTTTGTATTTTCTCTATGTTTTGTGTAGAGATCATCAAATTAAGTTTATTAATATGTCACGTGATAAAGGAAATGAGAACTTACCTAGTGAGGATATTGGATGGCATTTTGGTACTACGGTGGACGGTAATAGACATGTTAGTATGTGTAAGTTATGTGGGAAGATAATCAAAAGGGGCATTACATGCTTGAAACAACACTTGGCACATAAAAAGAGTCAAGTAGCTGGATGCTCAAATGTGACCACACAAGTAAGAGAACAAATGATGAAACATCTACAACAGTATGCTGAGAAGAAAAGAGATAAACAAAAAAGGCAAGAAGAAGCAGAAGCCCAAATTAGAGGAAATTTGAGAATTTGAGCGATGAAGAAGACTTGGAAGAAGAAAGTGTGAGATTTGCTCGACAAGAAAGCATACGATCACAACAACAATGGGAAGAGAGACAAAGATTTCAAGCAAGAACAATTGGAAGGGGTAATATTTATAAAGAGGGAGGTGGCTCTGGCAGTAGTGCTACTAGTGGTTTCAATAGAGTAGGAGCTCGATCTTATAGTGGTCGAGAAGCTGGAGGTAGTGGACGACAATGGATCAATCATGATGCCCCTGAAGCTAGACTAAAGGCAATGGATCCTATTTTAGAAAGAAGCAAGAGTGCGAAACAACCAAAAATCAATACTAAGTTACTGAAAGGTTTAAGAAGTAAATTAGGAAAAGCAGTTGGAAAATTCCTAATTTATAATCAGATTCCAGCGAATGTAGCCAACTCTCCATTTATGCAGCCTATGCTTGATATTGCTGCAAAGGTTGGAAAGGGGGTGAAGGGTCCATCACCCTATGAGATATCTGAAATTTATTTGGAGCAAGAGTATCAAGAAATGAAAAATTATATAGCTTCTTTTGCTGGAATTTGGAAGGAGAGAGGTGTAACACTTATGTGTGATGGTTGGTCAGGACCAACTAGAAAACACATTATAAACTTTTTAGTTTATTGCGATAGAGGCACCGTGTTTCATAAATCAGTTGATGCCTCTGATGTGCCAAGCTGAATATTATTCCAGGTAATTTTCTAATTTTAATTATATATGCAAATAATATTATGGACTTGCATTTTTTTAATTAAATAGTAGTAATTATTGAATCTATAATTTCATTTCAGATTAATGGACGAGGTGGTTGAAGAAATTGGAGAGGAGAATGTTGTCCAAGTAGTGACTGATAATGAAGCTGCAATGAAGGTAGGAGGAAAATTATTAATGCAGAAAAGGCTTAATCTCTATTGGACAACATGTGCAGCTCATTGCATAGACCTTATTCTTGAAGATATTGGTAAGAAAAGTAACGTGAAGAAGGTCTTAGAAGATGCAAGAACAATAACCTCATTTATTTACAACCACACATGGACAGTGAATTTCATGAAGAAATTCACAAATAATAGAGAGTTACTTCGCCCTGCCATCACTCGATTTGCGACAAATTTCATTGCTTTGGAGACTATTGTCAAGCATAAACAAGCATTAAGGGAAATGTTTACATCTGATGCTTGGAAAAACTCAAGGTTTGGAATGGCAAAATCAGGCCCAGCATATGATTCAAAGAAAATTATCTTAGGCAAAGAGTTTTGGCAAAAAGCCTCTGATATAATTAAAGTGCAAGAATCCTTGGTGAAAGTTCTTAAATTGGTTGATGGTGATGAAAAACCAACCATGGGCTTCATATACGAGGTAATTGATAGAGCGAAGTTGGCCATTCAAAAAGATTGCCGGTTTTACAAAGACTATTGGAAAATTATTGACAACCGATGGAGTTTTCAGTTGCACCAAGATTTTCACGCTACTGGTAAGTATAAATCAAATACAATTTCTTATTATTTAAATTATGCATAGTTGCATTACAAAACTATTGATTAATATGTTTCTAAATTTAATTGTAGGGTATTTTTTTTAACCCACAATTTCTTTATGGTGCCCCACCCTCTCCTGAAGTTGTTAGAGAAGTCATGGATGGGGTTAAAAAAGTGATAACCAAGTTGGTACTCGATATAGATACTCACATTCGGGCTATTAATCAAGTAAGTATTGGTTCCATTAAATTGAATAATGAATTGTTCTAATATTCTGTAATACTTTCAAGAATAATTATTAATACATCTAATTAACTAATTATATTTCACAATCATCCTTTTTTAGTTGTTGCTATATCGAGATAGGCAGGAGACTTTTGGAACCCCATTGGATCAAAGGGCAGTGAAACAAACAAATCCTGGTAAATATGGCTATATAGCTAAATAATGGATGAATGACTCTATTTTCTCTCTTTATGTTCAAATTTGATTTTTGAAATATACGTTATACTAACATAAAACTTTTTTTAATTATTCATGCAGCTGAATGGTGGATTCATTATGGCTTGTGTGCTCCTAAGCTCCAAAGAATAGCAATCAAAGTTCTTAGCCAGACCACATCAATTTCGAACTGTGAGGGTAATTGGAGCACCTTTAGCCTCATCCATACGAAAACAAGAAATAGATTAAAGTACATGAGACTACAAAAACTTATTTTCGTACATTACAACATGAGGTTAAAGTTAAGAAGTACAACGAGAAGAAACCAACGAGAAATTGAAGAGGGTTTCAATCCTATCAATTTGGACTACATTTTCGAAGAAGATGATCCTTTAAGTCAATGGTTAGAGGAGAGAGAGACACCACTACTCGACGGTCAGGACAATTCAAATTGGTTAAATGAAGAAGTTGGTGGTACTACAGAAGGAGGTGATCAACCACCAATAAATGCGCATGATGATTCAAGTTCAAGCCCTAAACGTACACAAAGTGATGACAATCTTGGTTTGAGCCCACCAAGTGATGATGATGGTAATAGTGGTGCTGGAGCTAGGGTTGGCGGGGTGGCAGTGGTGGTGGTGGTGGTGGAGGCAGCGGTGTAGAATATAATTATGGATATGACACAAGGACATCATTTGCAAGGGATATATATCCTTTTGATCCTTATGGACTACATGACATACCTGAAAATTATGACTTGGGTATTCCTCCAGGGAACCAATCTTCACAACCTAAGAGAAGGAGTGCTCGTGGTGACCCTAGTGATTCTCTGAAGATTCATATGGTGTGGTTCGTAGTTTTGGTGACTTTGGTTTAGATGGTTCATCATCACAATCATATGGATCTCATCCAGCATATCCACATTATGCATCTCGTGACTCACATTTTTATCCCAGTAGATCAGGAATCTCAGGATCTAGTGAGTCTTCTTCTACACACTACCCAGAGCCAGCCCCTGCCCCAACTTATGGACATTATTCAGGAGAATTTTCATCACCAATACATTTTCAAGAGCAACAACGAAATGACACAAACTTGGGTTTATTCAACTATGTATTTCCACAAGGATGGGGAGATAATTTCCCATCCCAATCTCAAGATACAAAAGAAAATTATGAAGACCCTCCACGTCATTCTTTTTGGTGGTGACATGTGTTATGTTACAAATTTGTAATATTGTATTCATGTATTTTCAACTATTTATTAATATTTGATATTAATCACTTTTTAAATTCATATATGTGTAATGTGTATATTGAGTATTGAGTCTATTGAGTATTGATTCATTTTTAGTAACTTTATGACTTTAATTAATTGATTCTTACATTTCTACATCTTTTACTCATTAAAATAATATTGTAAACTATAAAAAATATGTTTTTTTTTGTAAACAGCACACTAAAATTAATATAAAAATCATAATGCCTATTAAAAAGCATTTGCAGGTTGAATGAAAGCCTTCAAAATTCATTTAAAATCATGTATTAATGAATTTCATGCTTATTTTTCAATTTTAGCATGGTTGTGCATGCGTGAAAAAAATTCACGACCGTTACGCCCGCTTCCCGTTACGTAACACCCGCGACCCGCGACCGTTACGCGACGTTACCCACGACCGTGATTTCAAACCATGACTTCGCCCCAAATAATTATGATACTACAATATACAATTCATTCTTACTTTACTCTATATCTGTTATCTCTATATAATACAACTTTTCATGTTCTCAATAGTTCATATTACATAGTTCACTTTTATAGTTCACATTACTTGAATCTCATATATAGTCTACATTACATGGATCTCATGTATAGTCCACCTTACGTGGATCTCATGTATAGTCCACCTTACGTGGATCCCATGTAATATACATCATCTGTAACAGTTCACATCACGTGAATCTTATGTCATATACATTCTCTGTAACAGTTCACATCACGTGAATCTCATGTCATATTTAACAATACACATGCAATACATATTTTTATCCCATTTCAGTGTTCCTAACATCTCGTAAATATACATATCATAATTCATCACAGTATTTACATTTTACTCATGCCACCCCATTTAAATAGTGCGTACAATCATATCATTTAAAATAACAAAAGCCAACCCATGTTCATCATTCAATTTACTGAAAATACACATTTAATATTTTTCACATATATCTAGAAAATTCATTACCTTCCAGATTTCATTTTCACGAATAATATCTACACAACCCTAGGTTCAAAATCGTAGTTCAAACGATTGACATTTCTTTTAAAACTCCCCTAATAATCATATACATTTATATGCTCATATATCTTCCATTTAAATCGGTAAATCCATAAAAACTACTGGCTTAATCTATTCCACTTACCTGGTTTCCTAAATTTCGCCGGCAGGAACCCCAAAATGATACCTGCGGCGCTCACCCGACCCCTGATTAAAAAACCCAAATTTAATCAAATAAACCCCAAATAACCTACTATTTCAGCACTTTCTCAACCCATAAATCTCAAATAAACCTTTAAAACCTCAAAAACTAGGAATCCAAACACTTACCTCAACTTTGGAGCGTTTCCAGAAAAGTCCAGTTTAGAAATCTGCTCCGCTAGATGTGTAGAGAATCTCCCCTATAACACCGTGGCGGTCTTCGTTTATCGACTCGGGCTAAATTCGGGCCAAAAACTTGGAAAGAAGGCAAAGAAAATCGTTTCTAAAGAGAGAAAAACGAACAAAAGTGATTTCTTCGTGGAGAAGCTTCCTCAATCCAATTTATACACGATGTTGCCATGTGGCTTCGTCGACGAGAAGACAGGATTCATCGATGAACCATGGTAGGGAATTCGTCGACGAGAGGATACATTCGTCGACGAAATTTAAAATCTAAAATTCACTTACTCGGGATCTCTTCGTCGACAAGGGACCGAATTTCGTCTATGGTCCCTAGAAGAACACTCGTCGACAAAGATCGAAGATTCGTTGACGAGGTTCACTGTTCTTTCTTTCAAAATTTTCCCTTCTTTTCTTATTATTTATTTATTTACTTTCTTTATTATCTTTCCTAATTATTCTAATAGTTATAATTTTTCGGGTTTCTACACAAACCATTAGAAATCGAAACAAACCAAAAGGTTAGATTCGGTGTTTTTAGTAACTGAAACTGATCCAAACCCTTCGGTTAACCGATGGTCCGATTAACAGACAGTTTGATTTGGTTCGGTTACCCGATCCAAACTGATTTTTAAATCATTATAATTTTTTAAAAGAAAATTTTGATATTTTGCTTGGATTTTGAGTTAGTGTGTGCATTTATACTTTATTTATATAAATTAATCAACAAAAAAATATTTAGTGCATGCTATTTTGTCACTAATATACTATATAAATTATGATATAGTAATGTATAATATAAATAATATATATTGTAAATAAAAACATATATTGGCTTAGTTTGGATAATCGTCAAAATCAAAACCAAACCGAAAACTTAAAATACATAAAACATGAATTCGAACCCGAATCGAACAAACCAGTAACCAAATTTTTGGTTCAGTTTAGATCGAATTTTTAGATCATATCAGTTTTCAAATATTTTTTAGCAACTTTAGTGGCATCAAATTCAATTTTAAGATAACAGATTAGTATGCTTCAACCTACAAATTTTGCTACAACAAATTAAAATTATCATTTTTATTTACTATATAATTTTCTTTTTATCTATGACTATAAATTTGTCCTTTTCCTCAACACACACACACACACACACATATATATATATATATATATATATATATATAGAGAGAGAGAGAGAGAGAGAGAGAGAGAGAGAGAGAGAGAATAGTTTATGAATTATGAAGGATGAATGATGTAGAGGCCAAATTGAAATAATTGTGGCAGCTGGTTACGTTAAGGAAATTCAGAGAATTGGATTATTATGGTGAGGGTGGACTGCCAGTGTTAATTAATTAATTAATATATATTGAAGTTGAACTGCTATTTAATATTTATTGTTATGCGTATACAAATACATACATATAACTGTGATGACGAGAGACAATGCGTATATGCATTTTTGTATGCAGAAAAATCCACATATATAAATATTATGACTACTCCATCCTTGCCCTTTTCAGGGCGGTCTCCTGTACATTTGGTCAATACTAGCTACCTATAACTGCAGTTATTTTAATATTAAACTGACTATAGATGACACCGAAATTAAGTAGACGTTTTTTTAAAAAAAAATACTTTAATATATGTTCTTTGTCGAGCTTCTTCTTTTTGTTTTTTTTTTTTTTTTGATAACTCGAGAACTCTGGCTACTATCGTATCACTTTAGACACTATTATACGATATCAAACCCGAGAGTAAAAGTCGTCCACCCATTTACGCACATCTAGTAATTCACCAATATAATGTCTCAAGAAAGAATCAAACTCATGATCTTTGGGTCACTAAAGTTACAAGTCGTTCTTACCACTTGAGCTAATCCGACTGGACCGTTGTAGGACTTTCTTTGCTGTGTTGTTTCCTTTCCTTTTCGAGTAATTTTTGTTGATACAAAAATTATATATGATTTGAATATGTATGATCGAGGTTTTCTTTTGGACTATAAGTTTTGAGTTCAAGTTTTAGCAAAATCTTGGCAATATCTATGCTAGCAAAAGTTTTAGTTAAAAGTAGAAGGGAAATGGTTTTGGTTTTAGAAAGCCAGAGCATATCTTTTCATTTGTGCGGTTATCTTCCTTAATTTCTTTCAATCAATGATAGTTTGAAAGAAATCGTCTATTCAGTAACCCAACTTACTCAGCTTCAAAGAGAACCCTCAAGTGATAA
The DNA here is from genome assembly GCF_029873635.1 of Malania oleifera. Classification (NCBI taxonomy): domain Eukaryota; kingdom Viridiplantae; phylum Streptophyta; class Magnoliopsida; order Santalales; family Ximeniaceae; genus Malania; species Malania oleifera. The sequence goes on from NC_080418.1 coordinate 137,487,909, forward strand.
TGTTAATTTTCTAAGGAAAAAAAAAACTAGCATGAAAAAGAAATATAATCTCTTGGGGTCGTTTGGATTAAGGATTTTGGTTGAAAAAAGAAAAAGAAAAAGAAAATAAGAAGGAAATTCATCTTCCACTTTATTTTTCCTCAATACCAAATACTACTAAAAATGAAATTTTATTTTAATATGGTTAAAAGTTAAGATAAATCAAATATAAATTGTGCATAAAATCTTATTTTTATTGATCAATTTGGTATATTTTTTGTTTTTTTTTTTTTTACTTTCCTTGATAATCAAATATGAAAAAATGGATTCCTTCATGTTTTCCTTTCTTTTCCAAAAAATTTTCTAAGTTCCAAACAGACACTTAAAGAACATCTCAATAGTTGCATTTAAGAACATTTCTTATAAAGGTATTGCAAAAGGAGTTAATAAGGAATATGAAATGAGTTTCCTCTGATCCTACTTTATAGTTTGGACATGAACATCTAATTAACAATAAAAAAAAGGTAAAGTACACTGATTTCTCTTTAGATTTGGTAAAAAAAATAAAGACCTCCCTTGAGATTACAAAAATTTCAAAGATCTCCCATGAGTTTGTTGGGATTTGTCCCACATCGGTTGTAGAAGGGGCTTGGTGGTCAGTTATTAAGTGTGAGAGAAATGTAAGAAAATTTTTTTAAATATGTTGCAGTCAAGGATCTTTAATTATCACGAATTTCACATCAATAATCTTTATGTAGGAAAATAAATAAATCATAAACTATAAACTTTACATACCGGAATCGGCCATATCGAACCTATCGAGAAGAACACCCGGAGAATCCGAAGAAATAGTTTCTCCCACTTTTCCTCTTTCTCTTTCCTTCCTTCACCAGATTTATGGGATCTCCTGATGATTAGAGAAGTAGAGGCAGAGAGAGGACAATCTCTTTCTTCCTATCTTTTCTTTGCAACTAACACCACCATGTAACTATCCCCCTAGAGCTTATGAGTTTAACTCTTCCTTTCTCTTCTTTAGCTCTCTTTTTCTACTTTTAGAATTTAGCTTGATGTATTGCATGCCCTTATAGCTACTCCCCATAAGTGTAGCTAATATATATATATCTATATGTATTTATGCAGAGAAATCTCTTCAAACTTCCACCATTAATTACTCAAATTAAATAAATTAACCCTTTAGTTAATCCATACAACCATTAATTATATCCTTATCATATGGGACACATACCCTACATGTGGGACCCATATTATTCATGTGGGACATATCCTTTGCGATATAAATCTTACAGGAAAGTCTCACCCCATGAACTAACTTTTGGGGTTGAGAAGGCTCAAGACCACCCAACACTGGTATCAGAACCCATGGTTTCTTCCTGGGATGCCGGGCATGTGGTGCTGACAATTTGGTGAGCCCAATTCGTGAGGAGTTTGGAGCCCGATGTGTGAGGGAGAGATTGTTGGGGTTTGTCCCACATCGGTTGCAGAAGGTACTTGGTGATCAGTTATTAAGTGTGAGAGAAAGTCTCACTCCATGAGTTAGCTTTTTGAGTTGAGAAGACCCAAGACCACCCAACAGAGTTTTCAATAATTCCACAAATCTCTCCCGAATTTTGTTAAAAAGACACAAGTCTTTCTTATATTTAAAAACAAAAAAAAAAAAATCAAGGGATATAAGATTTTCCAAAATCAAATGTCAGTCTATAAAATTTTTTAATCTTTGGGAAATATTCTAATTTTTTTTTATTAAATATTAGAAGAGATTAATATTTTTTACCAAAAAAAAATAGAAAACCCAACGACGCGAAGGGGTGCGTATACTTTAGTCTTTTGGATATATACATACGGATTTAAAATAAAATAAACCAAAACAACAACAACAACAACAAACTTATAGAAGTGTGAGATCATAGCGGCAAAATCTGTTCAAGTCAATCAGAAATGTTAGGTCAGATCCTATCCTTGAAAGAGAGCATAAATGAGTTTGATAAGAGGAATTGGTTTACCCATTCTTATCCAATATTGGCTTTCTAATATACAAACATACGTATATGAGAACCCACTGATTTTGCTTTTCAAATCTTGCAGTCTTGCGCTAGTTCTCTACACAAATCACATGCAGAGAAGAATATAAATGATGTTTGAAAGGAAAAAGTGCTATACTTTTAGGTTAGGGGCTTGAAGATTTTAAAGAAAAGAAAAGGGAAATGTAAAGAATTTTATAATTTCATATTTGGTTGTCAAAAAAAGTGAGAAAGAGAATAAAAATATATCAAATTAACGAACAAAATTTGGTCCAACACATCTTTGGCATTTGATTTGTCTTAATTTTTAAGACAAAAGACACTTACCTCCCTTGAGATTAGATATTTGAAGTTTCAAAAATCCTACGGACCTCTCTTGAGATTTCAAAAGTTTCACAGACCTTATTTAACATTTGATTTTTGGATGCTTACACCACTCAAAAAATTTGTATCCTTGTCAAATATGAGGAGGAGTTTATATCTTTTTGACAAACTTCAAAAAAAAATTATGAAAATTTTGAGATTTTAGGATAGATCATCGGGATTTTTGAAACCTCAAGGAAGTTATGTGTCTTCTTGTCAATTCACAGACTAGTAGAATATCTTTTTATCTCAATTTTTAATCATTTAGGAATAAATATTTATTTTAAGTACTTTTTGATGAAGAGAGAAAATACTATAGAAAATATATTTCCTTCTTCTTCTTCCTTTTCTTTTTGAACAAAATCTTTGATCAATATGAGTGTTTGATTTTTAAAGCAACTTTCTCCGTGGGTTTGTGCTACTGACTGACTGGCAACTTTCTCTTCCTTACCTGAATTTTTAGCTGCTTAATTTGAAGTCAGATTAATTTATAATCAATTATATGGGTAGATGCTGAGGGTTGTTGACTGTTTGCTTCTGTCCAGTTCTTACGTTTTCTTTCTTGTTACTCTTTTAACTCTTATGCACATTGGGATTTGTCCATCAAAAATCTTCCTCTTTTGCTAGATACAAATCTTGTACGGTTAAAGGTTTAGCATTAAGTTTGTGCTCACCTGTTAAGCTCACTCATGACTCATGAGGGATTCCCTGCTGAGAATTTCATTTATGAGTTTTTCTAGATTGAAAAAATAGACAAGAGGATGGATGTTCATGTACATGCTCGGACCCAATACTTAATAGTTCAACCTTTTGGGTATAGTTGGTGCTTATCCATGTATACCGAGCTCCTCCATGAGGACTGTACTGACCCTAACACCCCCTAGTGCCAACAAGTGGTATGAATGAGTGGTCCTATGGATGCTAATAATCTCGTAGATGAGAAACTCTCTCTGGTTTCCCGGATTTCTCATGGTGAAGTAACGACTTCTCATTGGTTTGCAGTACACCTTTGTGTTCAAAAAAGACTCCTATCCAGGGAATGACTACAACTGTCCGTAGGATTATTGAGAATTCTACTTTTGGGTTGAAGTAAAAAAAAAAATAGCTTAATCATATATATAAAGATACGCTTAAGACTCGACTTAAATTTTTAGGTCAAGTTAACAGGGCGTCATACAGATATCACGAGAGTATCACTCAGCAAAATCATCTCAAGTTGCATATCTTTTCTTTAATGCACCAAAAAAGGAAAGTCAATAATAATCTCAAGTTGCATATTTTTCTTGCATGACCCAAAAACAAATCAAAGGAAGAAAATAAATAAAGTCATCAGCCAAGTTGCATCTTATGCTGTCCATATGCATCCGCTTGATAAAAGGTGAAGGGTACCTAGTACCTAGTCCACAGCCCCAAAGCTCACGCCTATCTTGCCAGTTGCTTCAATTGAACCTTTGAATTTCTACCCCTTGTATTGTTGTTATACCAAAACCACTGCATAGTAAATTGTCAAAATGGGTTTGCAATTTTAAACATTAATAATAGTAATAAAAACAATTTTATATTAAATCTTTTTTAAATCTACACAAACTCAAATTTAAATCCAAAACTTTTGAGTACGTTTGGATTAAGAATTTATTATGAAAAAAGTAAAGAAAAGAAAAAATAAGAAGGGAATTCATTTTTTATCAAATTTTCTCTATATCAAATACTATTAAAAATTATATTTTTTAATATGATTAAATATTTAGGCCCCCATTTGGAGCTTGAAAAATATGAGAGAGGAAAGAAAAAGGCAAAGGAATCCAATTTCTCATTATCAAGGAAAGTGAAGAATAAAAAACATATCACAACAATGAACAAAAATTTGATTTTACATATGATTAACATTCAATTTTTCTTAGTTTTTAATCCTATTAGAAATATTTGATATAGAGAGGGAGAAAAATATAATAGAAAATGAGTTTCCTTCTTATTGTCCTTTCCTCACCAAAATCCTTGATCCAAACATACCCTTAAGGAAAATTAAAATACTCATGTTGTGAAATTAGAATTTATTAATTGATTTATTATATATTTTTATTTTCTTTCACATTTTCCTTGATAACCAAACACAAAAAGGTAAATTCCTTCATATTCTTTCCCTTCTTTTCCTAATATTTTCAAGTTCCAAACAAACCCTTACGGTCCGTTTGAATCGAGGATTTTACTTGAGAAAAGGAAAGAAAGAAAAATAAGGAAGAAACTCATTTTTTTCTTGTATTTTCCTTCTCTATTAAATACTATTAAAAATAAAATTTTATTTTAACATGACTAAAAAAATTAAAATATTATGAGGAAAGTACAAATTTGTTCATAAATTTGGTATATATTTTTTTATTTTCTTTCTCACCTTCCTTGATTACTAAACATAAAAATATGGATTTTTTGATATTTTCCTTTCCTCCCTAAAACTTTCCGAATTCCAAACACAACCTTAACGATCTTTGATGAACATACAAGAGTCAGTACTTTGGATGCAAATTAGCTGAACTTGCCCACATTGTAATCCCCAGAAGGACAAAATCAAATAGGGAAAAGGCCAATGAAAATAAAAATTCTCCAAAAAATTTTAAAACTGGAAAATGCATGCCCTGTAATAATTCAATTATCAGACTACACAACACATAATTGCCCAAACAAAAAAAGTCAATGAGATATCATAAATTTTGAGAAAATTTGGGCCATCAAAGTTTGACCATGCATGCATATAATTGCAATACAGTATAGCCACTCAAAACTAACCTTGTGTTTGGTAATTAAATCATTAAACTAGACATATATGACAAACTTCACCATCACATTAGTTGGCATAAATTAAATAAATCAATAGCTTATATTTCCTTTGGCAGACGAAAATCAAACAAATTGAACATATAATCAGGTGAACGAAATACAATTAAGCGAAAGCAAATCAAACCATTTTCATACTTCTCATTCAAATTTTCATTACATTCCATTCTTAATCGATGCTATTCTGCAAATGCAAAACAAATTATTTGGTAGGGCATTCCTACTGAGTTCTTGACTAAAGCCAGCCATTCCCACTCCTCCTTTCATTTGGTAAAGGGCAAGTGTGAGGTTATTCTACTTTCAACAATTTTTCATCTACCTTGGGCTGGGATTTGAAGCACCTGATATGGACTCGGTTTCTCAATTATACTGAAAGCATTGGTAGCTCTAGAAAGCAAGGTATCTGTAAGCATGTTGAAGTGCATTAAAAAATGAAGAGCCAATGCAAGCTGTTTACCACAAGCATCATCAGCTGAATGCAAACTCGAAGGCAGAGCTTTGAGGCAGCCTCAAAGGAAGTACAATTTTTCTCGAGCTAATGCAAATTATCAACTCAATCAGTCATCTTAAAACGATCTTCTATTGCTGCAGGCACCTTTTTCTTTCTGCAAGTCTACTATGTTGAACAAAGTCCATCAAAAGAAATATATGATCGATACCTTGTGGATAATTTATCCCTGCATGATTAAAATATGAAGAATAAAAAAATAATAATAAAAGAGGAAAAAAAAAAAGATAGCTGTCAAGATCATTTCACAGTACAAAAGTAAAATTGGTGGGCCCTTTACCATTGATTAAACTCAACAACTGCTCCTTTTTTAAAAAACCAAGGGCAAGGTCTACCCACTCAAACCCTACACAACTTTATCTCCAAAAAGGGAATTTGCAGCTTGAAAACTTGAGAATCACCTTGCAAGCCACAACTTGAACTTGAATCAAAGCCAAACAGGTACCTGTTTATACGGGCAGTCACTTAGCATAAGCATGTTCATTTGCAAATGACAAGAATGTCTTGGAAGTTTACAGATCCACTCCATTGGGATATGCACTAAATTTTCCTTCATTGGTGTGCTTGCGTGATGCCATCAAGGGAAAAACGTGTACAAATATTCAAGGTCACGGAGCGCCTATCTTTGTCATGTGCTTGCTAGAAGAAATAGAAGACCGGCCTTTAAAAAAATGGACATAAAAAGAAAAAAAAAATTTTAAGTAAAAAATTTATAACCACCAAGTAGAAGCATCAAAAAAATGAAGTTTGCTTGTTTAGAGTCTATATCCATAAGATCTAAATTAGAAAAAGAAAGCAGAAGCACATCACCAATTCAAAGTACTCAGGCGCCGTTAAACAATATGTTACACCCAATACAAAATGCTCCGACAGACAAGATATACCACTCTTACCTCCATGCTCAAAGAGACTGTGCCTCGGGCCCTCAAGAAGGGTTGCAAATTAACTAAGCCATTCCACAAGCTACTCCATGCTCATCTCAATGTTGGAGTTTGTGTACTAAGATAAATAAGCCAAGCTTGAACTTAGATTTGAAACCTGAAAACTAAAAGAACCAAGCTTTGGACTAGATGAGACTTGGCTCACCAAGCTCACAAGCTAGATCGTTCAACTAACTCGAGAGTTGGCCAGCTCACAAGCTAGATCATTCAACTAACTCACAAGTAGCCTTGTTTATAAACTGAAACAATACTCTTGTTTAACAGCGTTATGAGTTAACTAATCAAGCAAGTTCATCAACTTGTTTGTGCATATGCTCAAAAATTGACTCGTCTATTTGCTATATAAGAGCCTCATTAATTTATATACTCAATTTAAAGCTCAATTTAAATTAACATTATTTTACATATATATTTTATTAAAATTATTTTCTGTCTAGTAATCACTAATCATTTTTTTTTTATTAATCTTTTAAACTTTTTTTCATGACATAAGATAGTGAAACACAAACCAAATTATTACACCTAGGCTGCAAATGAGCTAAATCATTTTGTTAGTTTACACCAATGAGCAATTTTAGGTTGAATTTGAATCTCATTAATAAATGTTTAATTTTAAATCTCACAATAAATGATGAAAATTGAATAGAATTAGAGCTGGCTTGTTAGGCTCATTTTAAGCTCAATTAATAGCTGAGATGAACATGAACAAGACTACGCTTGGCTCATTTGGTTGAGGAACCAAGCTGGGGTTTAATTTCAAAGCTCATTTATTAAACAAGCTGAGCACGAACATATTAAAGCTCAACTCAGTTCAGCACAGTTGCAGCCCTACCTTCCAAGTTTGAACGTAACATGCTTACCTTCTGTGCTGTTGTTGCTTATTGGACACTTTATTTTTCAAAGAAGAATTTGTATATATTAGCATAGAGAAAATGCATCAACACACATGTAGTCCCAACTAAGCCAAATAGCATACCATTACAAGCATTGAACTTACTGTCCTAGAATCTAACAACACAAGGAATGTCATTTTAAACATCAGGCTGAGTATTCTCATAAAGCCTCAGCTTCCCAAATATAGTAGATAGGAGCAGCCCAGACCAGTCTATGAAGGTAAGGAGAGAATTGGGGAAGCTAGTCCCAGTAAGCCTGTAAAGTTCATTCTCCCAAGGGTATTCTCTCTATTCACAAAACAAAGACAGAAAATTCTGCTGGAAACTTCAAAAGAAAACCTGCAGCTGAAGAAACAATGATCCTTAGATTCGTTATCAGCATCATGCAGCAAATCAAAGAAGTTCTCAATCCCCATCCAACCAACGCATCAAAGGTAGATACTCTGTTAAGAACAGCAAAACAAGAGACAACGACATGTTTTCAATTTAAAGTTGCTCTTTTTTTCTTTTCTTTTTTCCCGGGAACCAAATGACATTTTCCCATTGAATCACAGATGCTTTGTTCCCCAAGTAGTTCCAAACATATTTGAGAGTTAAAACTCCAGAAGAATCACCTCCCAGTAGACCTCATCAACTGCCTTTATATCAGGAATAAGTTCAGCTGGAATTTTAGAGTAGAAATCTTGAATGAAAGAAGAGGAAATAGGCCTAACCCAAGTATAATTATTCAACACTTTATCAGCAACTTAAGCCACTTTATGATACCAAAGTCCTGAATAATTTGGTGACCATAATTCTGAAGAAGAGACCAAATGGCATGCCAACTATCAAAGAACAGAAAATTGTCTTTTCCATTTTAACACAACAGAACACTTCTCCCATAACTCCTAAAATTTTGCTTCAACACCAAAAATGCAAGGCTCAGGAATACTCAAGCAGAAAAACTTCTTCCTCTGTTTTTAAGAATGATCCCGGTCACCCACAAGAAAAAAAAAATTGCAAGACTCCAAGACATTATGAAAAGTTTCTATTCCATTCTTTAACCCACTTAAGATCCAACATACCGCAACCTCCCACCCAAAAAAAAACCAGCAGTGTTCCATCACTTCCCCTCTATATTCCATAATAAGGCCTTAAACCTTGTTCCAAACCCTGAATAACTTTCTGAGGAAGTATTAAAACCTTACATGAGTACATTAGTATACTGAATAATACTGACTTTACAACTTAAAGCCTTCCTGTATGGAAAATGCCTATGCATCCAAAGATTAATTTTCCCACAAATTCTTTCAAGCAATTGCTCACAATCAACAACATGTATCCTCTGTGTTATGAGATGTCTCTAAATATCTAACAGTAAGTTGGCTTTCTGCAACTTCCAAGAGTTGAAGAATTTCACACATGATGGAAGAGTTAATTCCAGCACAATAAATCTCAGTCTTTGCAGTGCTAGCCTTAAGCAAATTAAGCCTATAGAGAACATCAACAATAGCTCTAATGCATGGGGCAGTATCAGAGCAACCATAAGTGAACATTATGAGGTCATCAGCAAAGCTTAAATGGGTAAATTCTAGCTCTACTGCATTTGCTGCGAATTTTAAAATCTCCATGTTTGGAAACTTTTTCAAGAAGCTTAGACAAAAGTTCCATAACCATAACAAAAAGGTAAGGAGATTTGATCATCCTATCTTAAGTTCCTTAACAACTTGATGCCTTGGAAAAATCCTTCCAATGCATGTTGAGAGAAACAGAAAAATAGGTAGTAATATAACCAACAAAATTCTGAGTCTCAATACTCATGAGTGTGGAGAGGATTTTTGAAAGGGGAGGAGAGTTAGCATTATACACGAGCAATGGATGTTCTAAAGAAGGCCCTGAGAGGAGAACCAGGCACTCTCCAAGAAGCTCAAGAATGAAGAGTGGTGGGTTTTGATGGCTAGAAGGATTTATCAAGCTAGTAAGAATTTTAAAGTTAGGGGGACTTATGTGTGTGAGTGTGTGTGTGAAGGGGGGAGAGAGAGAGAGAGAGAACTTGATTAAATGTCAAAAAAACCCCACTTTAGAATAGCTGGAGATACCTATAGGAGGCAAGAAAACAGGTGTGGTTGCACATGCAAGTAGGTGTAGGAAGAAAAGAAAAGTTCACAAATAAAGACTAAGGTTATGCTTCGTTCACAGAATAGCTAGTCCTTGTAAAAAGAAAAAACATAGTGAAAATTTTAGGAATAGAGATAATGGCCATTCCTTATTGTTGAAGTGCCATTTTACCTAAAAGCTTAAGCTATTAGGTTGTAGACCAACAATATATATCAAGCTTTAACACTTCCCTACACATGCAGTCCAGCAGCACATGGAAAGATAAATGATAAATAACATCCATTACAGGGAACACAATAATTTTTAAACACCACATAATAAATGTGGGACATGAGACTATGACCCAAGACATCCTGTAACCAACTCTGATACCATGTTAGATCACCACTTTACCTAAAGCCTTAAACTGTTAGGTTGTGGGCCAACAATATATATCAAGCTTTAACACATATATTCCTTTTTATTTCATTCAACATGTAATAAGAAGGGGATAGACATTCCTATGGTGAAATTTGGGAATAGTTATTCCTTCTCTATTCCTTGTTATGGACTCAAAAAGTTTCACATCATTATTTGCCTTATGATAACAAAATAACTTTTTTGTATAACTAATTATAAGTAACCGATTATAACTAATCTATTCCTATGAATAAGCATTCTGCAAACCAAACAAAACCAAAGATTTTAGAATAGTATTTTAACAACCTTCTTTGACTTGAATAACAACTAAATCCTCAAAATACTAGAAAAAGATTATTGTTGTGAATTACAAACTAGCAAATTATAGCAACTCTACCCACATATCAATGCCCAATACAAGGTGATACTTTGCAGAAAATGTAAAAAACAATCAAGAAATATCAAGCCCAAGGCTAAATCAACCTCTATTTTTAAGTTACAGTTGAACTAATTTCGACACTGTTTCAAATCAAAAATCAAAGAATAAGACAGTTTCTGCTAGCCACCCACGTATTTAGCAGTTGTTGACTTTCTGAGTCCGATCCCTATTTTGATGCTGATAAAGCACGAGTATCTTATGTGTATACTTAACTTGTGAACAGGTATATACACACACATAAGGGGACTAAAGATGGAAGTCATAAAGGACATAAAGATCACAATCAAGCGCATTTCATGAAGTCAAAGGAGCAAAGAAGAAGACATTTATTATTTCATTTATAATGCATTTTAGTTTTTATGTATTTGGTCTGAAATAATGCATGTCATGCATGATATGAATGATAAGCTCAGAATGACCATAAACTGACCTTAGGGACCAACACTTTAATCAAAAATCCTTTTCATAAAAGCTAAAATCAAACAAAGTTTTTTGAAATATCTTTAGGGTCACAATCAAGGCAAAAACTGAGGAATTCACTGACCTTGATCGACCGACCAGTTCAAGTTATAATCAGCTTAGTTGATCGAACACACATTAGGCCAGAAGTCAAAGTTTGACTAGGCTCAGTCAACCGACTATTTTTAAACTTAGCTTCCACAGTCAACCGACCTCTGAACGTGGCCTTTCTGCCTTCCTCAGCCGACCGGTGCTTTCAGTTCAAAAATAGCCTCAGCCGACCGACCTTCAAGGCTCGGCCGACTAGTCATTTGGCCAACCGACTGAACTTACGAAAAAAGGAAAATCGCCCAAGGACAGCCGACCGGCCCTTTCCTTGGCCAACCGAACCTGTTGAGAAATTCAAATATGGTGTGTGAGGTCATCCGACCGACACTAGGGTCAACCAACCAAACCTCTCGGGTTCTGGTACTTTTCAGCGCTTAAACGCAATTATTTATTAATTAAACAAATTTCAAAATACCCTTCGTGTCCCCAAACGGTCATATTTTCAGAAAAACTATAAATAGCCCCTTATTACTCATTTTTTAATCAATGCTTAAATTAGAAAATCCTCCCAAATATTTTATGCTTTAAATTTTTACTCTCTTATACTCATTCATGTTTCTCCACATATTTTTATTGATAAATATTTTTGGAGAAACCTTATTTCCAGCTTGTAAATCTTTGCACATCTATTGCAAGATTCAAAGCTCACTTGATTTTGTTTGCAAAAATCTTTTTGAGCACAAATCCATTGCTTCCTTTGAACTTTATTAGAAAAACTATTTTGGGAAAATTCTTGAGATATTGAGAAGAGAACCTTGAGCATAATTTCATCTAAATATCTTTGCTTGAAAGGTCCCTTATTTTTAATCTTGAGAAAATCATTTTTCACATTCTCTGTTCCAATTGAAAAATATTTTTGAGTGAAAAATACACATACTCACTTGAGTTATATTTCATATCATATGTGAGTGCATTGATCGTTAATTTGTACACATCTGCTTTTTAAGAAGCATCCTATTGTACGAAATATTTTATTGAATATCTTGTATTCCATGCGTGACCTGAAGAGGGAGACTCGCCCTGCGAAGAGCCCCGGATTGACTCAGACCCGATTAGGAAAGCTGGGATTTGCACCATCCCGTAAAGTGTGCACAGTTTGGCTTAGCCAGGTAAATTGAGTTGAGGTGTCTCCGCCTCGTAAGGAGAATTGGTTGTGGCTCAGCCCCGTAATTTGAGCTAGGGAGTCTTCGCCCAATAAGGAGAGTGTAAAAGGCGTCGCTCCACGCCCGTTAAGTGAGTATTTAGTGGAATCCTCTTGCTAGTTAGCTTGAAGCGGCGACGTAGGCTGGTTTGGTCGAACCTCGATAAAAATATCGTGTTCAATTTCTCTTTCCTTATACTATTTACTTTCAGTCTTGTATGCATATGATTAAACTATTGTGAATGTTTTATTTGCTTTATTTATCTACATACATTAATATATGTGGGAACTAAGATTACTTAGAAAGACCCTCGGGTGTGCTATACTGATTGTGGAACTCTAAATAGAGATAAATTGACCTACAAAGTTTAAAATTTCCAATTCATCCCCCTCCCCCTCTCTTGGGAATACGCCATTCTCAACAATTGGTATTAGAACCTCGTTGCAAAAAGCTTAACCGCTTATGCTAAAGATCGCAATGGTTCATACTAGTGTATCCCCATTCGGTGAGAAACAATCATTTACTAGGCCTCCATTGTTTTGTGGTGATAATTACACCACCTGGAAAATTAGTATGAATGTTTTCATAAAATCAATGGATTAGAAGGCCTGCCAAGTAATTGTTAAAGGAATTTGTATGCTTGTAAATGAAAATGATATAAATTTAATACATGCAAATTCATATGCCATGAAATTATTGTATTGCACTTTAGATTCTAATACTTTTCTTGAGATTATGGCATGTAAGAGTGCAAAAGAAATATGAGAAAGACTTGACAGGAAATATGGAGTGACCAAAGAAAAGGAGACCGTCACTCCGAAGGATTTGTGCCCAAATGATCAAGAGGAGGTAAATCAGTTAATAACGCCAAATGATGAAGATTTATATGATACACCTTCTATTTTAGTTAATAATGCATTGGATGATTCTTGTGTTATATCCTCATGCTATGAATCATCTTATGTTTCTTGTGATCATAATGCACGCACTGATTCAGGTGATAATTCTTGTATTAAATCTTGTGTTGAATCGTGTGCATCTAATATTGGAAGCATGACATCTTATGAGAAACCACAAAAGAAATTCATTAATGCTCATAAGATTACAGTTAGGATGTCTAAGCAGAAAATCTTTCTAAAAAACAAAAGTAAAAAGTTGGCAGCATAATTAGAAAATCTAAAAGATTATCATGCCACATTAGAAAAGAGAAAATTAAGAAGATATTGAAAATTATCTGCTTAGAGGAAGATATAGATGATTATTCTAGAGTTACTCTCAAAGTTAAAAATGGAAAGAATAATCATAATAAACCCTTAGGAATTAAAAATAAAAATCTTTTCAAAATGGGTTCGTATTTAGCTTTTAAATCCCATGGTCATTTTTATGCCTCATCTAGTAGAAGTAGAACAAATAAGCATAATCCATCACATACATATAAATCTAGCTTATTTTGTGGAATGAAAGGGCACATTAGATATGTCTATCAGGTTAAATATGCCAAAGGCTTGGATAAGGGAATGATGTGGGTAATCATGAAGGCAAACACCTTAGGACCTAAGGAAGAATGGATTCCAATAGGTATTACATAATTTTCTTAATTCTGCTTAGTCCTTAGGATTAGGGGTAGTGATGACTATAGGCTTGGGAAGTGGTGTGTGATTAATTTGCCTAATCTTAGTATATGCATTCACTATACTCTTTTGTTATACTAAGTATCATAGAAAATCAAGTCAATATGAAAATTCAAGCAAGACATCCAATCTAAACTTAATGCATACATATATATCATAATGATTGGTTAAAATTTGTAAATATTGGCTATAGCATGCTAGCTTTGAACCGAAAAGGAATGAAATAGTCTCTGCTTACATGGGACATTAGTCTCACGATCATTCACATCATTCCTCTGAAATGTTCAAAGTAAAAGGTTAAGAGCTTAACTGACAATTTTATCTGGAACCTAATATTTCTGAGATGAAAAAGTTAATCATCACATCTTGAATAAAATCTCAAAAGCATGCTCAAATAAATCTACTTCCAAATGGACAAGGCATCCTTGTCTGGTAAATAATTCTTAATGCTTAACCCATGCTTAAATATGGATATCTTGAGTTAAGCATATTTTGTCCTTTTCACAAGTTTGAGGTTTAGGGGATCCACACTATATATCATTTAATCCTAAACTCATTGTTAGTCTTAAAAGCCTAAATCAAAACTTAGTCATCACTCTAGGTATAAGTACTAATCATAATAAATTCCTAATATATTAAGTGCTTATTTAAAAGACATCCTTCTTGTAATCAAAATTAGAGGCATTCTCTAAGGGATTCAAGTTCTATTGTTAAATCAAAATATTCCCTTTGAGTTTTAAATGTACAAACTCTCTAGTTTTGGTTTACCTTCTCCTTCATAGGAATTATTTACTAACCACAATCACATTCGGTAAGGTTTCATCCTATTCTTGGGCTCGTATCTTTGCTCTAAATTGTAATCATATCTAAAGGATACATTCCAATCACCAAAGAGCTTTGTTTAAGAAATTCATATACTCCTAAATGCTCTTTGGTAACATGGCCAGGACATAGTCACCAACACGAAAATATTCTGAATTTTGTCCTGCCTCATTTAAATACTCTTCTGAACTTAATGAAAATTTTATTATTTAAGAGTATTTATCCTATACTTCTCCCACAAAGCTCTCAAATTTCAATCAAATCCTTTAGAGCTTTATATCCGTTGATTGTGTTGAATGGCTAACCTAGTTGCCTAGATCTTAATCTAGATGAATGCATATATTTCAAGGAGACCTATGCACATGTAATTAAAATTAGAAGTCATTCAATATTGTGCCTCTCATGCGTTGAAATTCATAAGAAAAGAGGCAAAAGCAGGCTTATGACCCTGAGAAATATTGTTTATGACTTTTTGGTCCTCTAAGCCAAAGCTTTCAAAGCCAAGCTTGAATCATTAAAAATCTTAGAACACTTGACTAAGATCTTGAAAGATGAATAAGGCATAAGATGGTTAAGTGCATAACTCAGGGGAAGCATTTCTATTTCATGACTATAACTCAATTAAATGCTCTATTTTTATGCCCATATGCTTATATAACCACAGCACTATTGCATACTGCCCATATTATAACTAAATGCTTAAATTATTTTGATGGATAGTGATTTGTGATTATGCGGTATTGTGAACTATTACTGAATATACTGATTAAGAATATTGGATTGCATGGAACGTCATCTGTAAGGTCGTTGCAGAAATTTATGTACTTGCATGCTTATACGGAACGCCAACTACATGGCTGTTACAGTACTTTGTGAATTGCATGCTGGTAGTGGATTCTAGGTTGTTGCGTGCTTAAGATGAATTATTTACTGAAAACAACCATATTTCAGGTACAGGTTTTATGGGAAAATGTCAAATTTACAAACAGCATGCTGCCGAAATTTCGTTAAAATTTTCCCAAAATAAAACCATGTACTAAGATGATTATGATAAAATTAATACTAAAATATATTTGAAAGGATGAGTGAATACTAAAATATTAAATTTCATCCTTACATAATCATCAAATATTTAGGGGAGCTAAGCTCTATCCTTAGAGAAAGAGCATAATGAACTCGTATGCATCATGTTTCGCTTTTTTTATTATTAAGGCTTTTCTGAAAAACTTGGAACATCATATCCAGTTCGTAAAGCTTTATGATTAGATGTGGATTGTTCTTAGATTCATGTGCTTTATAGAAAGCCTTAATATCTATTCCTGATGCATTTGTGGTCTATAGGAATAATTATACTAGCTGCATATCAAAAATAATTCATTCGATATCCAGTATAAATGGGTTTAAAAGATCTAAAATGAATGTTTATACTGTTTGGTATGCTTAATGAGATTAATCGTTGATAAGTACAAGCACTTCATTTCATCTAAGCATGTATTTAAATTGATAGGAGGAGCATCCAAAATTAAATTTCTATCATATCATGCTCGCCAACAATTTTTGGCTTAGACCTGTTTTTGAATTCTTTGTGGCTTGTGCTTAAATGTGATGTTGTTATCATAATTTGAAATATGTTAATTAGCCACAATTATCTATGTAGCCATATGATCCTTGTTTTAAATTATCTAATATCTTTAATATCTATATGGTTGTTCTTTTCTAATTATAATTCGGTGTGTGCTTAAGTGATAAACCAAAAAGATAATGCTTGCTTGACCTTCTTTGTTAAAGTTTCATTTTCAGCAAGCACACCCCCAATACCTTTTGAAAACATCAAAAGGGAAATTCTTTTAATGTTTTATGGTAAGAAATATTTTCATAACTAAAACTCTTTATATCTTGCCTTATTGTTTATATAGATATATTGCATAACTGGTTCGGTGATTACACATAAAAATGCATATGAACTAGTTAGACTAAAATCATGCTCAAACCTACACTTGCTATCATATGCCACATGTTCTGAACTCAATTTTTTTTGCGGGTCTTATGTATTGCTTAAACTGCAATGATTTGAGGATTATTCTGGTATGACCATATTTGTCATGTCATTTTAAATTTAAATGACCAGTTATACCGTTATTGTGAGCCTAATTGTTATATTTTTCAAAATGGTTATAATCTTTTCTTATGCCCAAAACTCTTTTAAATAGGGGGAGTTCTCTTTTTAAGCTAAGTTTGTTTTGAATGATCAAATTGTGTTATACTTAGTTTAGCCCTTTTGCTGATGCCAAAAGAGGGAGAATTTTATGGAGCAAAATGATAAATGATTTTATGACAAAAAGAGGGAATTTCTTTAGGGCACATATTTTTAAAAGGGATAAATATATGAGCTTTAATGTGCTTCAACGCAAAAACTAAATGCATAATTAATTTGAAATGTCTTTATTCATGAATATGTTTGAGCTATGTTGTTTATTTTTACTTATGCATACTCTTAGGGGGAGCCTTTTCAAGCTTAACCCATTTTATTCTGGTGCGTTTATCATTATCAAAAAATGAGAGATTGTTGACTTTCTGAGTCTGATCCCTATTTTGATGCTAACAAAGCACAAGTATCTTATGTGTATACTTAGCTTGTAAACAAGTATATAATTCAACACACATAAGGAGACTAAAAATGGAAGCCATAAAGGACATAAAGATCACAATCAGGCGCATTCCATGAAGTCAAAGGAGCAAAGAAGAAGACATTTATTATTTCATTTGTAATGCATTTTAGTTTTTATGTATTTGGTCTGTAATAATGCATGGCATGCATGATATGATTGATAAGCTCAAAATGACCATAGACTAACCTTAGGGACCAACACTTTAATCAAAAATACTTTTCATAAAAGCTAAAATCAAACAAGGTTTTTTGAAATATCTTTAGGGTCACAATCAGGGCAAAAACTAAGGAATTCATTGACCACAGTCGACCAACCAATTCAAGTTATAATCAGCTCGGTTGACTGAACACACATTAGGCCAGAAGTCAAAGTTTAACTATGCTCAGTCGACCGACCATCTTTGAACTTAGCTTCCACAGTCAACCGACCTCTGAACTTGGCCTTTCTGCCATCCTCAGCCGACCGGCCTTCAAGGCTCGGCCGACCAGTCATTTGGCCAGCCGACCGAACTTACGAAAAAAGGAAAATCGCCCAAGGACAGTCGACTGGCCCTTTCCTCAGCCGACCGAACCCATTGAGAAATTCAAATTTGGTGTGAGAGGTCAGCCGACCGACGCTAGGATCAACCAACCGAACCTCTCAGGTTCCGGTATTTTTCAGCGCTTAAATACAATTATTTTTTAATTAAAAAAATTTCAAAATATAATTCGTGTCCCCAAACGGTCATATTTTTAGAAAAAACTATAAATAGCCCCTCATTACTCATTTTTTAATCAATGCTTAGATTAGAAAATCCTCCCAAATATATTATGCTTTAAATTTTTACTCTCTTATACTCAATTCATTTTCAAAATTCTTTTGAAGAGAGCATTTGATTACTACTCTCCTCCTTCGCTGGCACACTTATTGCTTTTGAAGTTTGGTGGAGATTTATTGTTTTGGGCATTTGATATATCATTTTAAAAGCATTCACTCTCACTCATTTCCTTACTTTGAAAATTATTTTTTGAGAGTTTGTATAGTGTTTCTCCACATATTTTTATTGATAAATATTTTTGGAGAAACCTTATTTCCAGCTTGTGAATCTTTGCACATCTATTGCAAGATTCAAAGCTCACTTGGTTTTGTTTGCAAAAATCTTTTTGGGCACAAATCCATTGCTTCCCTTGAACTTTATTAGAAAAATTAATTTGGGAAAATTCTTGAGATATTGAGAAGACAACCTTGAGCATATTTTCATCTAAACATCTTTGCTTGAAAGGTCTCTCATTTTTAATCTTGAGAAAATTATTTTTCACATTCTCTGTTCCAATTGAAAAATATTTTTGAGCGAAAAATACACACTCACTTGAGCTATATTTCATATCATATGTGAGTGCAATGTGCATTGATCGTTAATTTGTACACATCTGCTTTTTAAGTAGCATCCTATTGTACGAAATATTCTATTGAATATCTTGTATTCCAGGCGTGCCCTGAAAAGGGAGACTCGCCCTGTGAAGAATCCCGAATTGGCTCAAACCCGGTTAGGAAAGCTGGGGCTTGCACCATCCCGTAAAGTGTGCACAGTTTGGCTCAGTCAAGTGAATTGAGCTGAGGTGTCTCTGCCTCGTAAGGAGAATTGGTTGTGGCTCAGCCTCGTAATCTGAGCTAAGGAGTCTCCGCCCCGTAAGTAAAGTGTAAACGGCGTCACTCTGCCCGTTAAGTGAGCATTTAGTGGAATCTTCTTACCAATTAGCTTGAGGCGGGGACGTAGGCTGGTTTGGCCAAACCTTGATAAAAATATCGTGTTCAATTTCTCTTTCCTTATACTTTTTACTTTCAATCTTGTATGCATATGATTAATCTGTTGTGAATGTTTTATTTGCTCTATTTACCTGCATATATTAATATATGTGGGAACTGAGATTGTTTAGAAAGACCCTAGGGTGTGCTATATTGATTGTGGATCTCTAAATAGAGATAAATTGACCTAGGAAGTTTAAAATTTCCAATTCACCACCAACTTTTGGGAATACATCATTCTTAATAGCAGCGATGGAGGGACTGATAGGCAGAGGAGGGTCAAATCCTCAAAAAGGAGGGTCAAATCCTCAAAACCCAAACGGCAAAATCTTAGTGCTGTAAGGTTAAATCCTCAAAACCCAAACTTCGAAATCTTTGCAACCCTATCTGATCTGAAGCTACTATGCTCTACACAGAAATCATCTCAAAGACAAAAGCCAAAAGCTTCCTGTAAAAGTGGCTGAGGACTTCTTCTTATACCAACCCCATGGCTTCAAAGAGAAGCCAATTTCCATTTTTTGCACATAACGCCCTCTAAAAACCACTTATCCTCTAGAGTCCCACCAAAAATAGTTCCCATCACAAGAATGTCCCTTAATATTACAAAATGACCTCCAAAAGCTAATTTAACCAAAAAAAGGCCCAATTTCACAAATTACAAAAATGCCCCTAGCACCCATATAACAATACTTGATATAAATGGAAAATTACATAATATTTACAGACTTGCATCGTTCCCCCCTTCTTAGAAAAGGCTCGCCTTCATGCAAGTTGTCATCTTGGCTGCCTAGCACATGTCAAGGTCAATCTTCATTGATTCCTCATCAATAATCCATGAATTCTAATAATAAAGTCTGCCAACCCATTTTACTAGGAATCTAAAATGAATTTCTGTCCTAGTCCTCACCCCTCGCACATGTATAACAGCCTTAATTTTTTTTGCCTTGCTAGGAGTGACTTCACTAAGTTCTCACACAACACTTAGTGTTTCAACATTCAAATCACCATGAAATGGTTATTAGTCGGCCACATTAAAGATCTGCAATCTATCCAAGCCTTGAGGATCAACAAATTTGCACAAAACTTTGCATGGCCGTATCTTTCAACTTTTCAACGTGTGTGCCCAAGATCTCTCTTTCCAAAGGAAAACCATCATCCAATCATCAACCAATAATCATTGAACTGCCTATCTTTCAGCGCAAGGCCAGCCAAAAGTACCTTCTAGCTACTAAATTTAGAGTCTTATTCCTACCAAAATGACCTCCAAAACCTTCCCCATGCAATTCAAATATAAAGTATTCCCTCAAAGAACTTCCACAAATGTATAGCTTAATATCCTTGAATAAATACCCATATTTCACAACAAATTCTGCACACACATAACAATCTCTAGCCGCAAATTTCTTAAGATTCCAAAAAATAAGGGTCTTCTTTGTATTGTTCCTTGATTAGCTCCAACTCAACAACACTAGTAGACATAGTTTTCAGAAAATATGCCCTTCTACTCAATCCACATCTACCATTTTCTTTTGAAAATCAGCCTTGTGTCTCAATGTGAAAATGTACTCCTACAGGAATGACACCCCTTTAGCATACCTCCATCCTAGCTTCATTGGGGATTAAGACATCTCAAGTCCTTGTGATCAGAACTCAGAATAAATTCCCTTTGAATAAGGTAATGCCGCTAGGAATTTCAATGCTTGAACAATAACATGAAAGGGTCATGAGTTTACTAGTTGTGGAGCCTTGTTGAGTTTCTTGATAAAATAAGCCACTAATCCTCTTGACTCAAGATAGCCTCAATTCCAATCTTTGATGCATCACAATCAACTTCAAAGGGCTTATTGAAAGTCTAGCAAGGCCAAAATTGCACTTGGGTCATCATATTCTTTATCTCCTCACAGCTCCCTTCAGCCTCTGAAGTCCAGCTGACCTTCTCTCCTTTGAGATACTCTATGATGGAAGTGACTATAGTGCTGAAATTCCTTATAAATCTCCTGTAAGATGTTTCAAACCATGAAAACTTCTTATCTCCATGACTGTTCTTGGAGTAGGCCAATTGGTTATAGCTTCAATCTTCAATGAATCAACTTCTATTCCCTTTACCAAGACAATGAGACCCACAAAGTCCAACCTGTCCACCATGAATTACTTCTTTAAGTTAGCATAAAGCTGATTTTGTCTCAAGAGTTCTAGGACGGTCCTCAAATTGATTAATGTGACTTCACTAGTTTTTATTCTACACCAAAATATCATGAATAAACAACAACTTCCCAATGAAAGGTCTTAGTGATTCATAAATCTGAAGGTACTAGGTGCATTAGACAACCTGAAGGGCATGAACAGCCATCCATAGAGTCCTTCCTTGGTTTTAAAGACTGTTTGTCAATCATATTGAGGTTTAACGCTAACTTGGTGATAACCAATCTTCAAGTCAGTCTTGGAATAAACCTAAGATCCAGCTAACATGTCAAACCTATCACCAAATCTTAGAATAGGAAACCTGTATTTAATGGTGATTTTGGTGACAACCTGGCTCTCCACACACATTCTCCAAGTTCCATCCTTCTTAGGAGTGAGTAAAGCTGGGAGAGCACAAGGTTAGGAGTGAGTAAGGACTTAGGCTCTCTAGAATAAATCCATTTGAAGCTGCTCCCTAACCTGCTTTTGAAGCTCTTCATGCTACTTTGAACTCATTTAGTAGTGGGGCAAATTAGGCAATGTAGCTCTTGACGAAAGATCAATTTGATGTTGTCTATCCCTCATGAGAGGAAGTCAACATCACATCTTTGAACTCATCAAGAATCTCCTTGGCGTCAATTTGGGAACTCCATTTGCATCTTTACTTCCTTTTAAAAATGACATTGCCGGATTTCTAGGGAATAAATTAGGAAATTCTATTTTTTTAAATCTGAAATTACTATTTGAGTTTCTAGTAGTTTCAGTTTCCTGTTTTCTAGCCTGGAGATCTGCTGATTTTGTGGTGATTTGATTTGCTGATTTTGTGGTGCTTTGATTTTCTGATTTTGTGGCCTTCCTAATTTGGTGGCCTTCCTCTACTATTTAACTTGTAATTGTGTCTCTTAAAATAATAAGAATGGTTATTCTTCTTCTCAAAAATCCTTCATGGTATCAGAGCATCGTGCTCTTTTTCTATTTTGTTCTTTCTTCTGATGATGTTGTATAAGTCAGCAATGACCAGCGCCCAAAGAAATCCTACTGGCTCTTCCAGTACTTACGAAACCATTCCACCCAATCCCACTATTCCTCCCAGGTCTGTATCTGCTGATTACTATTCCCAGAATTCAGCCCTTTATCTCACGGTAACAAAACTCAATGGGAACAACTATCTTGAATGGGCTCAGTCCGTAAAATTGGCGATCAATGGCAGAGGCAAAATAGGGTATTTGACTGCGAAATATCGAAACCTGCTGCTGGTGACCCTGATCTAAAAAAATGGCAGTCCAAAAATTCTCTTATTATTGCTTGGCTCATTAATTCCATGGAACCTGCCATTGGAAAACCTCACGTATTTCTTCCCACTGCTAAAGACGTCTGGGAGGCCGTTCGAGATCTTTATTCGGACCTGGAGAATTCTTCTCAAATATTTGAGTTGAAAACTCGACTCTGGAGATCCAAGCAGAATGATCGTGATGTTACTACTTATTACAACGAATTGGTAACGTTATGGTAGGAACTTGATCAGTGTAATGATTATGTTCGGGAGAAATCGAAAGACCATGCTCGCCACAAGAAGAGAGAGGGAAATGACAGGGTTTACATGTTTTTAGCCAGCCTTAATTGGAGTTTGGACGAGGTCCGAGGCCACATTCTCAGCAGGAAGCCATTGCCCTCTATTCGGGAAGTTTTTATCTGAAGTTAGGCGTGAGGAGTCAAGAAGAAAAATCATGCTGCGCAACACCGAACCTGGTTTTAACCTGGAACCTGAGAGCTCTGCTCTTGTGTCA
The DNA here is from genome assembly GCF_029873635.1 of Malania oleifera. Classification (NCBI taxonomy): domain Eukaryota; kingdom Viridiplantae; phylum Streptophyta; class Magnoliopsida; order Santalales; family Ximeniaceae; genus Malania; species Malania oleifera. The sequence goes on from NC_080418.1 coordinate 137,510,980, forward strand.
AGAGGTGTTAATTCTAACAACGATGGGCATAAGAAACCGTGGTGCGAGCATTGCAAAAAACCATGGCATACGAAGGAGACATGTTGGAAGCTTCATGGTAAACCAGAAAATTGGAAGCCAAAATCCAAACAAAACAGTCACGCCTACCAAGCCACTGCTGAAGAGACTCAGGAGCCTTCAACCAACTCAGATGCAGTCCCTTTTACCAAGGAGCAATTAGAGCACCTGTACAAATTGTTTCAATCTCCAAAACTGTCCTTAACTCCGTCTTGTTCTTTGGTACAGAAGGGTAACTCTCTTGCTACCGCATTTTTAGGTGTTATTCCTAATTTTGTTCATTCTTGGATAATTGATTCTGGCACAACTGATCATATGACTGGTTGCTCCAAATTGTTTTCATCCTATAGTCCATGTGCAGGCAATAAAAAGGTCAAAATTGCAATTGGTTCACTCTCAGTAATTGCCGAGATAGAAACTATCAAACTCACTTCATTGTTAACTCTCCATGATGTGCTCCACGTTCCAAATTTGTCTTGCAATTTGTTGTCCATACGTAAAATTACCTCTGATCATCAATGTCAAGCTAATTTCTACTTTTCTTATTGTGAGCTTCAAGAATTGACCACGGGGAGGATGATTGTCAGTGCTAAGGAAAAAGATGGACTCTATTATTTTGACGATGGACCTAACTCGAGTAGACAATGTCAAATTACTTGCTTAAATTTTGTTTTTGTTTTCAAAGATAATGATATCAAGTTATGGCATTATACGTCAGGCCATCCTAGTTTTCAATATTTAAAATACTTGTTTCCCAATTTATTTCGGAATAAAAGTCCATCTTCTTTTCAATGTGAAGTTTGTCAGTTTGCTAAACATCATCATGCATCCTTTTCCACCCAACCCTACAAACCAACTATACCATTTACTATGATTCACAGTGATATCTGGGGCCCATGTAGAACATCTACATATTTTGGAAAAAAATGGTTTGTGACCTTTATTGATGATCACACGAGATTAAGTTGGGTTTATTTGATAAAGGAAAAATTTGAAGTGGAAACAATTTTCAAAAATTTTTACACCATGGTGCAAACACAATTTCAAAAAAATATTCGAATATTGCAGAGTGATAATGGTCGAGAATATTTCAAAAACATTTTGGGCCAATTTTTTCTTGAAAAAGGAATTGTTCATCAAAGTTCTTGTGTCGACACTCCGCAACAAAATGGTTTGGCTGAAAGAAAAAACAAACACTTATTGGAAGTAGCTCGAGCATTGCTTTTTACCAATCAAGTACCTAAATATCTTTGGGGTGAAGTCGTTCTTACTGCTAACATATCTCATAAATAGAACGCCTAATAAGGTTTTAAGCTTTGAAACACCTTTTGATGTTTTTCATAAGTTTTATCCACAAATCGGCTGTCTTCTTCTTTAACTAAAGATATTTGGTTGTACCACTTTTGTTCATATTCATAGTCATAATCAAGGAAAACTTTAACCCCGAGCCACAAAATGTGTGTTCATTCGTTATGCTCCCACTCAAAAGGGGTATAAATGTTTTGATCCCATTTCTAAAAAAATGTTTGTTACCATGGATGTTACATTCTTTGAATTTCATCCCTATTTTACGCCTCATCTTCAAGGGGGGAACCAAAACAAAGATTCGGCTGTGTTTCATGATTTTTTCCAAACTGAAGACTCGAAAAATGATCCTTCTCCAACTTTGATTATTCAACCTAAAAACCCAAGCTTTATTATACCAGGAGAAAGTGAGTCGAGTCTTTTAGATACCAAAAAGGCAGGTCTTCCTACAGTGTCATCTCATGATGTTCATGATTCTATAATGACTAACAAAGGAACACCGTTGGTACCATTTGACATTGTCTTCTCGCAACAAAGGACAACTCGAAAGAAAGGGTCTTCCAATCCTTTACACTGCCCAGAATCCATAAACCCTCCAGGTAATGTCCTCACCGAACCTTTACCTCATGTTCAATCCATTTCATCTTCGAGTTCTGAGTCCTTTAGTTCTAAACCGGAGTCTGGTTCCAATCCCGAGTTCGATGATTCTGAACCTCCCATTGCTGTCCGGAAGGGTGTGAGGTCTTGCACCCAACATCCATTGTCCAATTATGTGTCATATGAAAATCTCTCACCTATGTTTCGTGCTTTTACCTCACAACTGTCTTGTATGGAGATTCCTAATATTGTGCAGGATGCTCTGAAAGTTCCTGAGTGGAAGGAAGCTGTCTTCGAGGAGATGAAAGCTCTTGAAAAAAATGGCACGAGGGAGTTAGTTGATCTACCAAGAGGAAAGACAACTGTAGGGTGCAAATGGGTGTTTACAGTCAAGTATAAATCTAGTGGTTCTCTAGAATGGTAAAAAGCTCGATTGATTGCCAAGGGATTCACTCAGACCTATGGCATTGATTACTCGGAGACATTCGCCCCAGTCGCAAAGCTAAACTCTGTAAGAGTTCTTTTGTCACTTGTAGCTAATCGTGACTGGCCTCTACAATAGTTGGACGTAAAAAATGCATTTCTTAATGGAGACCTGGAGGAAGAAGTGTACATGGATGCACCTCTAGGATTTGGTGAAAAGTTTGGCACAAAGGTGTGTAAATTGAAGAAGTCCTTATATGGGTTAAAACAATCACCAAGAGCCTGGTTTGAGAAATTCACTGAGTTTGTTAAAAGTCAGGGGTACTGATTGTGTGTGTAGATGATATAATTCTCACTAGAGATGATGTACTTGAGATGAACCGATTGAAGACTTCCTTCTCATCAACATTTGAGATCAAGGACTTAGGATCTCTAAGGTATTTCCTTGGAATGGAGGTTGCTCGATCAAAGAAAGGGATTGTTGTCTCCCAACGGAAGTATGTCCTTGACCTCCTTAAGGAGACTGGGATGAGTGGTTGTAGGCTAGCAGACACTCCAATAGATCCCAATCAGAAACTTGGAGATGACAAGGAAGGTGATCCAGTGAATACAACTCGATATCAAAAGTTGGTGGGAAAGTTAATTTACTTATCACATACAGGGCCCGATATTGCTTTTTCTATGAGTTTGGTAAGCCACTTTATGCATTCACCCTACGATAAATATCTTGAAGCAGCTTATCAAAAAGTATACCAGGCAAGGGTTTACTCTTCCAAATTGGCCAGGTTCAGTTATTGACAGGAGATCCACGTCAGGATACTATACTTATGTCTAGGGAAATATGGTCACATGGCGAAGCAAGAAACAGAATTTGGTTGCAAGGAATGGTTCCGAGGCAGAATATAGGGCTATGGCTAACGGAGTTTTTGAGATGCCATGGCTGAAGAGAATTCTTGAAGAGCTGCGGATGCTGGTGAACATGCCAATGAAGTTGTAGTGTGTCAACAAAGCTGCCATAAGTATTGCTCAAAATCCAGTACAACATGATCACAAGAAGCATGTAGAGATTGACAGACACTTCATAAAAGTGAAGATTGATAGTGGAGCTGTTTGCATGCCGCCTTTTGTTCCTACTACTCAACAAATAGTCGATATCTTCACCACAAGTTTTGAGCTCTTTGTAAGCAAGTTGGGCATGATAGATATCTACGCTCCAACTTGAAGGGGGGTGTCGGATTTCTAGGGAATAAATTAGGAAATTCTATTTTTTTAAATTTGAAATTACTATTTCAGTTTCTAGTAATTTCAGTTTCCTGTTTTCTAGCCTAGAGATCTGCTGATTTTATTTGCTGATTTTGTGGTGATTTGATTTTCTGATTTTGTGGCCTTCCTAATTTGGTGGCCTTCCTCTACTATTTAACTTGTAATCATGTCTCTTAAAATAATAAGAAAGGTTATTCTTCTTCTCAAAAATCCTTCAGACATAAACCAATCCACTTCCCTTACTTTCTTCAGCAAAATCTATTTTTTTAAAACAACAAGTGAACAACCATTTTCTTGCCTCTTAACATGATCATCCTTTATCGGTTTCAACACAAGCAACATCTTTTTATCACCATTTTCATAGAAAATAAATAAATATTTCAAATGCCATCATGGATTGGGCCTTGATCATATTGCCAAGACCGCCCAGGAAGAATATGACATGCATCGATGGGAGCCACATCACAATAAACAGGTTATAAAGAGATGATTACCTCATTCCCTTTGTTGAACCATAGCATCCAATATGGCGGTGGATGTCTTTCAGTTTCTATTCCAAATTGTCTACCATCTCTTACAAAGCAGAAAACCCTCGTTAAGGGAATTTTTTGTGTAGAAAGTCTCAAATTCAAGGTCTTCCGCAGCATAAATTTTCCTAGGAAACAAAGTTATAGGCACTTAAGTTCATAGCCAGAGCAACAAATCCAAGAGCACTCATCCATAAAACCCCCCAATTCATTCTTCCATGAATTACAAATATTTACATTATATTAATGATACAATAAATTCCTTAATTAATATTCTATGATATTCTATTCTAATATCTAAAAAAAATCTAAATTTTCTACTTTTATTTTCTAAATTAAATAGAATCAGGAATGGCTAAAAATGGATAGTAAACGAGATTCTCACTGCTCCCACTACCAATTATCAAGTTGCAAAGCTTTCCCACCATCTGTACATCTAGTTAGGAAAATGTTCTTACGTGGCTGATTGTCACTGCTGTCTGGAGAAGAAGGTAGTGACCTATGAATGACTAAAGCCTCACCAAGGACATCACCTTCAATCCCTTCTTCTGCCACATCATTTTCAGCTTCTAGTTGCTCCTCTTGGTCCTTAAGAATTGCAAAATTCACTTCAGAATCAGTTTCTTGATCCTCCAGATGAGTAACTCTGCCTTCTTCCCTCTTTGGACACTTGTGAACTTGTACCCAAGCTCAAAGCATATGTAGCATTTCACCATTGTTTTCCCTGGTTATTAAGATGTGCTTGGGCTGCTTTACCACTACTATTGCTTGTTGGCTAGCAATGCAGGGCCTTCTGTCCAACCACCTGTAGTGCCACCACCCACCTTACTAGTTGATGCACCACCCCTGCAATCAGTTCCAAGTGTCTTAGGCATGTCGCACGCAAGTGGTCACTCAACTTTTAGTGCAAGCTGATAAGCATCACTGGCCTTATAAAGCCACTGAAACCTTATGGTCATTTTGAGACCATTCAGTCATTCACATAAAAACTAATCCTTTGAACTTATAATTCAGAAAGATTGCACCTAAACGAAAACCTATAAAACTCGAGTTTACTCTTTGATTGACTTCTCACGCTGCTCGAGTTTTGAACCCTTTGGTACAAGAAATGCTCATAATCCGAAGGTAGGAATTGAGCCTTCTGCCTCTGCTTAATCTTGTCTCATCTTTTGATTTTCCTTTTCCCCCTGCTCTCAAGATCATTTTGATAATATTTCCACCAAGCAAGAGCAGGTTCCTGAGCCTTGCTCCCACAAGTTGCATTTTCCTGTCTTCCGGTACATCTTTCCATTCAAAATAACTCTCAATGCGATCAACCCTGTCCAAGAATTTTTCAGCTTCCATATCGTCATCGAATTCTGAAACATGTATTTGCACATCAAACCCTTCGGAATTTTGTAGAGCATGTGCAATAGAGTCTTCCCATCTTGGTTGCCTTCCTATTTGTCACGCAGGCCTTTCATTTTCAAAACTCCTTTCATCATTAGAACTGTCAATTTCAGCCTCAATTTGTCGATTGATACCATTTCTTGCTCCTCTAACATGATCAAATTCATTATCACCATCATTTTGGAAGTTTCAATAACAGATAGCTTGTGTGACAAACTGAGTAGGTTGTGTACTTGTTCCTGCATCTCTCCAAACATCTCAACAGTCACATATCCGTCCCTACGACCCCTATTTTCTCTTTCCATCCCTTGTGGCCATTGAACTTGCTCCAATACCAATTTGATGCAAATAGGTGTAGGAATAAAAGAAAATTTCACAAATAGAAACAGATATTTTAACAACGTTCTTTGACTAATATAACTGAATCTGCAAAACAATAAAACAGATTACTAATGTGAATTTCAGTCTAGTAAATAGGGCATTTCTAGGCACAACAGCAACTTCATCATATCAGTGACAGTACCCAATACAAAATGATACTTTGCAGAGAATTAAGAAAGCAATCGAAAAAATATCAAGCCCAAGGCTAAATATACCTCTAACTTCTTAAGTTACATGTGCAAACACCTCAAATCCACACTAGATCTGAACAACTACTTGTTTTTGGTGTTGTTTCAGATCAAGAATCAAACAATAACAGCAGCTTTCTGCTAGTCTCTCGCACCTTTAGCAACAATGTGGGGATTCGTAGGCACCACAGGTATAATACACAAAAGTCAAAACCCTAGCCTCCAAATCTTGACAACCCTAGCTGGTCTAGAGGCTAGAGCTACTGTGATTTGCAGAGAAATATTCTCAAATCCAAAAGCTAAATTGTCACACACCTCACAAATAACCCAACTACACAACAAAAATATAGTAGGAATAAATGACTTAGTGATATGCAAATTCCCTGGGTGATGTGGTGCCAACATGCTTTGAGTATCAACTGAAATAAAGCAGTTTCTGACTTCTAAAGAAGTTTTCAACACGCGATGGCATTTTGGCAACATATAGTACTGCAACAAAAGTAAATGTCCCAAAAGAAAATAATAAATGAAACAAAGAAAATGTAAAGCAAAGTGGAAGACAAGTTTAAGTACAAAGACATAAGGTGGAAAAGTACAATAATCAAAACATATAAGAAGAGAAATGAGAGAGATGGGAGAAAAAAAAAAGGCAAAAGAACAGAACACCCAAAAAAAAGTGCTTCCCAATAAAAAGAGTTGAATAGCATCAAGTGACTTGAGTAATAGAAAGTAAATACCAATTGGCAGCAATGCTAGAATTCATACCTCAATGGTGCATAAAAGTGCCAAGTTAATTTAATTCATTCCTGAACTAAACATGAATCAGAGAAGTTAAAACTGCAGCACGTCCATCAAGCACAATTCACCCTACCACCTGTAAAGTCCCTCTAGGCTGCTGCACAAAAATGAATGTATAAGCTTTATTCCTATCTGAACCTGTTGTCTTAATTAAAAGATCACCTTATAAAGTCTTCACACTTTGAGATATGCAACAAAGAACAAGGGATGTCCAATGCCAAGAATTTACATTTCTACCTTTTTAAGTCCTCCACACACTATATATATTAATACACAAACTAAAAAGCAAAACAAAACAAAAACAAAAACAAAAAAACAAACAAAAAAAACATATATGTGAAAAGGTTAAAAATAATAATAACCCGTTGTGTGCACATGCTTTGCGTGTGCCTTTATTTTTTATTTTTAACTTTTCTTTATTAAAGAATGCTTGTTAATCTATGAGAGAAGTTATATTAACATGTGCAAATTATTTTTCTTTTGATAAAAATAGAATCTATAATAGAAAGAAAGAAATAAAGAAAGATACAACGTGTGGGGACAAGGAGTCCACCAAATAAAACAAGAAACCCCCCTAAGGGAAAGAAAAAATGAAAAAAAAGTAAAAACAAGAACAAAAAACACTAGTCAACCCCTTAACAAAAAAAAAAAACTACACAATGTTAATCAAGGAAACTCCTTTTCAACACCTTCCCATCATAATTTACCAAGCTCTTCAATTTCGCTAATTCCTTTTGTCCCTTCAACTTTCGAATTTTGCCACCATCCATGCGCACCTCATTTCCTCCAAAATCAGTCAACTTTAAGCCCATTTTATGCAAAAGATTTTGTGCTTTTAAGTCCTTAGGAACCTTCTCCAGTATAGACAAAATTTCATCCCTTCGCTGTAAATTGTTAACCAGATCATCATTATCAAAGATAGAAACTCCCTCAAGTCCTTCCAACGAGGTTGGATGGACATAAGATAAATCCCCAATTTCTTCACAAGAATCCGAAACATACCCATATTTTTCTCGAATCTCATCCAGCAATAGCCCCCCATTACAATCAAACTCACTAATATCATCACTTTCTGAATCTGAGAAGTCACCTCCATTTCTTTCCCTCTTTTTCTTTACTTACCCCACAACTACACTCAGCCTCCTTCTTACCATGAGAATCTTCCACTATACTAAGCTCTCCTTTAAAATCTCTCTTTAATAACTATTTCTCTCTTATCTTCAAACACCTTCCTCATTTCAGCACGTATACAAGCCGTCCTCTGACAAGCATAAACCTTGTTTCCCTCAAATTTGTTATAGTTAAAACAAAAAGGATTAGACTTCCTCCTCCCCCAAAGCAACTTCTAATTTTTAACTCTTTTCCACATCACCTTCTAACCCTCTCCCAAACTCTCAATCTTGTTTCAAATCTTCTCTGCTGCTAATCTGAGTTTGTCCCAAAACTCGATCAATTCAACTCATAATCTGTAGACTGGGAATGTAAAGTACTATCGAAAGGTAAAGTGTCCTCCTTCCCAATTCTCGGCTTCTGGGATCTAAGAACAGAATTTTTAACTTGCCCATTTTTGGTTCCCAGAAAGGAAGTACCTGGATCATAATTATCCAAACCATAAGCTTGCCAGTCCATCTGCATGAAGCCCTAAGAATCGCATCCTCCCTTTTAGCCCACTTCAGACTTTCCAAAAGTTGAGCCTGATCAAATTACTGGCCGAGTTTATTTATAAAAAAAAAAGATTTACTTTCTTGTTCTATTATTTGGGCCAGGTCCAAAACCAAAAAAATACCAACCGGCCCACTCCTCTTTGCACTCTCCTCCCTGAACGCAGCCCTAACTGCATATGAGAACATTGATGCTCCTGCCAAAACCCTAGCTTCCTTGCCATTCTTTTTGAATGATTCCGGTTGTTCTGCAATGGGTCCTGACTTCAAAAACCCCGGCTCCTTCAACTGCATCACACCTCCACATCTACAGCACCGATCTTCTCTCCCACCCACCATACCCTGATTTCCAAAAACTAGATTGACTACCACAATCCATGCCCTCACGATTTTTACCTTCCAGCACCACCTGACTCCACAATCAGGGATGTGAAGGGTCATCTGCAACTACAGATTCAGATTCCTTCCGAAAGTCCTTCACTATATCACAAAAGTCGTTTGTAAAGTTTTGCCAACCCTCGCCCTTTGCTCCGTCAGGAATGAACACTGAAAATTTCCTTCCTTTCCATTCCAACCCTAACTCCAAAAACTTCCCCACCTTCATCCACCTAATCAACATCCAGCACTGCATGATGCCCTTACGGAAACTCTGCTACCCCCTTTCTATTCGGCCGAACACTAACAACCTATCAGCAAACCAAGAAACTGCCTCTCTAGAAAACCTAACCCATCTATTGCGCACCACGTTAGTCTCGATCATGAGCTGAGAAGAGAATTCCTCGACCTTATCCAAGCACAGATCGAAGGATTTGCCTTAGATCTGAATCGACCCATTCAACATGACCTACTGCATATAACTCCATATTGCAGTACACACAAGGGGGAGAGAGAATCGTTTCTCGAGAGTGGAGAGAGAAACTTTTCGCAAAAACCTAGCTTCCATATCATCATACATTTGAGAGCAATCCCTAACATATGTCAATTGTTTTTATACTAGTTGTAATTTGTTTGAATTTGTATCTCACTAAGAGAGTAAGAGGGAGCATGGCAACTTTTCATTAGGGAAGTTACAAGGAGGTTAAGAGAATTTAAAAATAAAAAAAGGGCAGCCCGATGCACAAAGCTCCCCTCGTAGGGAGGTCCAAGGAGGGGGCAGACTATATTGGGCCTATTGTATGCAGCCTTACCTTGCATTTTTGCAAGAGGCAGTTTCCATGCCTCAAACCCGTGATCTCCAGGTCACATAGGGACAACTTTATCGTTGCGCCTAGGATCCCCTTCTTAAAGAAGTTATCATCCACAACTTTTTTTAACTATCTCACAATTATGACAAAAGGCAACTTCTCATTACAGAAGTTATAAGTAAAGAGAAATTATCACTAGTTAATAAAATAAATTCCTAAAATGACCATATATTGAGTTTGGTTTTATAATAAGAAAGGGCATTTTCATCCACATATAAGGGAGTTTATTAAGTATATTTTTACGCACATGATACTAGGGAAAATTCAATAAAAGATTGCAAAAGTGGAATCACCTACCTTCAGCACCTATACAGCCAACATCCCAATAAATTCACTATGTCGTGATGTCTGCAAATAGCAATACCTTGCAGCATTTTATTGGGGAACTGAAATGCCTCACTTAATTTGTACTAGTTGACACCTCCATTCTCAATGACATAGATGTATAGTTACATACATGTTGATTAGAATCTATCATCTGGCACAAATCCCCTCTGCAGCATTTCATCATGGATCCGAAATGCCTCCTTCAAGTTGTCCTGGGTGACGTATCCATTTATCAATGATGTGTATGTTGATTTATCAGGACTGAGATTTCTGGCAATCATTTTCCGGAGTATCAGCTCAGCTTCTTGCATTCTACCTTGTCTACAAAACCCATCTAGAATCACATTGTGTGTTACAACATCAGGAAATAGCTTTTGATTTTCCATTTTACTGACTAAAATGAAAGCTTTGTCCATATTTTCTACTTTTATAAATCCATGAATGAGAGTGTTATATGTAATGCTATCAGGAACAATTCCTTTGGACATCATCTTGCTCAAGAAGTCATCCGCCTTTGCTGCCTCCCCTGACCGGCAAAAGCCTTTAATAATTGTGTTGCAAGTCACAAGAGTGGGTCCAATACCTTTTTCAATCATCTCATCCCACAACTTGAATGCCTCAGAGACAAGGCCCTTACTACAAAAACCATTGATTAGGATTCCATACGAAATGTGATTAGGAAAAATATTTCTTGAGATCATATCACGCCATAGCTCATTAGCCCTGTCCATTTCACCTTCCTTGCAAAATCCATCAATCAATGTGTTGTATGTCACAACATCCAGCCTAAGATTCCTCTGAATCATTGTCTCAAACAAAGCTACTGCTTTATTCATATTCCCATCCTTACAATATCCATGAATGAGTGTGGTGAAAGTGTAAAAATCAGGATATACGCCCCTTTCTACCATCTCATTATAAAGTTCATCTGCATCAAGAAGCATCTTTTCTCTGCACAAGCCCTTCAAAATAGTATTGTATGTAATTACATCCATAGCACAACCCTGCTGTAGCATTTCATCCCGCATCTTAACAGCCTCTGACATAATGCCATTTCTGCAGAATCCATCTATAAGAATAGTATAAAGCACATTATCTGGTACCAAGCCAGCACCCTTCATTTCTCTAAAGTATACCATTGCCCAATCAAGATATCCATTCCTCGAAAACAACCCAATAAGGGAGCTATAACTAACTAAATCAGGGAGAATGCCTCGATGCAACATTTCATCAAACATTTTCTGGGCATCAGAAATATTGTCCTTCCTACAACACTCAACAAGCAGCGTGTTAAAAGTGGTAGTGTCTGGACTCAACCCAATCTGCAACATTTCATCCAAAATTTCTATTGCTCTCGCAAATCTTCCATTCTTGCATAAACCATTTACAATAGCATTATAAGTGAATAGGCAAGGTTTCAAACCCTTACTCCGCATTAAATTCATTAATTCAAAGGCATCTTCGAGAAGCCCACCACGACAGTATGCATTAATTAGTGTATTATAACTCACGATATCTGCAAAAACCCCTTTTTCTTCCATTTCGGACAAAAATAACTTTGCTTCCTCAATTTTGCTATCTTTGCACAACGCATTAACCATAATATTGAGTGTATAAACATTCGCTTGAACCCCAACTGCAATTACTTCCCTGTAGACATCCCATGCCAAATCAACCCAACCAACCTTGACGAGGCCACCAAGAAGAGCATTACAGGCATTTATGGAAACACAAAAGCCTCTACTTTTCAAGACCCGGAGAGCTTCACACCCCTCCCTCAGCTTCTTAGCCTGCACATAAGTCCTAACCAACAAATCAAAAACCAATGGATTTGAACCACAATTGCCATACGTTGAAACCAATGAGTCCACAATTTCAACCCTCGAAACTCCGCTTTTTCGAACCATCCGAAGAATCAAGGCCTGCGCATCGGATGACCTCCGATTCCTGACCAAAATGTGAATCATCGCACACAATGAGCGTGACGAATGTCGAAAATTTGGATGTTTTGAAGCAATCAAATCAACAAATTTTTGACCCAGTTGCAAATTTCCACAGCATCGATAAAGAACTTCGACTACGATCGACGGGTTTAACCGAAATTGAAAACTACGCGAAGAATTGAGATCACCTCTTTTTAGGGTTAACAAAATCTTCTCTATTGAGAATGCATCAGATATGGGTGTTGATGAATCTGGGTCGCCACCTGGTGCGTGGTTTGGTTCGATAGAGGTTTCTAGGACTTGGACAGGGCCTGGAATAGAGGAGAAAGAGTGAAGTCGGAAAGAGCAATGGCGGGTTGGCAGAGAACGTAACGTGTGGGCTATGTTCCTGATACAAGCGACTTGTAAAAGTAGCCGTTGAGTCGCCATTTTGGCGACAAGCATTGCTTGTGTGCCGGCGGAGGGAAGGAACATTATCCTTGCTCGGTTGTTTTTGCAGAGGGGTTTTAACAGAGATTTAGACGAACGATGTTTTATGAGAAGGGCTAGTTGTTTTAATACTTTTTATTTTTTCTATAGTAAAAAATAATTATTTTTTCTATAGTAAAAAAATAGGTTACAAAAGTACCTCTCTTAATTATTTTTTTTATTGTCAATTTTATCTATTTATAAAAACCCTTAAAAATAAGATTTTATGATTTTTAATTGTTTTAGCAAACTATTATCAAAACATTTTAATATTTATAAATAATTTTTTATTAATTTATTCATTTTATAAACTTTTAAATTTAAAGTAAAATAAAATGACATGTGAATTTAAATATAATTTAAAATAAAATATACATAAATTGAAAAAATAATTATAAATTTAATTTTAAAATATTTTTACTATTTTTTAATTGTCATGTATAGTGAAATTTTTATTGTAAAGTAAAATTTGAAAGCATAACTATTAAGTAAATAATTATAATAATTTTTATTTCTATTATTGTATTTCTTTAATGTGTTTTATTTAGTAATCATATTATGTTAAATATATTTTTATTAAATTATTTGATTTAAAGACAAAAATAATAGTATTTTTAATTAAGTTCCTAATTTATTTTAGTTTTACAAATATTAAACAAATAGGTTGCTAATTTCTAGTTTTTAACTTATGTGTTTGGTTTTCAAATTTCCTTTCTAATTTTTGTTTTCATAATTCTTAACAATGATACTAAAAGGATCCCTAAATTTATCAATTGGTGTTGATTTCCCTTAGTTTGATTTTGAATATATCAATATATTATTTTATGTTGGCCTAACATGACTTACTAATTTTGTTTTAATGATAACAAATAAAAGGTTATTTAACATATGTTTAAAGCTCAAGTTTAAGTTTAAGCGAAGCCCATTGCAAAACTTCATGTGAAAGGAATATGAAAGCTCAAAGAATATGAAAGCATGAATATCAAAGAGGAATTGATGAAAGCTTAGACATTTGAAGTTCAAAGACAAAAATGACTCAACAATTAGCAAGCTTGAAGACTCCAAAGCTTAGAATGTTTTAATGTCTTAAGAGAATTTCTATGTAAATACTTCATTCAAATGATAATTTGTTTAGATTTGAAACTTAGTAGTGAAACCTAAAGTGTAATCTCAAGAGGGGGGTGAATTGGGTTATTTAAAATTCCTTAGAATCTTTTTATGAGTTATTGACTTTTTACAATTCTTTTAAAGACTTCTTATATTCTTGTTGATTAGGCAATCCACACAAACATTTACTTCTTCTATTCAATCCACAACCACAACATGCACAACCAATTGATTAACTGTTCAAACCAAACAATCACAATACAAGTAATTAATATATGTTTTGTAATATTCAGTAGCCTTGTATATGAATGTACAAGTCTTGTAGTTAGCCTTTGAACTAAAAATTAAAATAATATCCAATCACTCTTTTCAATAACTTAGATTTTAAATAAACCCTTAGTTAAATGAATTTAGGAGTTGATCAACCAATGTACTCCCTTTCGGTTTCCACAATCAATGATAATCAACCCAAACAATTTTAATCTTAGGTTTACTTAATATCCAAGGTTGTTCGTAAGATTAACACATCCACACGGTTTATATTGTTGCTAGAATTTAAAGAGAATAAAAGAAGAGAGTGAGACGGTGTTTTTACGAGGTTCGGCTTACCCCAGCTTACGTCCTCGCCTTAGGTCAATCACTTAAGGATTTCACTATACCTTATTCATTCCGGGCGGAACAAAATCCTTTACAACAACCAACCTTTTTTTTAGGAAGAGAAACCTCTCCGAGCAACAATTTATGTTTGGTGCAACGATCCAACTATACCTTGAACCGTTAAAGATCTAATAAAAAGGAATGGATATATGTGTACAAAAACACTCTTAAACACAGAGCAAGTTGTATAAGTTAAATCACTAATCGTATTTCAAAACCAAAACTAAATAGAAAATGTGAAGTTCAAGGTTTAGAAGTCACCAATGGTTCTTTCTTATTGATATAGAGATTTTAGTTGCAAATCAGAATCAAAGCTTTTTAATCAACCAGCAATTTCGTAATGTTTCCCCTAGTAAGAGTGTGAGCAAGTATGAGCTTTAGGAGAACTTTAGCGTAGAAAGCGTGTATTTCTTGAGCATATTTTTTCATTAAGTAAGAGAGATATTTATAAACTTCTTAAAGAAAAGTTTCCTCATTTAACATGGGGTATTTAGGCAAATTTTCAAAAGATATTAAATCATAAAATCAATTTTGAAAAATTTCCCATATAGTTTGAAATTTAAAATTTTCGTAGAGTCAGTCAGTTGACTCACTCAACTGTGTCACTTTTGTACTAGTCAGTCGGCTGGACAGGCAGCTGACACCATTTTGTCTCTCAAAAAATAATTATGATAAATTGTCAGTCAGCTAAACAGACGGCTGACACCATTTTGTCTCTCAAAAAAATAATTCTGATAAATTGTCAGTCGGTTGACTCAATTATATTCAAAATAGTCAGTCGGCTGGACAGACCAGGGAGTCAGTCGGCTGACTGATTCTAGTTCAAAAATGGTCAGTCGGCTGGATAGATGTTTTTCCATTCATTATGCTTGTTAGTCGGCTGGCCAAACTTGGTGTGTTCTAGTCAGTCGGTTGACCAGCCCTCTCTTTTTCATTTTTAATTTTTAAACTCTAGTTCATTTTGAAAAACTTAAGTACCACTCTTTCAAAATCATTTTCAAGAGTTTTAGAATAAATGGTTTCTAAGTATTTTTATCCTAAAGAGCTTCACATATCTAAATAGTAATGAATTTAAAGTACTTGCAAACATTATTCTAAGCATGATCTCCTTAATCACTAAGTCTTGCAGCCTCTTCAGGTTCAGTCTTTACTTCAAGTCTTGCTTAGCCTTTAAGCTCTTCATTTGTCGTTCATTGCTTCAATATATTGAGAAGCTTTCACTTTATTGACTTTGATTTCCAGCTTACTTTCCATGATTAACCATGAGTGTCCTCTTACTTAGACCTGAAATAAAGTCACTCAACAACACAAGTTAAAACATCCTTCAATTATTATCATCAAAACAAGATTAAAAAACTCAGTTAGTGCAACAATTAGGAATTCAATTGACTTAGAGACCATGTTTTGAGAAACCTCAGAAAATGCTTTTCAAAAACCTTCACTTATTTTGGGGAAAGCAAAGAGTAAAAAGAATTTGGAAACAAAAATTTTAAAAATCAGTTTTTTGGTCTTTCCAGCCAACTTATTCGTATTTAAACTGATTTTGAACTAACCCGAGAGGACCCAAGTGACTGACTCCTGACTTTCCAGTCGACTAACTCGGTTTTGCCTTTGAAAATCTCTGTTTTAAATGGATCCAGACGACTGACTCTTCGAGATTTTAAATTTTAAACATAACGGGTACTTTCCAAATTTGATTTTTTAAATTCTAATCATCATGAAAACTTGGGAAAACTCTTGATTTCTCATCTATAAATAATTCCCCAAGGCTAAGGATTAAAACACGCCAAGCAATTACAGCAATATAGCTTTCTTGCTCTCAGAACTCCCAATACTCTCAAAAGCTCTCTTGTGCTAATATTTTCTAAGTTTTTTCTACTGAGGTTGTTGTGAATTGCTTGCAAATTTTGAGCCTACTCTAAATTCTTTCATCCTAGAAAGAAAGCTCACGGTGACATACTTCTAAAGACTTCAAATTCTTTCAATTATTGTTTTGAATTGAAGTATATTATTAGTGCTGAATTGTTGTACTAATTAGCTCTGTTTGAGAGTGTCTTTATACACAAAATCTTGTTTTTGTCTTTGTAGACAGTTCAGGTTCTTGAATCGTTATTAAACCAAGCATAGGGTATCATTTGGAGAGGCACACTCTAGCCTATTGAAGGAGGGATTGTAACGGTTTGCTCCGCCCGGAAAGGAGTGCTATAGTGGAATCCTTAAGTGGTCTTGCCTAAGGCAAGGACGTAGGCTGGTGTAAGTTGAACCTCGTAAAAAACTCGGTCTCATTGCCTACCCTTTCTCTTTAAATTACTGCATGTATAAATTGTGTGGTTGTATATCTAAGCGCAGGAAGCTAAAAGTTTGAGATTGAGAAGACTTTTAATTTAAGGAAGTACGTTGATTGATCTTTTGTGAAAACCTTAAAGGGAGTACATTGATTAATCATTTTCGGAAATCTTGGTTAAAAAAAAGCGTATAAAATTCATAAATACAGGACTTTTATCAAACTCTAATTTGAGTTACACAAACGATGAATCAAGGAAGTGTTGCAGCTCATATATTGGCTAAGAATTTTGGGATTGATTGATTGATTGGTTGATTGATTGTTATTGTTGAAAGTGATTGGCTTGTGTTGATATTAAGTGTGGATTGTAGTGAGTTTAATCGAAGCTTTTAAAAAAAATCATTCTTGTGTGTTTGCTAAATTTATAAAGGGTTGTGAATTTGTAAAAAGATTAAAAAGAAACTTTTAAAATCCCAATTCACCCCCCCCCCTTGGGCATACACCTTACTTTTCAATTGGTATTAGAGTGAGATTATAGAAATTCTTAAATAAAGATCTAAATGACACACTTAGGTGTATCCCTTTTTACTGAGGGACAATCCTCAACTAGACCCCCTATTTTCTGTTGTGCAAACTACACCTTTTGGAAACAAAGAATGAGAATTTATATTCAAACTATGGATTGGAAAGTATGGAAAATTGTCACACATGGTGACTACATTCCTACTAAATTAGTAGATGGTAAAGAAGTTCAGAAGAATGAGACTTGACCGATAATGACTATAAAATGATGCAAGTAAACTCAAGTGTCATGAATGCATTATATTGTACTTTAGACGTTAATGAATTCAATAGGGTCATGGCATGTAAGTCATCTAAAGAACAATGGGATAAGTTATAAGTAACCTATGAAGGAACGCTAGATGTTAGAAATAGTAGAATCGACATGTTCACTAGCGAGTATGAAGTCTTTAAGATGAATCCTGATGAAACTATCACTAGCATGTATACTAGGTTTACTCACATAATAAATTTCTTAAATGCTTTAGGGAAAAATTATTGAACATATGAAATGATTCAAAAAATCCTTAGAAAACTTCCTCCAATATGGAAACCTAAGGCCACAGCAATAACAGAAGGAAGAAACCTGAAAAATACCTCCCTTGATGAGTTAATCGAATCCCTTCTCACATATGAGATAGCGATAAATGAAATAAATTCAGAGAACAATAAAAATAAGAAATCAATAGCCCTTAAGACTAACAACGAAAGTTTTAGTGATGAAGATGAAGATAATGAATTAGATGATGATGAACTAGCCTTTATTACTAAAAGACTTGGAAAATTTTTCAGAAAGAATAGGAAATTCCCTAAGAAGTTTAAATGATCAAAAACTAACAAAGGAGAAACAAAAACAAATGAAACTAAGAATGAACCACTTATATGTTACAACCGCAAGATGGTCAGACACATTAAACCTGATTGTCTACAACTGAAGAAAGACAAGAAGAAGAAAAAGAAGGCAATGAATGCTACATGGGATGATACAAGCTTAAACGAATCGGAGAATGAATCAAGTGAACAAGAAGTTCCCAACATGTGCTTTATGGCACACAATGCAGAGGTAAACTCTTACTATAGTTCATCGGAAGAATCTAGTGAAGAGTCTTGTAATGATTCATGTGATAGTATGCCTTCATACAAGGAAATCCAAGTTGAATTATTCACCTTACATAATAGGTTCATTAAAGTATCAAAAAGAAACATAGCCTTGAAAGAACAAAATGAAAATCTTAAGAATCAACTAGAAAGTTCTAAAACAACTGAAAAAGAAAAAGAATCTCATATTGATGATCTTATGAAGAAAATTAACTACATGTCTCAAGAGTTAGTAAAACTACAAGTAAATGGTGAAAGCAAGAACGACTTAGAAATAAGTGATCTTAAAAGTAAAATTGAAGATAAAAATAAAATCATTTACAACTTTACTAGAGGAAAAGAAAATTTTGAAAATATGGTTGGACAACAAAGGGTGATTAGTAACAAAGAAGGGATTGGTTACAATGGAATTGAAAACAAAAAGAAGAAGAACTTATTCATGGGATATTTTGTAAAAGAAGCAAAATACCATGCTAGTACATCATCTACAAATATTCATGAACACACTACTTGCTTCTTGTGTAGGAATAAGGGACACATAAAGTTTAATTGTCCACTTAAAAAGAAGCATGTCAAAATAAAAAATGAATGGAAAGTGAACACTAAAAATTGATATAACTTAAAAAGAATTCAGAAGGTTTGGGTTCCAAAAGTAAACCTGTAAATCCTTCCTTGTAGGTATGCTTTAGGATCACTCCATCAAAGGAAAAATGGTACTTGGGCAGCGGGTGTTCAAGACATATGACCGGGGATAGAACAAAGTTCACTACCCTAGTTCAAAAAGATGGAGGGTATGTGACCTTCAATGACAATGCTAAAGGTAAAATCGTCGGGATTGGTAAAATAGGTAAAGAACCCTCCCTTACAATTGATGATGTTTTGTTAGTGGATGGATTAAAGCATGACCTCTTAAGCATAAGTCAACTTAGTGACAAAGGGTTTGACATAGTCTTTAAGCAAGATAAGTGCATAGTTCAAAATCCAAGAAAACATGAAATCCTATTTACTGCTTATAGATTCAATAACGTATATTGAATAAACCTTGAAAACCTAATCTCTCAAGATGTAACATGTTTGGCTGTCATAAATGAAGCCAGTTGGCTTTGGCATAGAAGACTAGGACATGCAAGCATGGATCTATTATCAAACTTATCTAGAAATAAGTTAGTCAAAGATTTACCAAATACAAAACTCATAAAAGATAAAATTTGTGATACTTGCCAACTTAGAAAACAAATTAAAACAAGCTTTAAAAAGAAGAAACATATTTCCACTAGTAGACCCTTAGAACTTATTCATTTAGATTTGTTTGGTTCTACTAGAACTCAAAGCATATGAGGAAAGCAATATGCCTTTGTCATAGTTGATGACTACTCTAAGTTTACCGGGGCATTATTCTTAGCCTCCAAGGATGAAGCTTGTAACATGTTACTAAATTTATGCAAGAAACTTCAAAATGAAAAAGAATATAGTGTCTCAAACATAAGGAGTGATCAAGGAAGAGAATTCAACAACAAAGAAGTTGAAAAATTTTATAATGAATATAGAATTAATCATAATTTTTCAGCACCTAGAACTCCACAACAGAATAAAGTTGTTGAAAGAAAAAATAGAATTCTTTAAGGAATGGCAAGAACGATGCTAAATGAACATAAGCTTCCAAAATATTTTTGGGTTGAAGCGGTAAATACCGCATGCTATGTGATAAATAAAGTATCAATAAGATCAAATTTAAATAAAACTCCCTATGAACTTTGGAAAGGTAGAAGGCCTAACATTTCTTACTTTCATGTTTTTGGATGCAAATGCTTTGTATTAAATGACAAAGATGATTTAGGTAAATTTGATGTAAAAGATGATGAAGGTATATTCTTAGGGTATGCATTAAAGAGTAAAGCCTTTAGAATATATAATAAAAGAACTCTTACAATTATAGAATCAATTCATGTAACGTTTGATGAAGAAAATCCATTTAATAAAACAATAAATGTTGAAGAAGTTCAAAATACTCAAAAACCAGAAGACTTTGAAATTGTAGAAGCAAAAGAAGAAGAAAATGAATTAAAATCAAATGATGATGCTATAGAAAATTCTGAATTACCCAAAGAATTGAAATATGTAAGAAATCATCTGAATGATCAAATCATAAGAGAACCATCATGAGGTGTAACTACAAGATCTTCTTTGAAAAATCTATGTAATCATTATACTTTCTTATCTCAAGATGAATCTAAGAATGTTGAAGAAGCTCTAAGTGATGACTCATGGATAATGGTCATGCAAGAAGACGTAAATCAATTTGAAAGAAATAAAGTATGGAAATTAGTTCCCAAACTAGATAATCATTCAATCATTGGAACTACGTGGGTATTTAGAAATAAAAAGGATGAAAATAGAATTGTGGTAAGAAATAAAGTTAGACTTATAGCTCAAGGATACAACCAAGAAGAAGGAATAGATTATGATGAGACATTTGCCCTCGTAGCTAGAATAGAAGTAATAAGAATGCTACTAGCATATGCATCTCATAAGGAATTCAAATTATATCAAATGGATGTAAAAAGTGTCTTTTTAAATGGTTTTATAAATGAAGAGGTATATGTTGCACAACCTCCGGGTTTTGAAGACATTCAAAATCCTGATTATATATTTAAGTTAACTAAGGCCTTATATGGGTTGAAACAAGCCCCTAGGGCATGGTATGAAAGATTAAGTGGATTCTTACTAGAAAAAGGGTTTTCTAGAGGAAAGGTTGATAGTACCTTATTTATCAAAACTAAGAAAAAGGACATGCTTATAGTCCAAATTTATGTATATGATATCATATTTGAAGCAACTAATAATGATCTATGTAAGGAATTTTCTAAATGTATGCAAGAAGAATTTGAAATGAGCATGATGGGAGAATTAAACTATTTCATAGGTTTTCAAATTAAACAAGCCAAAAATTGAACTTTTATAAATCAATCTAAATATATAAAAGACATGCTTAAGAAATTTGACATGGAAAGTAGTAAGCTCATAGGACCTCCTATGAGTACTTCCATTAGTCTTGATAAGGATGACAAAGGAAAACTGGTTGATATGAAATACTATAGAGGTATGATAGGAAGCTTGTTATACTTAATAACTAGTAGACCAGACATAATGTTTAGCGTATGCATGTGTGCACGGTTTCAACCAGCCCCTAAAGAATCTCATCAAATAGTTGTTAAATGAATTCTAAGATACTTGACATGAGCAATTGATTTAGTACTTTGGTATCCTAATGACACCGGATTCGAAATGATTAGTTATTTGGATGCCGATTACACAGGTTGTAAGATTGATAAAAAAAGTACAAGTGGTACCGGTCATTTTCTAGGAAGATCTCTAGTATTTTGGTTTTCAAAGAAAATAAACTTTGTAGCTTTATCCACTGCTAAAGCTGAGCATGTAGCCACATGGAGTTGTTGCGCACAAACATTATACATGAAACAACAATTAAAAGACTTAAACTTAAAATATTCAGATATTCCAATTAAATGTGATAACACAAGTGCTATAAACATTTCTAAAAATCAAATGTCACACTTATGAACTAAACATATTGACATAAGACATCATTTCCTAAGAGATCACATGCAAAGAGAAGATAAAATGCTTGAATTTATAAAAACAAATGAGCAATGGGCGGACAATTTCACGAAACCTATTCCAGAAGAAAAATTTATATCAATTAGAAGAGAACTAGGACTACTACACAATAGGAAAGTGGCTTAGACAGAATACAAAAAGAGAAAAGGAGAAAAATTGGAAATTCTAGGGAGTCAGGCAACTGAGTCAGATTTCCCAACTGACTGACAAGCCCCTGTGCTGCTAAATTCCATTTTGTCTGTGAGTCGGGCGAGTGAGTCAGAATTCCCAGTCAACTAACAAGCATCTGAGTTGCAGCAATTCATTTTTCTGTCCGTCAGGCGACTGACTTCAAGAGATCCAGTTGACTGGATCATCGGGGTTTATAAATTTTTAGTGTGAAAACCCTAAGTTCATTCTTTCCAGAACTGGACTCTCTTCTTCCACTCACCCGAAACCCTTCTCTTCTATTCCCTTTGATTCTAAACCCAAAATCCTTCCTCCAAACGATTGAAAATCATCTTCCCACTTCTTCTACTTCGAATTTCTAGGGTTTGTGTGGTTTTTAATTCACAAAAATGCCAAGAACTAAACAAGCTGCAAATCGAGGTTCTACCTCCAGCCAACAAGAAGATGATAATCTTGATCAATGGCTGGTTACTCCTCAAGAAAAACAACGGTATTGTATTCATCTTCGTGCAGCTGATCCTATACTCGGTAAGATTATTGACACAACTTCCTTTGAGGACAATTTTCCAAATATTATACCTATGTACAGGGCAATTGGATGGAAAAACCTTGTGGCCTATCAAGCAAAGGATCTATACCCTAATCTTGTTAAGATATTCTATCTAATATGACCCAAAATCAATTAGTTTTTTTCTACCCAAGTTAGAGGTCATAAAACTGTCTTAACTCCTCAAACCTTGGCCCCTATTCTTCATATTGATCGCAGTGAATTTGAGTGTCCTGCATTTTCACGCACTTGGATCATGGATCAAGGATTCACCCGAGAAGAATTTTTACCTTTAATTATGGAAGAAGCACAGGAAAAATTTAGGACTCCTCCTAAGTATACTCAGTTGACCCTTCAAACACAAATCCTTCAGAAAATCATTATATATAACATCACACCTTAGGTCGGATCACATGATTATTTATCATATGTGGATTATTTCATCATGTGGTGTCTTTTGAAATGAAAGAAACTTGACTTGTCCAGTTTGATTTTGAAATTGATGTGGACAAGGTTGGAAGCACAAAGGGTTACTCTTCCATATGGCGGCATTCTCAATGCTTTGTTTTCTCATCTAAGTATCATCAGTCAAACTGAGTTGTTCATCAAAAGAACTTGATATGACTTGTTCAATTGTACAACTCTCAAACAGATGGGCTATACAAAGTATGAACAAGGTTGGTTTCTAAGACGAAGAAGACCACTAAGACCAGCTCCTAAACAAGCTCCTGACCAGCAGCCTGAACCACAGCTTGATGCTCTTGCATGGTTCATACCCTTCCATCATCAGTTCACCACTTTCAGTAATGATATACGCTTAGTTTTTCAATCTTTTAAGGAAATTCATTCCTCCCTTCAATCTAGTATTTCCTCCATTAATCAAAGACTTAGCCTTTTAGAGGAATATTAGGCTAGTTCCTCACGTTATCCTAGTGATGATGCTTCTGATGAGGAATTTGAGGAAGAGAAAGAAGAAGGAGATAATGAAGGCTCTGATGATGATGATGCAGCTACTACTAATGCTTGAGTGTTTTTTTATTGTTATGTTATATATTTCATTGTTTCATTAGTTGTTTTGTGGTATTTTCTTTCTATATGTATTTAGTTTATTTATGTTTGGGATTGTATTTCGATTTTTTTTTTTTATGTGTATCTCAAGTTGCACTATGTACACCTATGCTCTTATATATATATCATCTGGTGTATATGACTTTGTGTCTATCTTAGACTTTGATTGCTATTTGCTTTCTCTTTTTGATTGATGTCAAAAGGGAGAGAAATATTAAGCAAAATTAAGCATAAAGTTGCAATATGACATTGAGATGATTGAAAGTGATATATGCTGGAATATGGTGAATATATGAAATATGATAAATATAAGCTCTTGCATGATATATTATTGCATGATTATTATACTTTCAAAACCATGCTAAAAATATGCTTAGTGTAAGGGGGAGCCTTTTCAAGGTTCACTCATATTTTGTAGGTGACTGAGAAGGATTTCCTAGTCAACTGATTCGTATTTAAACTGATTTTAAACTAACCCGAGAGGACCTAAGCGATTGACTTCTGTCTTTCCAGTCGACTGACTCAATTCTGCCTTTGAAAATCTCTATTTTATATGGATCCACGAGAGTGACTCTTCGAGATTTTAAATTTTAAACATAACGGGCACTTTCCAAATTTGATTTTTTAAATTCTAATCGTTATGAAAACTTGGGAAACACTCCAAGTCACTTGGGGAACATGAAAAAACTCTTGGTTTCTCATCTATAAATAACTCCCCAAGGCTAAGGATTAAAACACACCAAGCAATTACAACAATATAGCTTTTTTGCTCTCAAAACTCCAAATACTCTCAAAAGCTCTCTTGTGCTAATACTTTCTAAGTTTTTTCTACTGAGGTTGCTGTGAATCGTTTGCAAATTCTGAGCCTACTCTAAATTCTTTCAACCTATAAAGAAAGCTCACGGTGATATACTTCTAAAGACTTCAAATTCTTTCAATTATTGTTTTGAATTGAAGTATATTATTAGTGCTGAATTGTTATACTAACTAGCTTTGTTCGAGAGTGTTTTTGTACACAAAATCTTGTTTTTGTTTTTGTAGACGGTTCAGGTTCTTTAATCATTGTTGGACCAAGTGTAAGTTATCGTTTGGAGAGTCACACTCTAGCTTGGTGAAGGAGGGATTGTAACGGTTTGCTCCACCCAGAAAGGAGTGCTATAGTGGAATCCTAAGGTGGTTTTGCCTAAGACAAGGACGTAGGCTAGTGTAAGTCGAATATCGTAAAAAACTTAGTCTCATTCTCTACCCTTTTTATTTAAATTACTACATATATAAATTGCGTGGTTGTATATCTAAGTGCAGGAAGCTAAAAGTTTGAGATTGAGAAGACTTTTAATTTAAGGAAGTATGTTGATTGATCTTTTGCAAAAACCTTAAAGGGAGTACATTGATTAATCGTTTGCGAAAACCTTGGTTAAAAGAAAATGCATAAAATTTATAAATACAGGACTTTTATCAAACTCTAATTTGAGTTACACAAACGATGAATCAAGGAAGTGTTGCAGCTCATATATTGGCTAAGTATTTTGGGATTGATTGATTGATTGGTTGATTAATTGTTATTGTTGAAAGTGATTGGCTTGTGTTGATATTAAGTGTGGATTGTGGTTAGTTTAATCAAAGCTTTAAAAAAAAAATCATTCTTGTGTGTTTGCTAAATTTATAAAAGGTTGTGAATTTGTAAAAAGATTAAAAAAAACTTTTAAAATCCCAATTCACCTCCTCTTGGGCACACCTTACTTTTCACTTTAATTATCCATAAATGTACTAAATAAATTCCTATAAGTACCTATCAATAGTTTTTTAAAATATCCATATGACTACCATAAATATTTAAAAAATTAATTCCATAACCACCTTAAAACAATATTTTTCTTTAAATGTAATAATTATTATTTTAAAAAAAATTTATTTATTTGTTATTTTATTTTGTTTCAATTATTACTCAAAAGTTGCGGGGCACCCACCATCCGCAGGTAGCCTCTTGTTAAACTAAATATGTCATAGCCCAATTTGACAAGTCCCACTTAGCTAGGTTATGAACTTATCA
Source organism: Malania oleifera (assembly GCF_029873635.1). Lineage (NCBI taxonomy): Eukaryota > Viridiplantae > Streptophyta > Magnoliopsida > Santalales > Ximeniaceae > Malania > Malania oleifera. The sequence continues at coordinate 137,536,727 of NC_080418.1, forward strand.
TGGATTTTAAGGAAAAAATAACTTTCAAACGTAAAGTGGATATTAATAATTAGAAAACATTCTTTCAAAAATAATGCCACGAGGTACTAATAAAAGAAAAAAAAATCAGTTCATAACTGTTTTGTAATATAGTCCCAAAATCAACAATAGCCCAACAAATCTAATAAAGCAAACCCAATAGGTCAAAGTATTCAAAAAAAACAATGACTACTAGTAAAAACAATAATAATGATAATAAACTTATAAACAACAATGTTTGATCCCTTTACTAGCCCCATAGTGGAATTGAACTAGAAACAACATATTCTATAAAATGTAAATAATTGGAATGAGACGATGCTCAACGAATGAGTAATAAGAAGAAAATTTGAAAACGACGAAGATGTTTGAATAAAAAAATGTTTTCTTTTTATTGAAAATAAACGTGAACACTTGGCTACACTCTTAAACCAATACATAGGACTTCTATTTAAACATAAAAAAACATAGTAATAGATTGCATGAAATCCGTGGGCAATATTCTCAACAATATGCCTTGCATCTTGACTAATTTCAAATACCACCAAAGGTGATCTGATTTGATTTGAATCCAAGATATGCTCATTTACTATTTTTGTTGAAGTTTCCTTATCTTTTTGAACTACCATCTTGGGTTGAATCTGTTGCCATTGAAACTCCTTCATCCTCCAACGTCTCTCCACTAATATAGGTAGCCTCTCCTTATTTCTCTAATAGTTTTGGATCTCCTTATCACTCCATTGATTCCCACAAATCATGCTAAGCTATTAGGTTGTGCTAATACCTTCCTTCAAACTGTCCCAGGGTTGGAGGCAGAGTTTTGTTCAAAAGTAACTGAGAGCAGCCTTTGACATTGCTTTAGTGAAGAGATCTTCTACTTGATCATCAGTGGAGATGTGTTGAGTGATGAAAAGTCCAAGTGCAACTCGTTCGCACACAAAATGATAATCTAACTCAATATGTTTACTATAAGCATGAAACACCATATTAACTGTCATATGCAGAGCACTAAGGTTGTTGCAATAGAGGATTGGAGGAGAGGCAAGTGGAATGTGAAGATCTTTTAGAATAAATTTCATCCTTGTGAGTTCGGCTATAGTGTTGGCCATGGCTCGATACTCCGCTACGGTGCTGGATCTAGAGATGGTGTGCTATTTCTTCACACACCAAGAGATGAGATTTCCTCCAAAAAACATGCAATATCCAATGGTAGAGCGCCTTGTGGTGGAATAGCTCTCCCAACCTGCATTTGAGAAACACATAGATCAAGTGTAGTATTGAAAGTAAAGTGTAAGCCTATGTCAATAGTGCCTTTGACATATCTTAAGATATGACGAACCATTTTTAAATGCACGATAGTAGGAGCATGCACGAATTGAGTTACCTAGTTAACACTGTATGAAAGATCTTGATGTGTGAGTGTTAGATACTATAAAGCACCAACAAGTCCTCAAATGTAACGTGGATCTTCCAATAAGATGTCATTTGATGAGGTCTTGGTCTTTACTTCAAGTGGTGTGCTAACGGGCTTACAATCGACCATGTTGTCTCGTTCAAGGATGGTAAGGGCATAATGTGACTGGGACAAGTGGAAACCATTAGGCATTTAAGAGATCTCAATCCCAAGAAAGTGATGAACTAGTCCTAAGTCCTTCATCGCAAATTCTAAACTCAGAAGCAGAATGAAGGTTGTAACTTGATCAATATAGGATCCTATGAGAAGTATATCATCTACATAAAGAAGAAGAATTAGTGTGCCAAAGTTAGAATGAAAAATGAATAAGGATAAGTCTTCTAGGCTGCAAAAGAAACCATATTTAAGAATAAAAGTGCTAAACCAATTAAACCAAGCATGAGGTGCTTGTTTGAGGCCATAGAGTGCCTTCTAGAGCTTGCAAACATGTGTTGGATATTGAGGGTCAGCCATTCCTAGAGGTTTTTCCATGTATATATCTTCAAAAATTAAACAATGCAAGAAAGCATTTTTTACGTCAAGTTGATGTATAGGCCATTTCTGAACAAGTGCTATGGTGGTGACCATGCGGATAGTTCCAAGTTTGATGACTGGGGAAAAGGTCTTGAAGTAGTCCAACCCATTAACTTAATAATATCCCTTTGCTACAACTCGAGCTTTGAGATGATCTAGTGAGCCGTTGGGTTTGAGTTTTGGCTTGGGCACCCATTCAGATCCAATAACATGCATGTCATAAGTGCGAGAAACAAGTTGCCAAGTCTGATTTTTATGAAGAGCCTCAAGTTCCTCATCCATTGTTGCCTTCTAGCTAGGGTGAGCTAAGGCAGGTCAAATATTATGAGGTTCACAAGGGACATTGGCTGAGAATGTCTAGTAAGTCAAGACATATTTTGGATTGGGTTTAACAATTCGTCTTTGTGAGCGTGTAACCATGGCAAGTCAGAGGGGTGCTTATGGAGGTTGAATATGTTGAATTTGGGGCTGTGAGACTATTTGAGAGGGCTCATACTTAGGCTATGAAGAATGTGTGGGTTGCTCATGCATCTCAGACTCGAGATGAGATAACTCATGCTTAAGTTGTGGCAGCTGCATCTCAGACTCGATCTGGAGTGACTCATGCTTAAGTGGTGCCAATTACATCTCAGACTCACGTTCAGACCTGAGTTTTTGGGCTCCATGTTGACTTTTATCTTTAGTCAGGGAGAGAGAACCTGCAAAAGTTTTTGAAGCTGGAATGAATATTGGCACTACCGGCAAAGGACTCAACACATGGTGGTGTAAGTGTTGGCAACTAAGTCTCTGTACGTAACAAGATTGGTGTCAGTATGAGGTAACCATAAATCAAATATGTTAATGACGAAGAGTAATGCTTTGATTCCGAGTACTTTTATAAGGAAAAAAAAAACTCATCAAAATCCACATGGCGGGAGATAAACAATATTTTGCTAGAGGGATGAAAACATTTACATCCTTTATGTTTATCACTATAGCCTACGAAGATGCAAAGTACGGTTTTTGGATCAAACTTGTGTCGCCGTGTATCCTAGGTGTAAAAAAAACATTTAGAACCAAAGACACAAAATGAAGAATAATCATGATGAGTGTCATGCAGTGTAAAGTATGGAGTTTCAAAATAAATAGCTAAGACAACCGATTAATAAGGTAGGCAGCAGTAGTGAAAGCTTCTACCCATAAAAATATAGGGGTACCACTGTTGAAAAGTAAGGTGTATTCCCAAGAAGGGGGTGAATTGGGACTCAACATAATTCATATGATCACAAGGAACATTTTGAAAGCTCGCTTCAATTCAAGTGATCAAGAATGAAAGCTCGAAGAACAATAAAACTCAAGACTAATAAGAGAACTCAAAGCAACAACTTCATATAAGAAGATTTCAAGGAGTTCAAGAAATGAAAAGTTGAATGAGTCTATAGGACACACTTTGTAAGTACTTCAAGTATATTCAAATATGAAATTCTTTGAAGCTCTTTAGGTACAAGAGACCTAGAGACCTAAAATTCAATCTTGGAAAATATTTTTTTTAAGTAAACAAATTAAAAATTCAAGATTTAAGAAGCAAATAGAGTTTTTGAAAAGTTATCTTAAAATCAGCATTTTTGAACTAGACAAAAGCCTGGCTAAAATCCCTCAGTAGGCTGACAAATTAAACGTTTTTAAGATGAACAGACAAAAGGTCGTCAGGCTACTGACGAGACCTTGACAGGCGCCTGACGTGGTAAATTGAGAAGCCTGACTAGGTTCTTCCAGGTGACTAACACCCTTTGACCTTTGTTTTAAAACTAAGTTTTAAAGTGACAGGCGCCTGACCAAAAGGTGACAAGCTGCTACCATGCGGGAAATTTCAAAATTTTTATAACGGTAAAGTTTTTTAAAATTGATTTCTTTGGGCTCAAATTTGTCTAAAACTTGGACACTACTCCAAGTAAACTTGGGGATCAAGAAAAATACTTTTCCAAGTTTTTAAATAGGCTCCAAGGCCATCGATTTTATACACCAAGCATACAATTTAACTCTCAATGTCTCTTAATTGCTCTCATCATTCAAAGGCTCTCTTGCTACCATATTTTGCACGAATCCTACTGAGTGTTGCTGACTTTCAATCACTGATCTTGTGCTTCAAATCTGAATCTTTCAATCATTGATAAAATTAATCAGTGATAAACTTCCTTGAGCTCCAATTTCAATTTCATATTGATTTACTTTGAAGTATATGGTTTGAAATTGTATTAATCAACTCTATTGGAGAGTATCTTGTGTACAAAAATCTTTTGATTATTTTATTGTAGATTGTTGACAATTCCAAGATGTTTGGATCGTTGGACTGAGCGAGGGGAATCGCTTGGAGAGGGTGCTCTGCCCTTAAGGAGGGAAATTTGTAAACCGTTTGCTCTACCCGTAAAGAGTTTTACTAATGGAATCTTTTGGTGGTATTGGCCAAAGGCGAGGACGTAGGTTGCGGATAAGCCGAACCTCGTAAAATCGTGGTGTTCTTCTTGCCCTACTCTTTTAAATTTCAGCACTATATATATAATGGTTGTGTGTGCTAAGTGTAGGTTGTAGGTTTCAAACGTTGAATTAAAAGAAGACGCTTAATTTAACGAAAGTGCGTTTCAATTAACTATTTGTGGAAACCCATAAGGGAGTACGTTGGTTAATTTGCGGAAATACTAATTAAGACAACGCAATAAAAATCAATTCAAAAACAAGGCTTGCAAATTGCTTACAGGGCTGCTTACAAAAGCAAAAGCTAAAATTCCATAAAGGTCTCCAAATTGTGATTGGTTTGGTATTTATGGTTGGTTATTCTTAAATTGGTTGGTTGTTTAAGTTTTCAGTTAATTTGTGGTTTGTTTTAGTTGTGAATTGATTGGTTTGCTTAATCTTTGCTGTGTATATCAAATAAGTAAGTAAAAAATTGAAAAAAGGAACTCAAAGTTTTAATAACCCAATTCACCCCCCTCTTGGGATCACTATTCCACTTTCAATTGGTAACAGAGCTAAGTTGTAACAAATCCTAAACAGTAGTTACACAAAGATATACGTGGCAAATATAGGAGTAACTCCCTTCAGAGAGGGTCAATCCACAACACGACCACCCATCTTTTGTGGACTAAATTATACCTTTTAGAAACAACGTATGAAAATTTACCTTCAATCTATGGATTGGAAGGTTGTCACAGATGGTGACTTAATTCCTACCAAGTTGGTAGACGGTAAACAAGTCCTAAAAGAAGAAAAAGACATAACTAAACTTAATCATAAAATGCTTCAAGTAAATGCAAGTGCAATTAATGTCCTATATTGTGCACAAGATATCAATGAATTTAATAGAGTCATGACTTGCAAGACAGCTAAGGAAATATAGGACAAACTTAAAGTAACCTATGAAGGAACCGAAGATGTAATAGATAATCGAATAGATATGTTAACCAGTGAATATAAGGCCTTCAAGATGAATCCCAACGAATCCATCACTAGTATGTATACTAGATTCACCCACATATTAAACTCCCTAAATGCTTTAGGAAAAACTTATTCCACCTATGAGATGATAAAATACTTTGGGGTCTTCCATCCATATGTGAACCAAAGTCTACGGCCATTACCAAAGCAAGAAACCTTAAAACCACATCTCTAGACAAACTCATAGGATCACTACTCACTTATGAAATGACTCTAAAAGAAAGAAATCCTGAAAATAAGAATAAGAAACCCATAGCTCTTAAAGCATCAAAAGAAAGTTCAAATGATGAAGATAGTGAATTAAGTGACTTAGATCAAGATGAAGTGGCCTTTATTACTAAAATACTTGGAAAATTCTATAAAAGAAACAAGAAGTTCTCTAGAAAATTCAAAGGATGAAAAACTGAAAAAGGTGAAACAAGTAGGAAGGAGAACAAAAACATGAATGATCCACCGACTTGTTATCACTGCAAAAAGGTAGGACACATCAAGTCAGACTGTCCTCAGCTCAAGAAGGAAAATAAGAAGAAGAAAACTACGATGAAAGTCACATGGGATGACACAAGCTCGAGTGAATCAAAAAACGAATCAAGTGATCAAAAAGTGCCCAACATATGCTTCATGACACACTAATTCATCTAATGAATCTAGTGATAGTTCATGTAGTGACTCTAGTGATAGCATGCCATCATACAAAGAACTTCAAGTTGAGTTATTTTCTCTTCACAATAGTTTATAAAAGTTACTAAAAGGAATATAGCCTTGAAGAAACATAATGAAAATCTTAAAAGTCAACTAGAATCTTCAAAATCCATTGAAAAAGAAAAAGAATCACATATTGATAATCTAATGGAGAAAATAAATGATATGTCAAAAGAATTAGTAAAGTTACAAGTAAATGATCAAAGTAGGAAAGATTTAGAAATAATTGATCTTAAAAATACAATTAAAGATAAAGAGAAGATTATTTACAGCTTCACTAAAGGTAAAGAAAATTTTGAGAAGATGGTTAGACAACAAAGAATGAATGGTAATAAAGAAGAAATCGGTTTCAATGGAATCACAAATAAAAGAAAGAAGAAATGGTTCATGGGGTATTTTATAAAAGAGGCAAAACACTATACTAGTACATCCTCAACTAACATACATGAACATACCACATGCTACTTGTGTAAAAACAAGGGACATATCATGTTTAATTGTCCTCTTAAAAAGAAGTATGTCAAAGTTAAAAATGAATGGAAAGTAAACAATAGAACTAGGTATGATTTAAAGAAAATTAAGAAAGTTTGGATTCTAAAAGTAACACCGTGAATCCTTCATTGTAGGTATGCTTTAAGACAACACCATCAAAAGAAAAGTGGTACTTGGACAACGGATGTTCAAGATATATGATCAGAGATAGATTCAAGTTCACTACATTAGCACAAAAAGATGGGGGATATGTAACCTTCGGCAACAATGCTAAAGATAAAATTATTGGAATCGGTAAAATAGGCAAAGAACCCTCACTCACTATGGATGATGTGTTGTTAGTAGATGGATTAAAACATAATCTTTTAAGTATAAGTCAACTTAGTGAGGTTTTGACATAATCTTTAAGCAAGATAAATATTTAGTTCAAAATCCTAATAAACAAGAAGTCCTATTCACAGCTTGTAGGGTTAATGATGTATACTGCATAAACCTTAACAATCTAGTTGATCAAAGTGTAACATGCTTGGCTGCCATAAATGAAGCCAGTTGGCTTTGGAATAGAAGACTAGGCCATGCAAGCATGGACATACTATCAAAATTATCTAAAAAGAATTTGGTCAAGGGATTACCTAATTCAAAATTTATGAAGGATAAAATTTATGATGCGTGTCAACTAGAAAAATAAATTAAAACAAGTTTTAAAAAGAAGAAACGTAACTCTACTAGTAGACCATTAGAACTCATTCATCTAGACTTGTTTGGTCCTACTAGAGCCCAAAGCTTAGGAGGTAAGCAATATGCCTTTGTAATAGTAGATGATGTTGAATTAGGTGCAATCCCAAGAGGGGGGTGAATTGGGTATTTTCAAATTCTTTGAATTTATTTACCACTTAATCCCTACTTGTATATTTAGCGAACCCAATCTCAAGGATTTATAACAAAACAAATTCAATTTACCAAAGTGTTCTTATTACCCAATTAATTGTGTGCAATGTTATTCAACCTACACATGCAAAACGAACAATCTAAATGTAGTGCTGAAAGTAAAGAATAAAGAGAAGAGAGAAGACAAACGAAGTTTTTACGAGGTTCAGCCAACTTGGCTTATGTCCTCGCCTTAAGCAACGACTCAAGGATTTCACTAAAATCTCTATTCCTTAAATTAGGACGGAGCTTCCCTTATAATCCGCTGCTTACAAGAGGTACAACTCCCTCCTACTCCGCTACTTACAAGAGATACAACTCTCTCCTCAAACCCCGGTTCACACACCGAACCGTGAATACAATAAAATTTGTAAAAACACTCAAAAATGCTTTCAAACAAAAGCTTGAGAGTACAATTCAAATTCCTAATACACTAACATGTGCTATAACTTGAAGCTCAGAATGTATGAAATGATATAATCGTTTGCGTATGATATGCTTGAACACACAAATCTCTTTTTATCAAGTCTCCCAAAAATGTTTGTATAAAACAATGCTTTGGAGATCTTAGGTTAGATCTTTGAATATAAAGATAGCTTTGTATATTGCAAAGATGTCCAAGACACTTTGTCAAACAATAATATTTCTCTAAATATTTCAAACTCAATGTGATCTTGATAATATTGACTTAATGTGTGTGTGTATATATATATATATATATGTATCTCTAAGATGATAATGCCAAAGATCAACAAACTTAATATTTGATTTTCAGAAAATATCCTTCAATATGTTTATATATAGTTATGCACTTCTAAGGATATAGGTGTATTCAAATAGTTTAGATGTATTCAAAAATTTCAGCTTTAAACTAAGAATACACTTGAATAAAGAAACTTTAATCAATGATCAAATACAAAATTTTCTCAAGTATTGAGTTTGTCAAAAACAATCTTTATGTGAATGTGAAAACCCAATATCAAGTTTCTCTAAAGAAATCAAAACAGATGGTGATATGAGATTCTCTAACAAAACTAAATGTAATAACCAAACCTCAAACTAAGTTGAAGCACAAGATGTATAATAAAGATCCCTTTAGATTTTCTGAGGTGATTTGCCCAAAGATGATGTGTAGAAATTAGAGCGTAGGCAAACGTACAGCAATCAGTTCAAGTATCTCAGTTTTCTTTTCAACAAGATAAGTTCTTAGCTTTACGTTGATCTTCTTGTGTTTAGCTTGCGTACTAAGGTTTAGATAATCAGTATTTATAGTGTCTTACCCTTAGAATTGATCTCAACTATTGGATCAAAAGATAGCTCGTGTGTTTATACAATAAAAATTAAATTTTTAATCTTTCCAGCAAGTTCAGACGACTGAGGTCAAGGGCCCAGATGACCGAAGTCACTTTTATCCTTCGAAAAAATAGCCTGGACACGGGGTCAGACAACCGAGGTCAACTTCATACGACCGAAGTGTCAAGTTCAGACGATCGAAGTGCTTCTGCCAGTTTCTGTTTTTTCCAAATAAATCTTTAGATGACCAAGCTTATTCTTCAGACGTCTAAGAAAATTCTTCAATCAGCCGAACTTAAAGTTCAGTCAACCGAAGTCCCCAATTTTTGAATTTTTCTTTCCTAATTTAAAATTCTACTTTGTTCTCCTTCTTGGGTCTTTTATAAAACATATTTTCCATGATTTTAAAAGTTTTTCCAAGTTCATGAAAGTCCCCTAATAATCTACATGAAATGCATAAATCCTAAAGTCATTCTAAGTTATGTTGAGCCTCAAATTAAATCATACGAAAATGTAAATACATGAGGTCTAAGTACCCATTCCCAAGATGTTCTTAAACTTTTCCGCTTGCATCTTGATTCTCGTACTCTCTGAGTTCCATTGATCTTATCAAGATATGTATGTTTTACTTGATGGCTTCCATGATTCGTTATTCTTTCGTGCATGCTTAATATGGTTCCTATTCACAAACTCAATGCACAGATCAAATACCAAATGATTTGTCACTATCAAAACAGGATTGGACTCGTAGAGTTAACAATCTCCCCTTTTTTTATGATGACAAATGCACTCGCAAAAATATATATAATGGGTTACCCCAAATAAGGCTTCCCCTCAATTAATGCATCAGCTATTCAATGAATGACAATATGTTCATGATGTTTCAATAATTTTTGTTATTATACTTCTCTCCCTTTTGCACAATTAGTTTTGCCAACAGTTTTTGCTCCTAATATTTCTCCCCAACAAAAAGTTTTAATTTTTTTTGCCTTAATTTTTGCTCCCTCGATTTCTCTTATTTATGCTTTTGCTCCTGATTTCTATTATTTTTGCTCCCAATTTTCTCCCCCTTTTGACATCAACAAAAAGGTGTAAAATAATAAAACATGAGTAAATGTACCCTTATGTTATTCTCCCCTTAGAAATATTAAGGTTTTAAACGTGTTCAACCATTAGGGAAAAAAAATTCCTTCTCATGCTTTTTGACATCAACTATCCCCCTTGCTAACGCATAAATTTCAAAGATTACATGAGAATACCAAATGTTGATTAAATGTTATGTCAAATTTTTTATACCAATTATGGATTAATGCAATACCGAAAATTTGATTAATATGATACCAAGTGATTACATCGTAAGTAACGTTGCTCCCCCTGAATTATATCATCTAACATAATTCTAGGCAACCTCTCAACTATGCATGAGACCTAATTCACGCCTAATTTGGATAAACCTATCATCCGCAAGAGGTTTTGTGAATATATCTGCCCATTGTTCATCCGTACATACAAACTCTAGTGTCACATCCCCTTTTTGTACATGGTCACGAAGAAAGTGATGTCGTATTTCTATGTGCTTAGTTCGTGAATGTAATATGGGATTCTTTGAAATATTTATTGCACTCGTATTATCACATCTAATAGGGATTGTTTCATAACTTAATCCAAAATCTTTCAGTTGTTGCTTCATATAAAGCGTTTGAGCACAACAACTACTTGCCGCTATGTATTCAGCCTCAGCTGTGGAAAAAGCAACTGAATTTTGCTTCTTGGAAAACTAAGAGACTAAGTGTAAGAACTCGAAACCTGTGAGGTGGGTTTATATGTAAAAGAGGGATGGAAATGGAATTCTGCAGACTTCGTCGATGAGGCTAAAATTCGTCGATGAAGGCAGAAGGCTTCTCATCGACGAAATTCAGAGGTTCATTGACGAGGAAAAGTTGAGGGGTTCAGGAAATTGGAAATATCAGGGTTCGTCAACAAAATCTCCGTCTCATCAACGAAATCTTTGAAGAATTCATCGACGAGGACACCAATTCATCGACGAAATCCTCCGGGTCAAAGGTCTTTATAAGCATATTTTTAGTTGCTTCTTGGCTAAGTTTTGGCTTTCCTCTTTCTCTCTCTCTAGAACTCTCTCTCTACTCTCTCTCTATAGTTTTTGGTTGCCGATCGTTGCCCGGTTCGTGGATCCAAAGTTACTGCGAGGATCAGTGAAGGATTCTCTACGTTTCTAGTGGATCGGAATTTTATTTGAAGCGATTTCGGGTTTCAGGCCAAAATCGAGGTAAGGCTCGGTTTTCATTTCTGAGAGACTGCTGCCGGCGAATCTTGTAGTATACGACATATCAGGTTTTGACGTCATAATGGGAATGGATTGGTTATTCTCCAGTTATGCGGTGATTGACTATCAGAAGAAGGTAGTAGTGTTCAGACCTTCTAGGAAGCAGGAGTATGAAGTCATGGGATCGTGTGTGCGTTCGACGCCACAGATTCTATCAACTTTGCAAGTGAGGAGGTTACTTTTGGACGGATGTCAGGGGTACTTAGCTTGTGTGCAGGAACCACCACGGGATGAGTTGAGACTTGAGGACATTCAGGTAGTCAGCGAGTTCCCAAATGTGTTTCCAGATGATTTACCTAGTTTACCTCCGGATTGTGAGGTGGAGTTTGCGATTAAGTTGCTGCTTGGCAAGGCACTGATCTCTAAAGCTCCGTACCAGATGGCTCCAGCAGAACTTCGAGAGTTGAAGGAGCAGTTGCAAGAACTACTGAACCAGGGTTTTATTCGACCGAGTGTTTTGCCCTAGGGAGCTCCAGTATTATTTGTGAAAAAGAAGGATGGGTCGATGCGTATGTGTATCAACTACCATGAGAAAAACAAAGTGACGGTGAAGAACCGTTACCCTTTGCCTTGTATAGATGATCTTTTTGACCAACTGCAGGGAACACAGGTCTTTTCGAAGATCGACCTATGGTCAAGGTATCATCAGGTGAGGGTTAGATTTAAGGATGTAGCAAAGACTGCTTTCCAAACTAGATACGGCCTCTATGAATTCTTGGTTATGCCATTTGGGTTAACCAATGCGCCGACAGTGTTCATGGATCTGATGAACAGGGTATTTCATGAGTACCTAGATCAGTTCATAGTGGTGTTCATCGACGATATTCAGGTATATTCGAAGAGTTCGGAAGAGCATGAGTACCATTTGAGGTTGGTACTACAAATCCTGCAAGAGAAGAAATTGTATGCTAAGCTGAAAAAGTGTGAGTTTTGGCTGAATCAGGTCGCGTTCTTAGGTCATGTAGTGTCTAGGGGTGGTATCTCCATTGATCCTAGAAAGATTGAAGTTGTGGTCGACTGGGCTAGACCGAAGAGTGTGCTGGAGGTTCAGAGTTTTTTGGGACTGGCGGGTTACTATCATCAGTTCGTGGAGGGTTTTTCTAAATTGTCTAGACCTCTGACACGATTGACTAAGAAGGGGGTGAAGTTTGACTGGACTAGTGATTGCAAGCAGTGCTTCCTCGAGTTAAAGCACCGGCTTGTTACTGCTCCAGTATTGACCATTCCTTCGGGGGATGGGAGTTTTGTGATTTATAGCAACGCGTCCCTGAGGGGTTTGGGATGTGTGCTCATGCAACAGGGTAAGGTGGTGGCGTACGCTTCTCGACAACTGAAAGAGTATGAGAAGAATTACCCTATGCACGATCTGGAAATGGCTGCAGTGGTATATGCATTGACGATCTGGAGACACTACCTGTACGGTGTTCAGTGTGAGATTTTCACTGACCACAAAAGTCTCAGGTACTTTGTCACGCAGAAGGAGTTGAATATAAGGCAGAGATGATGGCTAGAGTTTATTAAGGACTATGATTGCATGATCAGTTGTCACCTAAGAAAGGTTAATGTGGTAGCAAATGCGCTGAGTCGGAAGTCAGAACATGCAGCAGTAACTGCAGTTGTAACTCAGCATCATATCATACAAGATCTGGAAAGCCTTGGCATAGAGTTGGTGTATGGTGATCATCAGGCTTTTGTTGCAAGCTTGGTAATCCAGCCGACTTTGTTTGAGCGTATTAAAACCGCGCAGACTAATGATGTAGAGTTAGCTGAGATTATGGAGAAAGTGCAGTAAGGTTTGGCTGCGGATTTTAACATCTCTAACAGAGGCGTGTTGAGATTTGGGACCAGGTTGTGTGTTCCAAAAGACGATGAGATCAGAAAGACGATTCTGGAGGAAGCGCATCGTTTTTTGTATACGATACATCCGGGTAGTACGAAGATGTATCAGGATTTGCGCGAGTCCTTGTGGTGGAGTGGTATGAAAAAGGATGTTGCCCGGTTTGTGGAGCAGTGTTTGACATGTCAGCAGGTGAAAGCTGAACATCAGAGGCCGGCAGGGCCATTGCAGCCCTTGCCTATTCCGGTATGGAAATGGGAACATATTTCCATAGACTTTGTTACCGAATTGCCGTTAGCGCTTCACGGGCAGAATGCTATTTGAGTTATTGTGGACAGGTTGACGAAATTTGCTCACTTCATACTGATGAAGGTTAGCTATCCTTTGATTAGGCTAGCTGATATGTACGTGCATGAGATTATGATAATGCACGGGGTACCGGTATCCATTGTTTCAGATCAGGATCCGAGGTTTACTTCTCGATTTTGGAAGCATGGGGGACGAAGCTTACATTCAGTACATCGTTCCACCCCCAGACTGATGGACAATCGGAGAGGACGATACAGATCTTGGAAGATATGTTACGGGCTTGTGTATTGGACTTTAGTGGTAGTTGGATTCAGTTTCTACCACTAGTGGAGTTTGCCTATAATAATAGCTTCCAGGCTAGTATAGGGATGGCACCGTTTGAGGCTTTGTATGGTCGGAGGTGTCGATCTCCTTTATATTGGGATGAGGTCGGTGAACGTCAGGTTTTAGGACCTGAACTTGTGCAGTAGGCGTTTGAGAAGGTAGGATTAATTCGGGAGAGGATTAGATCAGTTCACAGTCGGCAAAAGAGTTACGCAGATGTTCACCGCCGTGAGTTAGAGTTCGAAGAGGGAGGTAAGGTATTTCTACGTATCGCTCCGATGAAAGGAGTGATGAGATTTGGCAGGAAGGGCAAGTTAAGCCCGAGGTATATCGGACCATTCGAGGTACTTGAGCGAGTGGGTCTAGTAGCCTACAGAGTTGCATTACCTCCAGCACTTTCGAGGGTCCATGATGTGTTTCACGTATCCATGTTGAGGAGCTACGTGTTGGATCCTTCACATGTTCTTAGTTATGATGAGTTGGAAATTGGGGATGCTTTAGCGTATGAGGAGATACCTATTCAGGTTCTGGATCGTAAAGTTCAGAAGCTTCGTACTAAAGAAATACCGTTGGTGAAGGTATTGTGGCATAACCACGAGGTTGAGGAAGCTTCTTGGGAACTAGAAACGAAAATACGCCAGAAGTATCCATAGTTGTTTTGAGTAGTATTTGGATAGCAGGGTGGTATGAGTATGTATGTAAACCTCTATTATCGTATTGTATGTAGTGGTTAGTCTCCGGGGGAGTCCTGTTGTATTGTAAGCTCCCGAGACTGTGTATATATGTGACCACGGTATTCCTCCGCCATAAGTGAGGAAATGTATGTATGTGTTATAACGGGGCTGCATATAAATGGCTACCATATTCTCTAGAGTGTGTATGTATGTATCGTAGAGGGACTGCGTATAGATAGTCACCGTTTCACTTCAGAGTATGTATGTAGTAGTATCAATATGATTGTAAAGAGAGATTGCAAATTTCGAGGACGAAATTTTTGTAAGGAGGGGATATTGTAAGAACCCGAACCGTGTGAGGTGGGTTTATATGTAAAAGAGGGATAGAAATGGAATTCTATAGACTTTGTCGACGAGGCCATAATTCGTTGATGAAGGCAGAAGGCTTCTCGTCGACAAAATTCAGAGGTTCGTCGACGAGGAAAAGCCGAGGGGTTTAAGAAATTGGAAATATCAAGGTTCATCAATGAAATCTCCGTCTCGTCGACGAAATCTCTGAAGAATTCGTCGACGAGGACACCAATTCGTCGACGAAATCCTCCAGGTCAAAGGTCTTTATAAGCATATTTTTAGTTGCTTCTTGGCTAAGTTTTGGCTTTCCTCTCTCTCTCTCTCTCTCTCTCTCTCTCTCTCTCTCTCTCTCTCTCTCTCTCTCTCTCTCTCTCTATAACTCTCTTTCCACTCTCTGTCTCTCTAGTTTTTGGTTGCCGATCGTTGCCCAGTTCGTGGATCCAAAGTTACTGCGAGGATCAGTGAAGGATTCTCTACGTTTCTAGTGGATCGAAATTTCGTTTGGAGCGATTTCGGGTTTCAGGCCAAAATCGAGGTAAGGCTCGGTTTTCATTTCTAATTTGGTATATGTATAGTAGTACAGATTGTAAGTATGTTTTGTACTATGGTTTGTAGGTTTTGGAGTCTTGGTTCGTAGTTGGTTTTCGAGTTAAGGTAAGGGGATTCTGTTTATATCAGTCCATTTTCGAAATCAAGATCGTTAAGCCTGTAGGCTACGATCATATGTATGTTTTGGCTACTTATTTGGGAAAATCTATCGGGTAAAAATGCGGGATTTTCGGGTTACAGTTTTTGAGAAAATTAAGGATTTCGGGTATCATCTCTAACTTGTTTGGAAAACTGTTGGTTTTGCTTAAACTGTATTATTGAGGTGACCGTAATCCATATTTGCATAAACTGTATACTTGAATGTGTAAATGATATGATTTTCCGTAAACCAAATAAGTGTGGTATGTTTGTATGTATGTAATTGTTCTAGGTGTTTGTAAAACAGTTATGTGGCGGCTAATTACCGTACGCTGAAATGTATAGGGATGTGAGCTCCAAAATGATTCCAGGTTTTGTGAAATCGGCTAGTGGCGGCTAATTACCGTACGCCGAAACAGCTATGTGGCAGCTAATTACCGTACGATGTGCCATGGATTGGTTAACTACCATAGGCAAGAGTGTCCGGCTCTATATCCGAGGGTGTGAAATATCAGCAGTCTAATTCTGGTTGGTCACCAAAGTGGTGTGAGCTATATGGCAATGGATTCACAATGGGCCTAGGTCGTCGCAGCGTAGTTGTGCATATGGCAATGTAATCGGGGTGAGACTAGGTGACCTTGTGTAGTTGCATATGTAGCAATGGATTCACTATTGGGCCTGAGTCGTAGATCTTCGTAGTTGCATGTGTAGTAATGTAATCACTGTGAGACTAGGTGACCTTGTGTAGTTGCGTATAAAGCAATGGATTCACTATTAGGCCTTGATCGTCGCAGTGTAGTTGCGTATGTAGCAATGTAATCGCTGTGAGACGGGGTGACCTTGTGTAGTTGCGTATAAAGCAATGGATTCACTATTGGGCCTTTATCGTCGCAATGTAGTTGCGTATGTAGCAATGTAATCGCTGTGAGACGGGGTGACCTTGTGTAGTTGCGAACTAGTGTGACGACACTAACTGTATGTATGTATATATATATGTATGTTGGATATCGTATGAACTGGAATGGTTTTTGTGAAAAATACTGGAACTGTATGGAATTGTATGAAACTGTACGAATTGTTTCAAACTGTATCGTATGTATAGTGTTATGAAGTATGTAAAATGACACCGGTATGCTACACACTGATATAAACTGTTTTCTTCCTTTTTGAGAGGTGTCTCACCCCGAATGTACGTACAATATTTTTCAGGTCTTTCAGGTAGCGGTAAGTAGCATCCTAGCGTACGGAAGCAAGGGGTGTCGTAGCTACTGCTAGTACCTTTTAGGTACGAGTTTTGGTATTCAGGTTGTCGGGATGATTTTTGGTAGACACTTGGGGTATGTTTTGTATTATGGGAACGTATATCCTAGTTTGTATAGACTCTGGCATGATACTAGTTATGTATAAAAGACCATATTTTGCTGCATATTTTGATAAGTATGGACAGTTGTATGTATGTATATAGGGCATCCATTCACCCCACGGGGTCGGACGCTCTTTGTATGTGGTATCATGTATGTTTTAATTGATACGGAGACAGGTTAGGTTAATTAAATTCACACCTGGGACCCACCTGCGAGTTCGGGGCGTGACACTAAGGAATTTCCTAAGAAATGACAAGTACCACTCGTGCTCTTCCTATCCACTTTACTACCCGCAAAATCAGCATCTAAATAGCTGAGAATCTGAAAAGATGTGTACTTAGGATACCATAATTCAATTTCCACGGTTCCTATTAAGGTATCTAAGTATTCGTATAACGACTAACAAATGTGACTCTTTTGGTGCAGACTGAAATCTTGCACACAAACATACGCTAAACATTATATTAGGTCTACTGGCAGTCAAGTATAATAAGCTACTAATCATTGCACGATAAAGTTTGACATCTACTGGTATACCTTGTTTATCTTTGTCTAATTTCAATGAAGTACTCATAGGTGTACCTAGTATTTTTCCATCTTCAATATTAAACTTTTTGAGTAGGTCTCTAATATACTTCGATTGATTTATGAATATTCCATGTTTTGTTTGTTTGATCTGAAGTCTTAGGAAGAAATTTAGTTTACCCATCATGCTTATCTCAAATTCATTTTGCATGGTATTGGCAAATTCATCACACAGTTCTTTATTTGAAGCGCCAAATATGATGTCATCTACATATACTTGTATTAGGAGAATATCATCTTTCTTAGACTTAATGAACAGGGTTGTATCTATCTTTCCTCTTATAAATCCATTTTCTAATAGAAAACCGCTTAGCCTTTCATACCAAGCTCTAGGAGCTTGCTTTAAACCGTACAAAGCTTTTGTCAGTCTATATACATGATCTGGATTCTTATGGTTTTCAAAGCCTGAGGGTTGTTCTACATACACTTCTTCATTTATGTAGCCATTTAAAAATGCGCTTTTGACATCCATTGGATATAGTTTGAAATTCTTAAAAGCTGCATATGCTAAAAGCATTTGAATGGCTTCCATTCTAGCTACAGGTGCAAATGTTTCTTCGAAATTTATACCTTCTTCTTGATTGTATCCCTGAGCTACTAATATAGCCTTATTTCTCACAACTATTCCATGTTCATCTTTCTTATTCTTATATATCCATTTGGTTCCAATGATTGATTTATCCTCAGGTCTAGGAACTAGTGTCCATACTTTATTCCTCTCAAACTGATTTAACTCTTCTTACATGGACAACACTCATGATTCATCCTCTATAGCTTCACTCACATTCTTAGGTTCTTCTTGAGATAGAAATGCAAAATGACTAATCATGTTCCTAAGAGAGGATCGAGTGGCTACTCCATGTAATGGTTCACCTATTATTTGATCTATGGGATGATTCTTTATATATTTCCATTCTCTAGGTGGTTCATTGACCTCATTTTTAGTTTGATCAATTTCAACGGATGGTTCTTTAAGCTCATTTATCTTTTCTGAATCATTCTCAATGGATAGTTTCTCAAGTTCCTTGTTTATGTCAATTTCATCTTCATTAGCCCTTTTGGGGAAGAGATTTGACTCATCGAACACTACATGAATAGATTATATGACCGTCAATGTTCATTTGTTATATACTCTATAGGCTTTACTATCTAATGCATACCTTAGGAAGATGCCTTCATCAGATTTCATATCAAACTTTCCTAGGTGTTCATTATCTCTAAGTACAAAACATTTACAGTCAAAAATATGAAAATATGATATGTTTGGTTTATGGCCATTCCATAATTCATAAGGAGTCTTATTAAGTGATGGTCTGATTAATACTCTGTTTAGAACATAGCAAGTGGTATTCACTGCCTCAGCCCATAAGTACTTAGGTAATTTATGTTCGTTAAGCATAGTTCTGGCCATTTCTTGTATAGGCCTATTCTTCCTTTCAACTATACCATTCTGTTGTGGTCTTCTAGGAGCTGAAAAATTATGGGCAATTCCTAATGAATTACAATAGTCTTCCATGTCCTAATTTTTGAATTCTCTACCCCTATCACTTCTAGTTTTAGTGATAGAATATCCCTTTTCATTTTGGATTTTCTTGCACAGGTTTATGAATTTTTCACATGCTTCATTTTGTTTCCTAAGAATAATACCTATGTGAATCTTGAAAAGTCATCAACTATGACAAAGGCGTATGATTTTCCTCCTAAGCTCTGAATTGGGTTTGGACCAAATAAGTCTAAGTGTAGCATTTGGAGTGGCCTAGTGGTGGAGATCTCTTTCTTCTTCTTAAATCTTGTTCTTGCTTGTTTTCCTAGTTGGCATGCATCACAGATTTTATCTTTCACAAATTTAGTCTTAAGCAGTCCCTTAACTAATTCTTTCTTAACAAGTTTTGAGATTAAATTCATGTTTGCGTGTCCTAGTCTCCTATGCCAAATCCAGCTTATTTCATTCATAGCAGATAAGCATGTCAAATTCTGTGAAGTTAAGTTATTAAAGCTTGTGGTATATACGTTTTCGTGACGCTTAGCAATGAACAATATCTTATTATCAGTTTTGTGTTAAACTATGCAATTGTGATGTTCAAAAGATACTTTGTAACCTTTATCGCATAGTTGGTTTATGCTCAATAAGTTGTGCTTTGAACCTTCAACTAATAAAACATCACCTATAATAAGTGAGGAATCATTACCGACTTTACCTACACCTGTGATCCTTCCCTTAGCATTATCTCCAAAAGTAATAAACCCTTCATCCTTGGGTGTGATGAATGTGAACTTTGCTTTATCCCCGGTCATGTGACGTGAGCATCCGCTATCCATATACCATTTGTCTTTTGAGGATGCTGATCTTAAGCATATCTGCAAAACACAATCAAATGACTAGTTTTGGTACCCAGATTTTTTTGGTTCCAGGAGGGTTAGTGCTAGATTGACCTTTGACCTTCCATACTTTCTTAATTTTTACATCTTTATTTTTGAAGGGACAATCGAATTGTATGTGACCCAACCTTCTACATTTAAAGCATGTAGTGTTTCTATAATAATTCTTAGTTGGAACATAAGACTTTGACTCTCTTGTAAAATAACCTACGTAAAGGTGTCTATTCTTTAGATTTTCCTTTCCATTAAAGCCAAGCCCTTCCTTTTCTAGGGAATTTCTTTGAGATCTTAGGAACTTTTCAAAATTGTTTTGTCCCTCTGTAAATTTACAAATAATTTCATTTTTATCTTTCAAATCCTTTTCCATCTCCTCAATTTTCAAATCTTTATCTTTTTATGAAAGATGCATGAGATTCATTTTGGCGTTTAACCATAATTGAAAGTTCTTTGATTTTTCTTTTCAACTCGGAGATTTTCTTTGTTTTCTTCTCAAGCATTTTAATAGAGTATAGGTATTCTTGTTGCAGTTCATCATATGAAATCAAGTCATTTTCATTTTCAGACTCACTCGAATAATACGAAGATGATGAAAATGATGATTGTACCTCAAGGTCATCATGTGTCATTAGACACATATTGGCGATTTTGTTGTCGCTGGATTCAAATTCTAACCTGCTAATGCTGTGAGTATCCCAACCAACTTTTAGCGCCTTCTTCTTTTTCTTTGAGGCTTTCACGAGCTTGGGGCCCTCGGGCTTGATGTGTCCAACTTCTCGGTAGTTGTAGCATGTTGGTGGATTTTCCTTCTTTTTCTTCATATTAGGCTCTCCTCTTTCTGATTTGGAGTTTTAGAATTTTCTATTGAACTTCTTGTTCTTCTTTAAGAACTTCTCGAACTTCTTTGTTAGTAAGGTCATTTCGTCATCCGTTTTGGAATCACTTCCTTCACTTGAGTAGCTTGATGAAGCCTTAAGTGTAGTAACCTTCTTTGCTTTGCTTTGCTCATTTTTCCTCTCGTTTAGTGCTAACTCATAGGTGATGAGCGATCCAATGAGTTTGTCCACCGACATCACTGTAGACACCCTATTTTTGCCCTAGCCAAATAGAACACGAGATCCCCTCTTATTATTTTCATTATTATTATTATTATCTTATTATTATTATTATTTTTTTTCTATATTATTAGTACTTTACTATTATTTTTCTAGTATTTTTATTATCATTATTATTATTATTATTTCATTTTTATTATTATTACTAGTACTTTTATTATTTTTATTTTATTTTTACTTTACTATAATTATTTTTATTTTTATTTTTCATTTATTTTATTGTTTTTGATATATTATTATTATTATTATTATTAGCATTAGTATCTTATTCTGGCTATTATTATTTTTATTATTTTTGGTGATGTTATCATTATTATTATTATTATTTATTACTTTTAATATTAGTATTATTACTTTATTTTTATTAATATTATTATTATTATTATTATTATTATTATTATTTTATCGATAGTATCTTCATTTTTATTTTTTACTATAATTATTTATTATTATTTACTATTAGTAGTATTATTATTATTATTATTACCTTATTATCCTTATATTATTACTATAATAATAATTATTATTACTATTTCCATTTTTATTATTACCATAAGAATAAAAGCATAAAAAAAATAAATAAATAAATTCAAAAAAGGGAAGTTTTGTTTTAGGGTTTTCAATTTTTTTTTATATAAGGGAAATGAGGCACGGAGCCAAGGAGGGGGCGCAGTGCACAGCCGCAGCAGCACAGACGGAGCGCACAGGGAAACCAAAAAAAAATAAAATAAATTTTCTGTTCTCCTTATTCTTCTTCTTCTTCCCGGAGACCATATGCTCTCATTCTCCTCTCCATCTCACTTCACCAGCAACCTCCCTCTCGTTTTCTTCCTTTCCCAGCCATAGCAGCAACCCCCCTGGAATCCCCATCCTCGCCTCTCGTTTTCTCACTCGTTGTTGCTGCTCACGGCCACGACACCACGCCGCAGCAGCCCAGTTGTAGTCAACCATACCAGCAGACCCGAGA
This sequence comes from Malania oleifera, assembly GCF_029873635.1. Classification (NCBI taxonomy): domain Eukaryota; kingdom Viridiplantae; phylum Streptophyta; class Magnoliopsida; order Santalales; family Ximeniaceae; genus Malania; species Malania oleifera. The sequence continues at coordinate 137,558,550 of NC_080418.1, forward strand.
GGCTCTCTGCACCTCCGTATGTAGGTTTTTATTTTTATAGTTAGTTTAATATTTAGCATTCATGGTAAATTTTGGTTGTATTATTTATATAAGTTAATTGTCTTTATTGCGGAATTTTTATAGTTGGAATTTGTCTGGATATTTAAAGTTTAATTTCATTTTATTCGTTGGATTGTTAATATTATTATTGCATGTTTAATACGTAGCTAGAATAGTTATTGTAATTATTTACTTAATCCATATGTTTAGGGCTATTTAGGGTTTTCATCGTTGATGTATGTTCAATTTTAATTACTTAGGGTTTTCTTTATTGTATGTGTTATCTATACTCATATTAATATTTTCTGATATTTAGTATTCGTATTCTAATATTTTATCATGTTTACATATAAAGGTATCAATCATTATGGTAAGTTTAGTGTTTTGGTATATATTTTGCTATTATATTTATGATATTGTATATAATATTATGGTATAATTATTATTTAGCTTCACTTATTAAGACATTTGTTTTTTTTATATAGATGGTATTACCTTGTATAGTATCTTGAGTGTTTTAATATATATATACATATGGTATTTTATTGCCTATTTTGAAAGTTGTAATATTTTAACAGATATGCTTATTATCATTACTATTTTTATATGCATTGTGATAATTTAATATTTTAACTTATTATCTTATCAATATACAGTAAAACCTCCCATACTAGTATTTTCCTATAAAAATTTTATATACAATTTCAAAATTTGGGAGCATATTTTCTTAGATATTTTATTGATTTTTAATCCCTATGATTTTATTGCGGGGGTATGAGCCTTCGGGCATCACGTACTTTAAGCTCTGAGGGAATATATGTATATATATTGTATTATATTTATTTATTTATTTATATTTATAAATTCATAAAAAGGAGAAATTTAAAGACTTATTAGATTAACTTAGGGATAATTTCAAATTAATTAGGTACCGTTCATAAGAACGGGCACGTAGGGGGTGCTTGTACCTTTCCCTCGTGTAACCGAACTCCCGAGCCTAACTCTAGTAACATAGACCCATTTTACCCCTAACGGGGTAATAATCATGTGTTCTAACCACACTAAAAGGTTAGTGGCGACTCCGACATTCCCTATTTTTCCTTGAAAATTAAAATTAATTTTAATTTCGCCGCCCGGGGCACACGAGCTCCTGGGACGTAATCACCTTAAGATTTCTCCCTTCTGCTATTGCCGTAGCTTTCGCTTCCCACACTAGAGGTAATCCCCTGAGTATTTTCCTAATCAACTCATAAGTAGGGTAAGTCTTTCCAAGGGCATTTAAGGAATTAATGATGTGTGTGAATCTAGTGTACATGGATTATATGGATTCATCAGTAGTCATTTTAAATGCTTCATATTCACTAGTGAGCATATCTATCCTACTATCCTTGACTTCCTTAGTGCATTCATATGTAACTTCTAATTTTTCCCAAATTTCTTTAGCTGAGTTACATGTCATTACCCTATTAAATTCATTGACATCTAATGCATAGAAAAGCAAGTTCATGGCAGTAACATTGATTTGTACTGACTCCCAATCTTCCTCAGTATATTCATCTTCAGTTTTAGGCACACTAGTCTTATCAATTGCTTTCATGGTAATGTGATTTCCCTTAGTCACCATTTTCCAAACCTTCCAATCTAAATTCAATAGATATATGTTCATCCTACCTTTCCAATAGGTGTAATTTACACCACAGAAAATGGGTGGTCTAGTGGATGAGTGTCCCTCGCCGAATGGAGTTACACCAATGTGCGTTATGTGATCTGTTGGCCTTACAAGGCTTAAAATCTTGTTATCTTGTTTTGATGCTAACAAACAAATGAAATTTAATGTATTTGTGTGAATAATGATATTTTAGGGTTCATATATGTGAAAGTAAAGTCAAAGTGCCCACAAGGATCAAATATGATGGAAGCAAGGTCAAAGTGCTCACAAGGATCAAATGAAACTTAAATGAGCCAAGGCATGAATTACTTGTTGAAAAATATGAGGACATGAATGAGTTGTTGAAAGCCAAGACATATTAAGGTCAAAAGAGCCAAATAAAGGCAAAGTAAGAAAACTCAAAGAATATGGAAGCTTGAAGAAAAGATAGACTCAATCTAAGGACAAAGTATGAAGACTCAAGAACTTAGAATGTTAATATTTTAGAAGTATCATGTAAGTGCTTTAATATTTAAAATATCGTTTGAAATATTTTGAAGCTTTTAGGTTAACTTCTTAGACCTAGATACTTTTTAAAATACCTAAAAAAATATTTTTATAAGGTCAAAAATTATTTTAAAAATGTTAGAATCATTTTTGGAATAAAAAGCACTAAAAAGAGTTTTTTCCAAATGCTGTCAGTTTTTATATAGCCACATTGAGATGCATTTTTCTCTATCCAACACTCATTATTTTAAATAATGGTAAACATGTAAGTTGTAGTATTTTCTCTTATCTTTCTTTTGACACCAAGAACACCTAATTTGGAGTTATACAGAAAAAGTTATGGCCAAAAAACTGAAATGGGGTCACTGCTGTCAGACATTTAAACACTGATCAACGGGAAAATTTTTAAAATTCTAATGTTTTAAATTATAGCCGCTTGAACCTTAAATATTCTAATAAATAGGGAAACTCTTTAATGAAACTTTTTCAAGTTTGAAAGCCTATAAATACATGGTTTTAAAAATCAAAACTCATCCAAGAATTGAAAAATCTGTTTTGAGAAGCTGAAAGTACTCTTGTTCTTCCTAAGTTCTCTTGCTCACTCATTGAAAAATTCTTTTGCTGAGAACTCTGAAGTGTTGATCCTTCTTCCTTTGAATTCCTACTGCTAATTCTCTTCTAAGAAGTATATTGGTGAATTTTACACTTGAGCTTCATTCTTTTTCCTATTGATATTTTACATTGAAGTATATAGTGCTGAAATTGTACTAACTTGCTCTTTGAGAGAGTATACTTGTACGCAGATTTTATCTTGTGTTTCTTGTAGTTCATTGACGTTCCAAGGTATTTGGATCATTGGCTAAGCAAGGGGATATTGCTTAGAGAGGCGGACTCTAGCCTATGTAAGGAGTGACCGAACGAGGGAATATCGTTTGGAGAAGGCAGGCTGTAGCCTTAACCAAGGAATGTTGTAATCGGTTTTGTTCCACCCGTCAACGGAACAGGTTTAGTGAATCATTTGGTGGTTTGCCAAAAGCGAGGATGTAGGCTAGGTATAAGCCGAACCTCGTAAAAATCTTCGTCTCACTCTCTCTTTCCCTATTCTTTATTTTCAGTTCATATACAACTGCGTGGATGATTTAAATATCTAAATTATACATACTACGCATATTTGGAAATCAAGTAAACTTAAAATCCAATTTTGATTTGGGTTACGGAAACCGAAAGGGAGTACGTTGGTTACACCATATCTTGCGGAAACCATACAGGAGTACGTTACTTGGTTAACACCCCAAAGATAAATTTATCAAGAGTTTATTTGAATTCTAAATATTTGTAAAGAGTGATTGGATTTATTTATATAGGGCTTTACTTCAGTAAGCATAAATTATAATTCATAATCACAGGGCTTATATAAACAAACAAACAAACAATCTCAAGATCTTATATTACCAAAGTGCTGAATACTTTATATCTTGGTTTGGTTGTTTGTTGTTTAACTTGTACTTGGCAAATAAATTGATTGTTTGGTTTGAAGATTGTGTTTAATTAATTGGATAAAAGAACTAAGTTCTTGATTGATTAAGGAATTAAAAAACAAGTCAAAAATTGGTTAAAATAAATAAAAGAAGTTTAAGGTATTTTAAAAGGAATCAAAAGAAATTTTTAGAATCCAATTTACCCCCCCTCTTGGGAAGCTATTCTTAATTTCATGATCTTTTTTCATATTAACTATCAAGTCTATGTAAACCCGCTCTGATACCAATTGTTGAATTTTTCTTTCCTAATTTAAAATTCTACTTTGTTCTCCTTCTTGGGTCTTTTATAAAACATATTTTCCATGATTTTAAAAAAAAAATTCAAGTTCATGAAAGTCCCCTAATAATATACATTAAATGCATGAATCCTAAAGTCATTCTAAGTTATGTTGAGCCTCAAATTAAATCATACGAAAATGGAAATACATGAGGTCTAAGTACCCATTCCCAAGATGTTCTTAAACTTTGCCGCTTGCATCTTGATTCTTGTACTCTCTGAGTTCCATGGATCTTGCTAAGATATGTATGCTTTACTTGATGGCTTCCATGACTCGTTATTCTTCCGTGCATGCTTAATATGGTTCCTGTTCACAAACTCAATGCACAAATCAAATACCAAGTGATTTGTCATTATCAAAACCGAATTAGACTCGTAGAGTCAACAGATGACTATTCTAGGTTTACTTGGGTATTATTTTTAGCCTCCAAATATGAAGCTTGTAACTTACTAATAAATTTATGTAAGAAACTCCAAAATGAAAAATGATATAATGTGACAAACATAAGGAGTGATCAAGGTAGAGAATTCAACGATAAGGATGTTGAAAAATTTTGTAATGAACATGGTATTAATCATAATTTTTTAGCACCTATAACTCCACAAAAAAATGGAGTTATAGAAAGAAAGAACCGAACACTATAAGAAATGGCTAGAACTATGTTAAACGAACATAATCTACCGAAATATTTTTGGGCAGAAGCGGTAAATACCGCATGCTATATAATCAATCAATTATCTATAAGATTAAAGTTAAATAAGACACCATAGGAGCTTGGGAAAGGTAGAAGGCCAAATATTTCATACTTTCATGTATTCGGATGTAAATGCTTCGTATTAAACGATAAAGATGAGTTAGGAAAATTCGATGCAAAAGCTAATGAAGGAATATTTTTAGGGGATTCATTGAAAAGTAAAGCTTTTAGGACATACAATAAAAGGACTCTTACTATTGTTGAATCAATACATGTAAATTTCGATGAAGAAAATCCTTTCAACAAAACATCAAAAGCAAAAGAAGAACAACCCACTCAAAAATTAGAAGACTTAGATATAGTTGAAGCAATAGAAGAAAAAAAAAGAATTAACTTTAGAAAATGACACTAAAAGAACTAGTGAATTACCAAAAGAATGAAGATATGTTAGAAATCACCCAAAAGATCAAATAATTGGAGAACCATCAAGAGGTATAACCACTAAGTCATCCTTGAAAAATCTATGTAATCGCTACGCATTTTTATCTCAAGAGGAACCTAAAAATATTGAAGAAGCTTTAAAAGATGACTCATGGATAATTGCTATGCAAGAGGAATTAAATCAATTTAAGAGAAGTAGAGTATGGAAATTAGTACCTAAACCTAAAAATCATTCAATCATAGGAACTAAATGGGTATTTAGAAATAAAAAGGATGAAAATGGTATAGTTGTTAGAAACAAAGTAAGACTAGTAGCTAAGGGGTACAACCAAGAAAAAGGAATAGATTACGACGAAACTTTTGCCCCCGTAGCTAGAATGGAAGCAATATGAATGCTATTAGCTTACGCATCCCACAAAGATTTCAAATTATACCAAATGGATGTTAAAAGTGCATTCTTAAATGAACATATAAATGAAGAAGTATACGTAGAACAACCTCCGGGATTTGAAGATATAAAACAACCTAATCATGTATTTAGATTAACCAAAGCTTTGTATGGATTAAAACAAGCTCCTAGAGCTTGGTATGAAAGGTTAAGTAAACTCTTACTAGATAATGGTTTCTCAAGAGGAAAGGTAGATAGTACCTTATTTATAAAATCCAAAAACAAAGACATGCTAATAATCCAAATCTATGTTGATGATATAATATTTGGTGCAACAAATGAAAACTTATGCAATGAATTCGCAAAATGGATGCAAAATGAGTTTGAAATGAGCATGATGGGATACTTAAACTACTTTCTTGGATTACAAATTAAGCAAACTAAAAATGGAACCTTTATAAATCAAATTAAATACATAAAAGAAATGTTGAAGAAATTTGACATGAAAGGAAGTAAGCCTATAGGGACTCCCATGAGCACCTTAATAAGTCTTGATAAGGATGAAAAAGGAAAATCTATTGATACAAAATACTATAGAGGCATGATAGGTAGCTTATTATATTTAATAGCAAGTAGACCAGATATAATGTTTAGCATATGCATGTGCGCTCGATTTCAATCCACTCCCAAAGAATCACATCAAATTGTTGTTAAAAGGATACTAAAATACTTAATAGGAACTTTTGATCTAGGATTATGGTATCCCAAAGACACTAGTTTTGAAATGATTAGTTATTCGGATACAGACTATGTCAGATGTAAAATAGATATAAAGAGCACTAGTGGTACTTGTCATTTTCTAGGACACTCACTAGTCTCTTGGTTTTCTAAAAAGCAAAATTCTGTAACATTTTCCACAGCCGAAACTGAATACATTGTAGCCGGGAGTTGTTGTGCGCAAACATTATACATGAAACAACAATTAAAAGATTTTAATCTAGAATATCAAACAATACCAATTAAGTGTGATAACACAAGTGTTATAAATATTTCAAAAAATCTAGTATCTCACTCAAGAACAAAACACATTGATATTAGACATCACTTATTGAGAGATCACGTTCAAAAAAAGGAAATAACCCTTGAGTTCATCAATACAAATGATAAATTAGTGGATATTTTCACTAAACCGCTTTCAGAGGATCGGTTTGTAGTTATTAGATGAGAATTAGGGATGTTGCATGTTCGTGAAGTCATTTAGAAGAGAAAATTCACAACAGCCTGCATGACAGGCGACTGCCACCTGAGAGGCAGGCGCCTGCTAGGCTACTGCCTAATGAATATAAGTCATCAGGCGCCTAACTCTTCGAGTGGCAGGCGCCTCACTCGTGGCGGGTTACTTATTTAAACGAAAAAAATATTTCATTTTAAACACATCAGTCGCCTGACTTTGTTACTTCCATCTCCTAAACTCTCTCTCCTTCCCTTATCACTCTTCCTCCTTCCAAAAATCCTTCTATTCCCCCATTCCTACTTCACTCCATCAAAACCTAAGTATCAAACTCCCAGGGTTTTGGAATCTGATTCTAAGAAAGTTCTTCACTATGTCGCGAACAAAGTCGATCGGACGTAAAAACAAGGCTTCCTCCTCTCGATTAGCCAGTGACGATGAAATAGAAAAATGGTTAACCTCTCCTCATGCTAAATCCTTGTATCGAAATCATATTCGAAACATCGACCCCAAATCATATGGATACTGGATGTTGGGAAATACTGTTTTGGCATGTTTATAAGGTACTTTGGTATATTATTAAGGATGTTTATTTATTTTTCCGCTGCGTGATTGAGGTTATGGTATCAGACACCGGTGATTAGATCACATCACACCACGAGCCCCACTTGGCGGGTTTGGGGCGTGACAGGTGGGGTGGGGAATTCAATTAGGAATTGAATTCTTGTAAGTGGATGAGGGCTCCACTCTATATATATAATTATTATTATTATTATTATTATTATTATTATTATTATTATTATTATTTATTATGCATATTATTTAGGAAGGAAGTGTAAACGGAAGTGGGAATTGGCTTCCTAATTAAAATATAATTTTATTATGCATATATATTATATTATATTACCCTACTCTGCTCATATATATATATTTTTGAGGTCATTACATATGTTACATGTTGTATGAGTGTGAATTCACGTTCTTGTGAATCTTCTGCATATGCATTCTTGAGTGCGTCCCAGACAACATGGGTTGTGTCTAAGCCAACAACGAGGTCGAACGTTTCTTCAGAGAGTGTCCTATTATCCACCCATGAAGAAGATGCTCCACCTTTTTCCAGGCAATGTATGCTTTGGTTAATCTTGGCACAGAAATTTCAGCATCTGTGGTGTTATTTGAATCTCGTATGGTGTATTTGGTGGGGGCAAGATCTTCATTAGTAGGATGGCCGACCAATTATTGGCTTTCTACAAGAGCCAAGGCTTGTTCACGCCACAAGGGACAATTTGTAAGACTGAGTTTTAGGGCAATGAAGTCGACAACATTGAGAGATAGTGAAGTCATGGTTATAGAGAGTTGCGGGGTTGTGCCGTGTGTTCACACTGGCTTTGATACCAAGAAGAAAATTGGAAATGATGGAGATGTTTGAACAAAAAACTGCTTTCTTGTTATTGAAAAGAAACGTGAACACTTGACTATACTCTTAAACTAATACAAAGGACTTATATTTAAACATAAAAATAGAGTAACAGATTGTATGAAATCCGTGGGCAATATTCTCGAACAATATGCTCTGCATCTTGACTGATTTCAAATATCGCCATAGGTGATCTGATTTGATTTGAGTCTGAGATATGCTCATTTACCATTTTTGTTGGAGTTTCCTTATCTGATTGATCTACCATCTTGGGTTGAATCTGATAATGACCTCCCCTAAGGTCTCAAAAATTTGAAAGACCTCCCATGAGGTTTCAAAATTCCAAGGACCTCCTGACGTTTGTCAAAAAGGCACAAACCTCTCTTTGAATTTTACAGAAAGATAAGTTTATTTAGGGGAAGTATATGTCTATTTGGCAAACCTCATAAGAGGTTTGTGCCATTTCTGGAATCACATTAGTGATTTATGGTATTTTTGAAACCTTTAAAGAGATTTTTATCTTTTTGTCAAACCTTAACAAGGTGAGTATCTTTTACGTAAAAAAAAAAATTTGAAATGCAAAAAAAAATTTGAAATTCAAGAAGATTTGTAGAAGGCAAGGGTGCAGCTGATGGAAAGGAGAGGATGGTTAGGAAGAGAAGAGAAACAAAAGAAAGAGGTAAGGATTTAAGAAAAAGAAAAAACAATCTTAAGAGGCTTGGGGCTTGATTTGAGGATTTGAGTGGCTTAGTGAACTCGCCCACAACTCTTTTTTCTTTTCTCCTTTTTTTTTTTAATAGCTAATGTAAGCATTAGTTTCATTCCACTTGCCTAACAAAATTTTTATATATAAACAAATATTATATATATATATATATATATATATATATTGACACACACACGTATTGGTATGCACATATAATATTAAGGAAATAAATTAGTAATTTATTTTCTAATATAAATAAAATGATTCAAAAGTTATCTTAATAATTTATTATTATCATTTGTTTAGTTCTATTTGCTTACTTTGCTCAAGTTTTATGACTAATAGTCTCTATGTTTCTTTACAATTCCGATTTGGTGTGCATTCATATAATAACATAGCAATAGGGAGTCATGGTGTTTAGTTACTCATCAATAACGATCAAATGATAAAATAGGTATTATGTGGGCATAATATTGGAAGTATTTAGGCATGTTATTGGAGACGTGTTTAGAACAATAAGAATATAAAAAGATGAAAGAAGGGGGAACAAAAGAAAAGAGAAAAAATGAAATAACTAGTCGTGTTTTGAATATTTGGAATATTTGATCAAAACCATATCATACTGATATAAATCTCGTATTTTCACCTGATAAATTTTCCCAAACAAGTAGTCAAATCATACATACAATCGTAAACTACATGTGTGCCGATTCCGATTTCAAAAATAACTGATATAAACAGAATCCCCTTACCTTAACCCGATAACCAAAACACGAGCTCAACGGCTCCAAAACAACGAACTGAGGTACCAAAACCTAAGCAACGAAGAACAATACTTCCTTACAATACTATTCTCTATAGAACTATAGAAACGAAAACGAAATCGGATCCTTACCTTAATTTTGGGTCAAAATCCAAAAATCCTCTAAACGAATTTCGATCCACTAGAAAAGTAGAGATTCCCCTCCTGATCCACGTAGCAACGTCAGATTGTTGATTTCGGCAATAGACGACCCGAAATCCTAGAGAGAGAGAGAGATAGTGTTTGAGTTCTAGAGAGAGAGAGAGAATTTTGGTTTCTTCCTCATTAAGCAAGTGAATTAGATATATAACTTGGTTGACCCAGCCAAACTCGTCAACGAGACGGCGTCCTTGTCGACGGGCTGCAGAAGAAAGTTTGTCAACGCTAAGGTGGACTCGTCGACGAGCCTGAGATTTCAAAATTTCCCAAAATCCCTCGGTATCTCCTTATCGACGAACCACTCAATCTCGTCACCGAGATGCACAAGGGATTTGGTCAACGAGAAGAGGAGCCCCGTCGACGAGCCCTGCTGATTTTTACCCTTTTAAATTTTCCTTCTCTTTCCTTATTTATTTAATACACCTATCTCAAGTCGAGTTCTTACTGGAGTTGTCCTCACCGAAGTTAACTATAATGTATGGTCCCAAATATTATAGATGCAAATCACAGGATGTGAGAAGCTCGAATATATTATTGGTAAAATTGATCCATTGAAGGAAACTAATGTTACCTATACAAAGTGGTGTGTAGAGAATCAAAAGATCAAGTGCTGGTTGTTGACCTCCATGTCGCCAGAGAAAATGAAGTGTTATCTGCGACTGCATACCGCAAGGGAAATATGGAGTTCTCTTGCCAAAGCATTCTATGATGGATCGAATGAGACACAACTCTTTGCACTAAATCAGCGTGCCTTCACCACCAAACAAGCTGGTCGACCTCTATCAACTTAGTACGCTGAGCTTGTCAAAATTTTCCAAGAATTAGATTATCGTGATAAAGTTATCATGAAGGATCTCGATGATATTGTCACCTATAAGAAATATGTAGCACGGCTAAGAGTGCACATTTTTCTCAATGATCTGGATGCAAAATTCGAACAGATTATGGGTGAGGTTCTTTGGAAGGACCCTTCGATGGACCTCGATGACACCTATTTTTATGTCCGTCGAGATGTTGTACACCGAGCTACCTTAAATGCTGAACTCAATAATCCTGATTCTTCCACTATAATGGCTCAACGTACTAAGCCCCAACCTCGACAATTCGCTCAAAAGATTGATTCTGACCAAGCACGATCTCAAAAGGGCAACTATGAGATAGGTGCTACCAAACCCGAACATTTGTGCACTCACTGTAGTGAGACAGGCTACACAAAGGCACGATGTTATGACTTAATTGGTTATCTATAATGGTGGGATCCAAAAAAGGCACCGCACAAGCGTAATCCAAAGCCAAACCACCAAAAATCTATTGTCGTGACCAAACCTTCCAATGATGTTGCAAAAACTTCCTCGTTGATTGCTACTTCAGGTAACATTTGTAAGGTCTTCGATGCTTCTACATCATATAGTAGCAGTAATACATGGATAATTGATTCTGGTGCTATGGGTCACATAACCTTTAATAGTCAGCATGTTCAGTCTATGAAACAGTCTACCACACATATAGTCTTTATCGCCAATGGCAATCCCTCACTTGTGATTGGAAAATGTTCAATTCCTCTCTCACACATAATTTGAATCTTGATTATATTTTAGTTGTACCTTCCCTCAACCATAATTTATTATCCATCACTCAAATAACCAGTGCGTTGTATTGTGTTGTGATTTTCTGGCCTAATTTTTTGTGTTTTTAAGGACATTCGAACTTGGAAGATGATTGGTTGTGGCATTAGATGAGGGAAGTTGTACTATCTAGATCTAAAACCTACTAGCTCACATCACTTGGCTCAAGCTCTTTTAGTGGATCAGATTGAAAAGTCCTCCGAAATTTGGTTGTGGCACAGGTGCTTAGGTCATGCGTCTTTTGGATATTTTAAAAAATTGTTCCCAAATTTATTTTCTCAGCTAAATACTTTAGATTTCAAATGTGATATTTGTGAACTCGTAAGAAGTCACCACGTATCGTTCCCAATAAGCATGAATAAAAGTCCAGTACCTTTTATGTTGATCTACTCTGATGTATAGGGGTCGGCCAAAAACTCGTCCTTAAATGGCTCTCATTGGTTTGTCTCATTTATTGATGATCACACTCGTATGACTTGGGTTTCTTGATGAAATCAAAGAATGAAGTTAACTCCTCGTTTTATAAATTTCATAAGATGATCGCCACTTAATACCAATCTCACATACAAGTTCTTCGCACTAATAATGGTGGAGAATTTGTTAATCATAACCTGAATAAGTACTTACAAGAACATGGCATATCTCACTAGATGACTTGCTCTTCTTCCCCTCAGCAAAATGGGGCTGTGGAGTGCAACAATCGCCATCTACTTGAAGTTGTATGAGCCTCTTTGTTTGGAGCTCACATGCCCACTAGTTACTGGGGTGAAACGCCTAGTGTTGTGGCTTACCTCATTAGCTGTGTACCCTCCAGCTCGCTAAATTTTCAGACTCCATTTGAAGTCCTTTATTGACTGTTAGTGTTCCTACTGCTCTGAATTTATCACCTAGAATTTTCAGGTGCGTGGCATTTGTGCATCTTCCTACCCGCTGCGTGATAAGCTGGAGTTACAAGCCCTACGATGTGTCTTTGTTGGCTATGCCTCACTTCAGAAAGGCTACCGCTGCTATCATCCCCCATCACGGAAAATGTATGTAACCGTTGATGTTGTCTTTTATGAAAATGACATGTACTATACTGTTCCTGAGTCTTCAATTCATGGGGAGAGATGAAATGAATTACAGACTCTAAATCTAAATCCTTTTTTGGACCATTCAAATACAAGTGTTGAAATTTTGGATAAAAGTGGTGAGTGTCTAGAGGAGGCAACCAGGCTACATGAGCAACCTGTTCTCGACCAACCAGATGTTTGTTTGAATTGGGAAAATAATTAGAATCAGATGGAAGCGACTCACCAACCAGACATTCATTTGAATAGGGAAAAAAATCAGAATCAGATGGAAGCGACTCCACTTCAAGCACCATATAACCAATTGTTTTCTAAGGTCAATTCCTACCCAAACCCCAGGTACAACCCAATGTACATTCAGAATCTCAATTATTTCCAAAAGTACTACCTAATTGAGCCACTAGAGGTATACCTAGAGTTAACTATGAACCTGTTCTTAGTTCAAAGCCTAAGTATCTCATGAGCAACTATGTATCCTACCATAGGCTATCAAAGGAAAGTGAGTCATTTGCGAATCAATTATCTGCTATATCTATTCCTACTAACATGCAGGAAGCTCTGAAGATCCTAGGTGGAAGGAAGCTATGAATGAGGAAATGAAGTCACTTGAAAAGAACTCAACTTGGGAACAATGAATTTTTGAGTCCTATTCCGTTTTGATAATGACAAATCACAACGTCTCATTTGTGCACTTAGTGTTTAAATAGGTTTATGTAAGCACAAATGACAGATAGAAAATGGAAACTTTGAACATACCTAAACGAACACATCCTTGGCGTATTCCATGGGAATTCACAAGAGCAAAGATTGAAGACTTGTAATTTTTTCAGTTGTATCGTAATATAAGTTTCAATTATGCAAGCATGATCATTTGATTTAAATTGAAGCTCTCATATGACCTTAGACTGACCTTAGGCACTGTATATTTCATGGAAAATCATTATACAAATGTGCAAAAATTATTTCAAATGAAAAACTCCAAAACAAGTTTTTCAAAATCCCTTCCATGTTTCTGCCGTCGCATTAATAAACAATTTTATAGTTCAATCAGTTCTCATCTTAAAATATGTTCAACATTAAAATTGTTGTATTTTCTCTTAGATTTATTTTGATATCAATAATGTCCCATTTTGAATTTTCTAAAAAAAGTAATGCCCAAAATACTGAAAGGTGTCCGCAATAGAAAATTCCCTTCATGTTTCTTATGTCTCATTGATGAGCAATTTTCTCAATCCATAAATTCTTATATTAAAAAATTTTCATCATGAAAGTTGTGGAATTTTATCTTAACTTTCAGTTGATACCAAGAACGTCTAATTTGGAGTTATATAGAAAAATCTATGACAAAAAAATTGAAGGGCATCCGCACAAAAAACCTAGATTCGGTCGACTGGATCATTGGTCAATCGATTGAAACTCGCGGATTTGAAGCCCCAATCGACTGGATCTTCGCCCCAGTCGACCGGGCCTCTCAGGAAAGCGCCCCAATGACCGAAAATGGCTAGTTTTTCAAAATAAACAATTATTTTTTTCCCCAACGGTTCTATAACGGCTAGTTTTGGGTTTTGGCTATAAATACAAGATTAAAACACTTGAAAAATGTTAGATAATCATATTAGGAGCATACTTGCAAAATCTTTGATTATTGGTCATATTTCAAACTCATTTTGAAGATCAAAGTTCTATTTCTCCTACTCTCTTCACTTGAAAATCTTTTTTGGAGAAAATATTTTGAGGTATTTTTAAAAGGCTTGAGCATATATTTACATTTATATATATATATATATATATATATATATTTATATATATATATTTTGCTTGAAAGCCTTTATGTATTTGATTTTACAAAGGTCAAAGTCTGAGAAAAACACTTCCACACTCTTATTTTTACTTGCAAAAATATTTCCACACTCTTATTTTTACTTGCAAAAATATTTTTTAGAGGAATACCCTACTCTATTAAGTTTCATTTTAAAATCATTTGAGAGTGCATATAGAATATTTTCAATTGTAAAAATCAGATTTTTGAGAAACATTTTATTTTACGCAAATTTATTTTACAAATCATTTGTATTTGTGGTTCGGGTATAGAACTGTGCCAGACATGGGGTATCGTCAGGAGAGAACTCTGCCTAGAAGGAGCAGACTACGTGAGGGGATATCACTTGCAGAGGGGGGCTTTGCCCTATTGAAGGAGTGTACAAAGTGTGGGGTATCGCTTGGAGATGTTGGTCTGCCTATAAGTACTAGTGTAATGGGTGGCTCCACTTGGTTTTGAAGGAGTAGTATAGTGGAATCCTTTAGTGGTTTGCTTAAGGCGAGGACGTAGACGGGATAGCCGAACCTCATAAAAATCTTGGTCTCTCTCTCTCTCTCTCTCTCTCTCTCTCTCTCTTTCTACCTTATCTCATTTATATTTCTACACGTATATGATTATATCTACATTGTTGTGATTGTTTTACATACACGCTTTAAATTGTGATTGAGATATTGTTTGGTGAATCGGTTAAATATTCCGCAAAAGTTTTTAAAATTCCAATTCACCCCCCTTTTGAAATTACACCATTCCTCACAGAAAAGTTGTTGAGCTGGCTGAAAGAAAAAAACCTATTGGATGTAGGTGGGTTTTCACAGTCAAATACAAAGGCAGATGGAACCATTGAATGATTCAAAGCTAGACTAGTTGCCAAGGGGTACACTCAAACTTATGGAATTGACCACATGGAGACATTCACACCAGTAGCAAAAATCAATACTGTCCATATTCTTATATCCTTGGCGGTGAATCTTGACTGGCTATTCCACTAGTTTGATGTGAAGAATGCTTCTTTGCATGGAGACCTTCAAGAAGAAGTATGCATGGAGTTTCCCCCAGATGTAAATTGCAGTCAAAAGGTGGAAAACAGGTCTACATATTAAAAAAGGCCCTATACGGTCTGAAGCAATCTTTGAGAGCATGGTTTGGAAGGTTTACGAAGTCAATGAAAGCTTTTGGATACAAGTAGAGCAACTCAGATCATACTTTGTTTGTGAAGCATAATAAAGCAATGATTACTTGTCTCATTGTGTATTCTGATGATATGATAGGAACAACAAATGATTTAGAAGAAAACAGTGCATTGCATAACCACCTAGCCTGAGAATTTGAGATGAAGGACCTTGGTCCATTGAAATACTTCCTTGGTACTGAAGTGTCAACATCAAAGGAAGGTACCTTTGTATCTCAATGAAAATATGCCTTAAATTTACTAAGTGAAATTGGTATGATGGCAAGTAGTCCGGTTAGCACTCCTATGGAATAAAATTTGAAGCTAGGCATATATCCGGATCAAGTTCTAACAAACAATGAGAGATATCAAAGATTAGTTGGGAGATTGATGTATCTTGCATATACTCGACATGACTTGGCGTATGCACTAAGTGTCGTGAGCCAATTCATGCATTCTTCAAGCGAAGAACATATGAATGCAGTTACCTGCATTTTGCGCTACTTGAAGTCATCTTCAGGAAAAAGGGATTATGTTTAAAAAGGGGATTAATCTAGATTTCAAAGGATACAGTGATGCAGATTGGGTTGGATCAATCAAAGATAGGTGATCTACAACAGGATATTTCACGTTTGTAGGAGAAAATATGGTCACTTGGCGAAGCAAGAAGCAAACTATAGTTGCTCTATCTAGTGTTGAATCTGAGTTCAGAGGAATGGTGAAGGAAGTATGTGAATTATTATGGATCCTTAGTCTATTATAAGATTTTAATATTAAGTGTGAGAACCTAATAAAGCTATATTGTGATAACAAGGCAACTTGTGATATTGCCCACAACCCAATTCAGCACGATCGAACCAAACATTTGGAAATTGATAGGCATTTCATCAAGGAGAAACTAGAAGCAAGGATCATTGAAACACCTCATGTCTCGTCTCAAGAACAACTTGTTGACTTAATCACTACGGTCGTATCAAGTAGAGCATCTCATGATGGTCTTAACAAATTGGGAATGAGCGACATCTATGCACCAACTTAAGGGGGAGTGTTGAAGATTATATCAGTTTTGACTTTCCAAGTTGGTATACTTCTGTATATAGATTGATTGTAAATATGTTTCCTAAATTAGAGATATGCTCTAATGGTTGAGAGATTTGTTGTAATGATCTAAGAGAATTTATCACGTCATCGTTGATGAATACAGGGGATTCGTCGATGAGGGTACAAGAGGGCCTCATCGACGAAGACAAGTTTCGTCGACAAGAAGATACCGAGAGAGGACTTTTGGAAGTCTGAAATTCATCGACGAGGGTGCAGGTTCATTGACGAACTTTTTATAAGACTCGTCGACGAATCCCACAGTATAAATAGCCTAAATCAGGGTTAAATGCATAATTTTTCAGCAAAATTCTCTCATTTTCTCTCTCCTACGGTTTCTCCTCTCTCCTTCTTCGATTTTGGCTTCATCGTTCACCGGATCAATGATCTAAGGCCACCACGACGCTCCTAAGAAAGTTCTCTCCAAGTCTGCCGGAGTGGATCGTCGATGAGACGAAGTTGGATTTCATCCCAGATTCAGGGTAAGACTTTTTTGTTGGAATTTGATTTTTTAGCAGTTGTAGGAAATGTTGTAGACGTAGAAATAGTAATATTTTGTTATGAGATATCTGGTTTTCAGGGTGTTGAGTGGAGAACCCTGCGGGTGTAGGACCTGTCATAATAAGGAGATTTTAGCAGGAATCAGGTAAAGGAAATATGCTATGCTAGGCAATTCTAGTATGTTTTCAGTATAAATTATATGTTTTTATCAGATTATTATTCACAACAGAACTTTATACAGTTTATCAATTATGAATAATATGTTTTAAATTACTGTGTGGCTTGAGAATATAGATATAGTACAGAAACATGCTTTATAGTATTTTTCAGAATTATATTTTACAGAATATACAAACAGTAAATATGTTATATAGTAATTACAGAATACCATGATTATACAGTTTACAATACCATGACATACAGTTTTACAGTTCATTTCAGAAATACAGTTGATACAGATATAGTTTATCACAACGTCATGATTAATACAGTTATTATAGAATCATGATAAAACAGATAGTTATATATAGAAATGTATTATATAGTATCAGACCCTGATGGACCATACAGATACAGTTTACAGAGTATGATACCGTTGCTACATACAGTATAGAGTGCAACCACTTATTCAGATAATACGTGGTATGTAAGTCGATCTTATAGAGCCCACGTGTGGACAGACTCCCCATCAGATATAGGTTTAGGAGGGCTGATCAGACTGACGGAGTATAGTGGTTTATTCTGATCAACCAATTAGGGTAGATCCCGCCTACGAGCCGTATAACCCTGTTATAAGAGGTTAAATCATGACACACAGTTATCCATCCAGGGAAGTTTTGAGTTATTATTCTGTATATACAGTTTTACAGAAATAGGGAATATATGTATATATATATTTAAAGTATTATTTATAGAAACCTAAAATACAGATATGTTAAGCAACATGAAAAATGGTGGTATTTTATATTATTTATACTGTATTTACAGATTCGGTTATACATGATTGTATAGAAACAGATCTTCATACTATTGTAACTCATCTGCCACACATTAGCAATAACATATTTTGTCTTACTGAGCGTCGTCTTATCCCATTACTTTAACATTTTTCAGGTGATCCACGTAGGCCAGCAGATCAGGCTCGCAGATAGAGTGGCTTCAGTACTGCCCTGTCAGTAGGGTGAGTATTTTTGGAAATTTTTATGTATAATCCTAGCCAATTGAGGGTGTTTTGGGGAACGCTCATAAATGTATATTTTGGGGACACATTTTAGCACTCTGGTATTGTATATTTTATTAATTATGTTTATATGAATTCCGCTTCCCGCTGCTTAGGTTGATGGTTTGGTTTAGTCTGGTAGGTATCAAAGCATTATAAATCTTACAGTATATATAAAAAAAAATCAGAACTGGAAAATAAATAGCAGGTCGTTACATTTGTAGTCCTAAACTTTAGCATTCCAATTATGTATAGTGACTATTTATGCCCACAATATTGTAAAGCAATACACAAATGAATAATACCATGTTTTGACTTGTAAATTTTCTGAAAGATAGGAATGACTTGTTTTTTAGTTGTGGGTTTTCAAAAGTAGTTTATTATAAAGCTTTATGTTTAGTAAATATGCCAAGAAACTGTTCAAGTTGGGATGAGGAATTATCTTAATTTTCTTCACTTTGCGCTAAAAGTTTGAAAATTAAACTCCTTTCCAATGTTGTAATATACTATATTTGGATGGCTCGAACTGAACTTTTATGTGATCAAGTGACTATAAATGTTGACTATAAACTAAAGAGGCGAAATTCGGGCGGCGAAGAACTAATCAACGGTGACATACTCCTAACTGAGCTTGACGCAAACCGCGAGACAGGTCTTGATCTTGTTCCAATTGCCGGAGCATTGTGAATCACCAACTCCTTTGTGTCATTCTTTCGAACACTTGGAGCACACACAGGAAATGAAACCATACTAAACAATATTCCCAAAAATTCCAGAGCAGAATATGGGAGAAAAAAAAAATTCAGAACAAAATTTTAGAACAAAAATTTCCCAAAATTCCAAAGCAGAATATGGGAGAAAGAATCATCAGCAATTTTCCAAGTAATAAAAACTTGAACAAAGAAATGAAGAAAATTCCAAAGTAGAATTTTAAAGTATTCCATAGTAGAATTTTAGAGTAGGATATGTAGCATTCCATAGCAGAATTTTAGAGTAGGATATGCGGCATTCCATAGTAGAATTTTAGAGTAGGATATGCAGCATTCTAGAGCATAATTTTAGAGTAGGATATGCAACATTGCAGAGCATAAAATTCCAAAGCATAAAATTCCAGAGCAGAAGTTTAGAGCAGAAAATTCCCAAAATTCTAGAGCTAAATATGGGAGAATGAAAAGAAAAAAAAAAAATGTATGCGGAAGCAAGAATCAGAAAAACAGAAAATTCGAGGAAGGGAAGCGATGCAATCACCAACAGGGGAAAGAAGAAACCAAAGAAGCGAAAACGAAATGAGAAATGCCCAAACAAAGAAAACAAGAATAGAAAATCGTTGAGATAGGCAATTTCAAATCTCGCAAAATACAGAACGCCTCGCCCATCCGACTCTTCGGCACCTCTAGAGCAACAAAGCAGTAAGGAATCCACGACTCTGGGTGAATTGTGGTTTCGATAACTCGGTTTCAGAGGCGAATGTCTGCAACAAAGCCGCGGTGACTGCCCAACACAAGAACGGTGAGGGGTTCCAAGAACCCGGTTTCAAAGGCATCATCAAGAAGCTTCAAGGGCTTCAACATGAGGAGTGATTTTGATCGTGAATGGGAACCCATGAATCTTGATTGCAAGAACGATTTACTCGCTCTTTAAATGCTAGAAGCTGAACTTGAAGTCATCACCGCCGGTGGCGACGACATTGACGGAATCTGGAGCTGCGGACATGGCAAACGCGAGGGATTGCAGTGAGAAGAGATCGCAAAGCCTGTGGAGATTGAGAGAGCGGCAGAGTAGAGCGAAGAGTGCTCTGAGAGGCGAGATCGCAAGAGGAACTCTTCGCAGGGAATAGCGGAAGAACTCTGAAACTGAGAAAGAAAGAGAGCGGAAGGAAAATGCTTTGATACCACTGTAACGACCTGCTCCTTTTTCGCATATATATTTATATTTTTATATAAATTATCATCACATCTTACATTCCAACTCAGCAGGTCATAATCCACCTAGGCCCGTGGGCACCAGGGATATATCAAAGCATCAAGCAGAAGCCCTAGCAGCAGAAAATATACAAACATGTACATCTCAATACCATATACCACAATATACCAGAGTTACTACAATCACTGTATTTTCATATATACATCCCAAAAATAAAACCTAGGGACATTTCCCACAAAATCTAACTGTCCCTACAAAACTTACCCTTCAAAAAGGGTAGATAGACCGTACTATATCAGCGGGGCTTTTCCCGCTCTCCTATCCGGGGCTCCTGAAAAGTTAATAAGATTTAGGGGTGAGACACCTCTCAGTAAGGGAAATAAACTAATACCAATGTGTGGCAACATGAGTATTCTGTGTTCTACATATACCATACATAACATATTCAATACTGTTTATCAAATCTGGGAAAACATATGCATATCAAAACATGACAGAACATACTGCATTTTCATAAACATTTCTCATCTCACATCATAATAATAATAACATAAAAACAATCCTGGTAGGTTAGTTGGCTGTTGTCATGTATTACCCCTACATGATTGGGTTGTGTGGCCCGAAGGCGGGACCTGACAATGGTTGGCCGACCACTGCCAAGTCAAACAGTAGTCTGTAGGTCCGATGGGTCTACCCAGACTGGTCCGTACACCAGGGGCGATAACAGCACACTTCTTGAAAATAACCACATCGACCATCCAATCTCACACCACTCCGTACAGTGGCGTTAACACAGATATCATGATCACGAGGACCATGGACACATAGCAACGGTACCGTGCAAGTGCTAGCCTAGACCAAGCCAACCAGGTTCTGATATCATATACATATACTAAAACCGTGATACATAAATATCTCATATCATTTATTTTCACATCAATCATATCATTTCACATATATACGTGTATCATAAAAATCATCGGCCCGTACGCCGATATTACACATTTTAACATAGCACGGCCCGTACGCCGGCAAATCACATAGCACAGCCCGTACGCTGGCAAATCACATAACACAGCCCGTACGCTGGCAAATCACATAGCACAGCCCGTACGCTGGCAAATCACATAGCACGGCCCGTACGCCGGCAAATCTCATCCACATAGCACGGCCCATACGCCGGCAAATCACATATACATATAAAAATATCTTGGCCCGTACGCCGGTTTTCCATCATAGAAATCCATATCGTCCCCATTAAAAAAAAAAACAGTATTTCACAACATTTTTATACTCATGCCACACTAAACAAATTTTCTACGTATTCAACATATCATCATTTAAACAGTATTTTCCAAATATAAATCATATATATAAATATATTTATTTTTCCTGAAACCAGATGCTATATATATATTCATACATTTTCTCAAAACAAAACTAACTTAGTTTATTCTCTTACCTGATTCCTGAAAAGCCCATAAGAAAATCTTCCCCGTACCCACAAGGTTCTCAACTCAATACCCTAAAAATGAAAACTCGCAGAATTAAAGTTTAGTATTTTCGTACGTACAACATTTTCTATAACTACCACTAAGTCAAATTCGACTTAAAAAGTCTTACCTCAACTTAGGGATGATTCCCAACGTTCCCAATCAATACCCTGGAACTGAAAATTTTCAGTATTAAAGTTCAGTATTTTTACGCGTATATCATTTTCTTCAACTGTCAAAAATCTAAATATTGAATATAAAGTCTTACATTGGATTTGGGATGAAATCCAACTTCGTTTCCCTGACGATCCGCTCCGGCAGACTTGTAGAGAACTTCGCCAGGAGCGTCGTGGTAGCTTCGGTTTGTCGATCCGGCGTAAAACTAGCCCGGAATCGAAGAGAGAGAGTTGTAGGAGAGAGAAAGAGAAAAGAGAGAGAGAGAGAGAGCACTTCCAAAAAATATCCAAGTAAGCTTCTTGAAGAAGCTTTCCACTTTCTATATATATATATATATACCTTTAACCTTTATATTAAATACATATCATAATAACTTACTTATATATATATATATATATTTTCCTTATCATACTATTCATTTTACTTGTTAATTTAATTAATTAATTTTATTTTATTATTATTATTATTTTAAATTTTATTTTTTTTTCTCGGTTACTACGACCATGTTAAAATAAATAATTTATATTATTCCAGAATTAAAGTTAAAGTTACGATAATGTTTATACTAGTATTTATACTAGTATATGAAATGAAAAATACAACTGAAATAATAACTAACAAATTAACAACTAAACTAATTAACAGATTAATAACAAAATTAACAATTCTAATAATGGCAGTAAAGAAAATCTTGATGGATGTAAATTGTAAATTCTATGAAAATTCTATATTTTTGTTTTTTTTTTGGATTTACGTGTCTCCCATTTTGTGCTAATATTTATGGTTCCTTTCTAAAAAGAAATAAAAAAGATGTTGCATGACCATGAAATTTCATGTAATGAGTGGCAATATATTTTATTATTTGAATTGCACTTGGAGAAAAATGTGTTGTGAATTAAAAGAACTTAATGAATAATAAATTCTTAAACCAATTTCTTTTACTTTATGTTTGGAACTATCTTAAATTTGAATTTATAATATATTTGAATAAAATATAATAGAAAATCATCTTGAAATTTGACTGGATCTATCAAAATCCAAATCAAAGGACCAAAATCGAGATTTCTAAACTTTCATAATTGAAAATTTTGTATTTGAATCTTGAAGGGTCCAAAAGAAAATATAGATGGGAAGGAAAATCTCAATCATTAGGTGATAGACTAACCTCGATGTGATATTTTAATTAACTAAAAAAAATATATTTTTTAAATATTATTTATTTTTCACTTGTAATTCAAGTAAATGTTATTCCTACAAGATAAAATATTCACAAATAATTATTTTTTAAACTGAATTAATTTGAATTTGTAAAAATAAATATAAAGTAAATTCACCGCTACATAACTAGATATAAATATAAATATAGAATATAGGTGATAGATTTTTTGTCCCATTTAACTGTATATTTTTTATTTATTTGCTAATTGCTGTTATATTTCTAAAAATTTTACAAAATTTTTAGAATGAAGTCTACACGATGACATGGCAATACACGATTGGGCAGTTTTCTCTCCTGAGACGTGGCGCATCATGTAACCCACTGCCACGACACCTTCGTGACCGGAAGAATGCGCGTGAGTGATAACTCCTCTTCTGCCAATCTTGCTTCCGTTTTCTTTTCTCGTTCATTTTCTCCGTTCGTCCGTCGACTGAGAGCCCTAGGGACAAAGAGGCTATCCCGGAGAGACGCTCGCCGACGTCGGAGCAGCGACGTAGGCCGAAGGGAAGTCGTCCCCTCTCTCTCTGCCTTTCTTGCTTCTGCTTCCTCGTGTCCATCTGTCTCGTTGCTAGGTATCTTTCTTCCTCTCTCACTGTCTGTCTCCATTTGAATCTTGAATCGAACTGGGATTCCTATTCTATTAGTTAAGTTTGGGGTCTTAGGACTTGAGGAGAAGCAGTCAATGGACGTGGATGTGGAAGTGGATGAGAATAATGAACGCAAATTAGAGCGTGTACGATCGTAGTGCTAATAACTGACCTTAAATTTATATTACCTGAACATTCTACGCCCAGAAAGGTGTATCTTGAATAATTTTTTTGAATTCAGGAATAAGTTTTGAAGAATTTTGTTTTTCTGTTGGTTTCTTGTTTCTTGACTGCTTGCTTCTTTATTAGTTGAGGTTTTGTTAATGATTTTGTTTGATGATCTGCTGTAGGTTTGCAATTGTGAAAGATACTGTGTTAGAAGAAATTTTATACTTTTTACTAGTTGAAATCAGGAATTTTGTTGACTTGGAACGCATACGATGAAGAACTGTGAACGCCTTGCGAATTTGGCCCTAGCAGGTTTGTTTCCTTTTCCCATTTGTTGTTGATGATGATCACAGAATATTTAGCGAGTGTTCAACATCTACCATTATAAATTGTCATAGATCATTATGTCATGTTGCTGGCATATTTTGGTAATATAGTGCATTTTTTTTAGTGTTGATCAGTGATAGGAATTGAGCTCTATGTGCATGAATGAAAGCAAACATGATTGTTTGTCTGATTATTAAAAAATATTTTCTATGTGTTCATTGCCACTAGGTTATGGGCTGTGTGACTATGTAATGTACTTCCTCAATCAATTTAGGTTTTGCCAAAATGCTTGGATGAGTTTTTGCGTAGTTTTTTCTCTCCTTGCTATTAGTCTCAAGAGGGAAAATTCTTCTGGGTTCTCTTGGAAAGCAACACTAGATGGTTTTTTTTGTCATTGGTCAAATGAAGTGACTTTCCTTCCGCAATAGCTTTGGGGAAGGATTTGTTTGTTGTTGAAGGTTGTGGACTGAAGGGGAGCTTAGACACAACGGTAAGATTGTCGCCATGTGACTTCTAGGTCACGGGTTCAAAGCGTGGAAGCAGCGTCTTGCAAAAATGTAAGGTAAGATTGCGTACTATAAACCCATTGTGGTCCGCCCCTTCCCTGGACCCCGCATACATGGGAGCTTTGTGCACTGAGCTGCCCTTTTTTTTATGCCTTTGCAAAACTAAGAATTGTGTTGATCCTTCTCAAATTCCTGGTTGTCTGCAGTGGAAGTGTTGTATTGGCATAAAATAAGCAGTAAACATTGCATGCAATTGCTTATCTACTGCTTACAGCATATTGGTTCTCCATCTCTCTGTTTTCTGGTTAAGTGCAATGGATATATTAGCTGAATAGTGCAATCGATGGAAGACATGTGGGTCTTAATTTGGTACACTCATCCAGAAACTTGAAAGTTTTATGCTTTTACTGCCATGTTGGACTTGGAGACCATGATACTTTTGGAAGCCTTTACCGTTACCTGCCTTGCTTGCCATGTTGGACTTGCAAGTTATATGCTTTTGCTTCCATGTTGGACTAGGGAATGCCAACACTTTTGAAAGCCTGAAATGACGCCTGCCCGACATGCCCTGGCACATCTTCAACACGTCTAGGGAGTTATTTATTTATTTATATTTTTTGGACATGGCTGAGACACTTCCCTGACATTTCTAACATAGAGAGGGCATTCCCTGGGCACTTCTTGTAGTGAAATGCTGTGTCTTGGTTGTCCCTTTATTCTGTTAAGAAAACCCAAAATCTATTTTTGGGAGAAGCTGAGAGACTCGAAGTCAAGAGTATCTTTGACATTGGAGTGGTTGGACTTTGGAGCACTAGCACCACTGTGGTTGCCTTGCAGAGCATCATCAGACCTCCCAGCCCCCCCCTCCCTCTCAAGCCATTGCCAGTTCACGACTCTCTGTTATTATTATTATTATTATTTTAAATTTCTTGATGAGCCATTCCCGTTGCCTACCACCAGTCATGCCCTTGAGTTGTTTTCTTTTATTGTTGAATCAATATTTTTCTAATGTGAAGTAGTTGGCGATTGTATAACCATAGTCCTTTAAAAAAGTGCAATTGATTTGTTCAGGAATGATGCTTATATTTCATTTTAAATTAAAATTACCTGATTATTTTCCAGTCAGTCAAGGATCTTTGACATTGGAGTGGTTTTACTTTGGAGCCCCCCCTCCTAAAGCCTTCATCATTTCACCACTCTCTTAATCTTTTTAATTTCTTGACGTGGCATGCCCGTAGCCCACCATCAGTCATTCCCTAAATTTTGTTTTTTGTTTTTCGTTGTTGTTGTTGAACCAATATTTTGTAATATGAAGTGGTTGGCTATTGTGTAACTATAGTTCTCAAAGAAAAAAGTGCAATTGATTTGTGTGGGATTGATGCTTATATTTCCTTTTAAATTAAAAAATTATATCAATATTTGTCAGTCATTAAAAAAAGTGCAATTGATAATTGTGCTTGAACAATTTTTATATTTCATTTTCAATTTAAATTACCTCATTGTTATCTAAAAAAAAAACATGCCTGAAATCACCTCACTCTTTTGGGGTTTTTTTTTTTTGGGAGTTTCACTGTTTGATCTTTGGAGGGATTGGAGGAGGGGCCCATTGAATTTTTTTCTCCCTCCATCTTTTAGGAGGATATCATATCCTTTGATCTTTGTATTTTCTTCTTCTTCTCTTAATGCAATTATTTTTCTATAAAAAAAAAATCCCTGCTGTTTCAATCCTTATTTGTTCAAATCTGCCATATCGCTGTTCTGTATCATGTCGTATCTGTTTCTTGATTCAGTACCTGTGCTCTTGATTCATTGTGATAGTTACCAAGAAAGGCAAGATCGTAGTTAAATGTGCTTGATGATTTATTCTATGTCTGTTTTGTGTGATAGTATTGATATTGTGTGCTGGTGATTATAAAAATTTTGACCCTTCATTCTTCATGTTTACTTTTTTTTCGGTTGCAGGTTTAACGTTGGCACCTCTTGTTGTGAGAGTAGATCCAAATCTAAATGTCATTCTCACTGCATGCCTCTCTGTTTATGTTGGTTGCCATCGGTCTGTCAAGCCAACACCCCCGTCAGTAAGTATAGCACCTATAACATGCTATTCTCCTTCATTTCTATCTTTTTTTTTTCTCCTGACCCATAATATGATGTTTCTCTTCACTCAGGAGACAATGTCGAATGAACATGCTATGCGGTTCCCATTTGTTGGGAGTGCAATGCTGCTATCACTGTTCTTACTCTTCAAGTTTCTATCAAAAGATTTAGTTAATGCTGTATTGACATGCTACTTCTTTGTACTCGGGATTGTCGCTCTATCGTATGTTCTTTTCATCTATTGCCATTTTTGATTGCTGCCATAAATCGTAATCAATTGGTACTAATTTCATTTTGTGGCTTAATTATCTCACATTTTATTTCCCTCTGTACAGGGCAACATTGTTACCTGCAATTAAACGATTTTTGCCAAAGCATTGGAATGAAGATGTCATTAGCTGGCATTTTCCTTATTTCCGTTGTATGTAATCTCCTTGCTCTTCTGTATTCCTTAAATGCATACTGTGAATGCTTTTCTATGTCACCTTATGATTCTATTTATTTCTGGGACGTCTGCACCGCTTTATACTTGCCATTAGGTAATCAATGCTATTAGTTTTTGATAAGTTCAAATCCCCTGCATGCAAATGTCCAAGTCTTTAGGCAGTTCTGTAGTTTCATACGTGATAAGATGGTGTACTCTTGAATATAACTGTTTCTGAGTTGAAATTGGAATGTTGCTGTTTACAATATTGTGCTCTAGTTCTGATTTCAGCCAATTATTGCAAGGGTAGTATTATTGGCCTGAACATGGAGTGTAGAGATTTTGTCTTAATGACTCAAGAATTTTCCCTTGCAACTGGCCAGAGCACAAAATTAGTAAATAAAATTATAAGCACACATGCACACACACACAGAAATTCATTCAATGAACACTTTGAGTTAATCTGTTCTGTTACAAGCTTTCTTTACAATTCCTTTCTGTTTTTTTTTTTCATTGTTAATTTGTTTTTTCACATAACTAAGTTGACTTAAGAATAATTGCTCTATTAATCAGTTTTCTATGGGTTGCAATCAACGTGATGTTGAAGTTGGTAGTATATGGTTTCTTAGAGTTTGCTTTGACGGTGCAGCTGGTTTATTGTGCTTGTCCTTGATGGCCAGATTTTGATTTCTAGGGCTTGTTGAAACTTCATTCCTTTAGGATCCGTAAATTTGTGATGGCTGAGAATCTGCCTCAATATTGTGAATATTTTAGTTTTGACAGAACATAGAAATATGTGCTCTTCTGTTGGGCTTGAAGTTTCTGGAAAGGGGACATCAAAGAAAAATTTGCATGTATTCGTGCTTATCTTGCTTGAAGTATTCACTCTCATCTTGTTTCATAATGGGGCACTGGTATTCATATTTACGAACTAAAATACAAGTAATTCGTGAGTTCTTAGGATTTCTGGGTCTGTAACATGCAACAGAATTCTATTATATGGACCGTTTGCTTGCATTGTTGGCTGTGTAAGCTTTGGTACTGAAACCATGACCTGCATTAGCTGATTCAGTAGCATTGCGTGAGTTTTGTATGGTGCTTGGCTGCTTGATTTGTGTGATATTTGTTTCTTCTTGCCCTTCGTCTTCATGTTGTGCTGATAATAGTATAAGTCTTTGCTGACTCCAGGTTTGGGGTACCACATTTATATTTTATATTATCTTATTGTTCAACATGCTGTATTTCTTGAGGTTTTACATATTCCCACATATAATTTTTTGTCAGTTAGTATTTATGCTTCACAAGACATTAATTTTGCCTGCTAGAATAAATTGTAAATATGTCATTGGAGTTTTGTGAGTTGAAAACTAAATTGTGATTGATTACTTAAATGATCTTCCTTGTTTATTAATGACACTGTGCATCTTAATGTCTTTTCATAGTTTCCCCCGGTCTCTTGGGTTCATTTGATCCAGTTGACAATATCTTGCCTCTATTATGCTGAATGATGTTTTTTTTACACCTTTCTAACACAGCTCTGGAGATTGAGTTCACAAGGTCTCAGATTGTTGCAGCAATCCCTGGAACCTTTTTCTGCGCATGGTATGCTTCGAAGAAACATTGGCTGGCTAACAATATATTGGGCCTTGCGTTCTGCATTCAGGTTTGGCAGCATTATTCTAAAAGATAAAACTGTTCTGTCACTAATGCCTCTGTTTTCTAATTCACTCTCCTGTCTGAGTTTGCTTTATTGATTGATTGTGATGAGTTATTCATGTTCTCTAATACGTTAGGGCTAAATTCAAAATTATGATCTTGTTTGGAAATTGGAATTCCAAATGAGAATTAATGTGCTTAGGAAACCTGATCGATTCATTCTCATTCCTAAGGACTCTATTACCTAATAATAGTATAAAAGGGAACTTCTTATTGTACACTTACTTTTGGCCTGGTATTTTGGATTCCTAAAACTCCCTATAATTGCTCCTCGAATTAATGAGGGTACAATAGTCAAAATTAAAATGCCTATATATATAAGTTTTAAAAAATTAAGACCTAAATTTTTTTTTTGAATTTTTGAAATGCCCCTGTTAGTTCTATTGTCTTTACTCAAAAAAAAAGAAGAGGAACCAACTAGAGTTTAATAGTATAAAGTAAAAAATGCAACTATTTTTTTTTCTGAATTTTTGAAATGCCCCTGTAACTTCTATTGTCTGTACTTTAAAAAAGAAAAAAACCAACTAGAGTTTAATAGCATAAAATAAAAAATGCAATTATTTTTTTGAAGCTAAAAATGAGGAATTTGGGAGCAGTGTGAATAATTCAGTTTCCTTTCACCGAACCTTGTCAGAATTTCTGTAGGCCTCCAAAAATTATTTCATTAACAGACCCACAGACATCTCAACCCCCTGACCCCCTCCCCCAAGTTCCAGTCCAATTGATGTAGGAAGGCTATTCCTTCTTTTTTTTTTTTTTTTATTAAATTTTTTTTAGAGGGGGTCGGTGGGAGAAATTTTTGAGTGGTCTTGGATTGCCACATCAGTGATGTGGCCAGTGGTCTCCACCCAAGAAAGGTTGCCCCATGGATCCATTGGCCCCCCTTTCCCCATATATCCATGAATGAGAGTGATTCGAGACCACCGCTTGTGTTTTTGCCTTGGTGGTCTAGGCCCACTCAAAATTTTATTTCCTTTTTTTTTTGGTGGGGGTTTGTACCATACAAATAAATAAATTTAATAGTTAATCAATATAATACTGTTAATCATTTAAAATTTTATGTGAACTGAACCACTAACCAAAAAATATGTGATATATATCTAATGAACGAAAGTGAATTAACCAAATTAATGAAGTTAAATTTTGTCACCTTGGTTGGTTATTTTTTCCTATATTAATTTTTAAGACTTTGCCAGATTCAATGTTTTAGAGTCATGTTTTATTTTCCTGATTCTGTAGTGTAAAATTGATGCCTTTTTTTAATGATATAGGTTTGTTTTCTATACAGTTTTCATGTATGTATTTTTAAACTACTCTAGGAAAATTCAATTTTTGAGAGGTACATTTGATCACTGTCTTTGGATTAAAGTTGAAAAAATATTTAGTTCCTGTTTGGCATTGTGGTGAGGGGCTGGGTACTTGTACCCATTTCTTTAGTACAAATTGAGGATTTAATTTGTTTTGAAGGTCCTGGTAGGTGGGAGGAAGATTGAATAGGACATGGGTGCTGTAATGGGTAAGCTACAGTACCAAATTATCAGATTACACCACTCCCATAGCAGAAGAGAAATTGACCTGATACTGTGGATTTTTTCACCAGAGTCCAACAGTTGTTAAAATTGCACAGTTTTTGGTTCCAGTTGTACATTCTGATTGGATTTAATAACCCTGTGATTCAAATAGATGAATCTTAATGCAAGAATTGGCCATTAATTATAGGATTTTCCATTCTCATGATTCATGATTCACTTTATAATTGACCATTAATCATAAGATTCTCCAATATCCATTCTTACAATTCACTAAGTATGCAAGAATTGACCGTTAATTGCATGATTTTCCATTCTTATGGTTTACTGTTCAATTTGGAATTTACCAATACATAGTATCTCCAATGTCCCACGATCCATGATGCATTAAGCAATGATATCTGCCCTGGGTCCAACATATCTAATTATTTCTAGCCAAAGCCAAACTCAACCATATAAAACTCAAAAATTCAACACTTACTAGTAGTCTGGTGCAAAATTCTTTAAAACTTTAGCAAAGGCCTCCAGATTAAATAAACAAAATTCATCTCCTTTTATCTCTTTAAAATTATTATTCTAACATTTTTGGGGTTTGTAAATTGTCTTAAAGAATTTGATTGTATAAAAATCACATAAAATTTTCATTTGTTTGAGTATCCTCAAGGATGGTTTATTTTGGAACCTAGAATTGTTTGGGTATGAAGATTGAAGTTTAAACGTTTTGACGTTGAGTTATTTTTTACTTTTGTTTTTTAAAGTAAAAATAATTCACCTTCAAAATGTCTATATGTGGGAGTTACAGCTGATTTTTTTAAAAATTCATGTTGAACCTTACGATTCAATTTGATTTATTGGTTCACAAAATTAAGATTTCAATTTACAATATCCCAAATTGACAACTGTTGTTTTTGAATTTTCAGAGTAATAATGTTAGTGTAGCAATATGTTATGAGATTGATAAGGGAAAACAGGTGGACTAAGGCTTTATTCCAACACCTCCCTGATGTAGGACAGGAACAGAAAATCAGAAACATAGAGCGAGAGAATTAAGAGAGAGAGAGAGAGAAAGAAGAAAGAGAAGAAGGTGGAAGAACAATAGTGTAACTGCTGGACAGAATAGGGAGTTAAAAAGACAGAACAGACAGATCAGAAACAGAGCAGAATTAGAAGCAGAACGGAGAGAAACTGAAGGGAAAGAAGAAGAAAGGACCAATGCTGCAGTTCTAAATTCAAACTGATAACAGATTATTACAATGCACAATATATTATTTATACACTAAATGTTACAACTAAACAAACAATTACAAAATAACTCCAAAGTGCTCTAAAAAAATACAAAATTACCCTAAATTAACAAAATTCTGAAATAACCAGAAATTTTCCAAACTAAAGTAAAAAACCTAATTTCTAAAGCTATAGTAATATAAGCATCTAAAGTACACAGGTGGTTCTCCATCAAACTCCCCTTGTTAGAGAAACTTGAACTTAAGCTTAGAAATTGCATATTAGCTTTAACTCCATGAGCAGGAACAAAGTTGAACATGTGAGCAAATCAAGAGATGGCATGAGCTGCATCGCATTAGCAATCACTGTGGAAAAGTATGTAAAAGATTCTCTTACAGCTAGTAATGTATAAGTCTGCAATGTCCTTGATAAAATAACAAGTTCCCCAAACACGGAATCAATTTAGTATCCAAATCTATTGGCTACTCAAACAAATATGCATTTGGTTCATATTCTAGAATGATGGACAAGGTTCACTAGATTTGGTTAACGCAGATGTGAAGGGAGAAGATGCGAGGGGTAGAGGAGGCACATATTTACTGGATGGAGGAGAAATCATTGCAAGGGAATTTTCAATAATATGTTGCATGAATAAAGAGTTGCAACAAACTCTAGTGCAACGCGTTTTAGCTTATTCTCTGGGTTAGAAATGGAAAATTGAGGTTGAAGAGTAGGGTCATCGATAAACATATGTATCCTAGTAGTTGGCAACCGATCTTCAAGATCATTGCAAATCTAAACAGCCAAACTTGGTGATAAATCAAGGCCATTTCTGGCCTAGAAGTAGCAACAGTGTTTAGGGTTTCTGAGGACAGGTCTAATGCCCTATTTTGATAACAAGATGCAGGACTGTGTCCAATGAAGACAAAAAAATTGTGCACTCATGTGTCTTTATTAGAGGGGGCGTGCCTTGGATCCACAGTAAGGTCGCTCCTTTGTGACTGGTTGGTCCACGGGTTCAAGTCCAAGGAAACAGTCTCTCTGCATAAAAGCAGGGTTAAGGCTGCGTACACTGTGACAACCTTTCCCCTACTCTTGCAAAGGAGGGAGCCTTGTGGCTTGGGAATGCTGTTTTATGTGTCCTTATTGGTGCACAAACTCAATTTCAAGACGCAGAAGACCTGCCAGTGCTTGGCGCGCACGTGCTTCCAGTGGTGGTTGTTGGGCAATGGTTTTCCATATGATGTGATTGAGGGATGCTGAGTTTGTTGATGCAGGCGGCGTCACGGTGTGTCTAAAAAACTCCATCAAGATGGGAAACTAAAGGGGTTGGTGGCTGAGAAATCTTCAGGTTGCGTGTGGGGCTTCTTTGGTGGTCGGACAACAATGAAACTTCAGGGAAAGGACTTTCATGAGCTTCTATTTTTAATGGTGATAGTAGTGTCATGAAAATCCTCCAGAAAGCAGTGCTTTAAAAATGAGTGGCACGACTGTAGTTTTCTGAAAATTTTGCAATGCTGCAGTTTCTAGGGCTTTTAAAATTTATTTTCTTTGAATGCTTTGAATGCCTCATAGTTGTGCAACAATACTTACAGAAAATGGAAATTGAATGAAAATAACTGTTGACTGTTCCTTGTTCTGTTCCTTGACTACAATGGCGGTGGCAAAAGAATGTGGATATGGTTCAATGACTGTTCTGGTACCAAATTGATGTAGGAGAGGAACAGAAAATCAGAAGCAGAGAGATATGGAGAGAATTGAGGGAGAGAAATAGAAATAAAAAAAGAAGGGAGAAGAGGAAGAGTTCATGATGGACAGAACAGGATGCTAAAGACACAGCAGAAAGATCAGAAACCTAGCAGAATTAGAAGCAGAATAGAGAGAGTAACATAAGGAGAAGAAAGAAGGAAGAAGTAGAAAGAGGGCCACACAAAAGATAGAGAGGGAGAGCAGTGCTAGAATTTTTAATTCAAAATGACAACTAATCATTGCTAATCTCAAGAAACTATTTATATATCCAACACTACAAAAAAAACTAATAATTAAAAAATAACCCAAAAATACTTAAATACAAAAATAACCCTAAATTAACTATGATCCAAAATTACCATCTTTTTACAAACTAAGATGAAATTGTCCATATACTCCCCCCCCCCACCCCTGCGCGCGCGCGCCCGACATGGATGAAAAAGGAGTTGTGAGAAAGAAAAGTTGATCTTGGTGAAAAAGTTCTGCCTGAAGATTATTTAAAAATATTGCAAATGGATGCCTTTTTAGAAAGTGTAATTAATGTGTGGATAATTTTGTAATCTTTGGGAAAAAAAAACAACCAAGAACAGTCATGAAATAGAATAATTTATTGGAAAAATCTAGCCTGTGGCTTTTATAAGTTTGGAATTCATAACTTTTAAAAACATGTTATACTCAACTTTTACTTTTTAAAAGAAGAAGTTCCTCCAAAAAAAAGGGAGGCCAAACTCACCCTAATTCAAAGAATTATCAACGAAGAGAATGGAGGCTGCTTGGCAAATGCACGGGCTCTCGAAATAAAATCATAGAAAATGCATAAGCATAGTGATTCTATCATTATATGTCAATAAATATAGTGAGAATTTGTCAATAATAATTGAATGAATGTCATATGATTATGTTCTTCTCCCACTATATCAAAATGTGCATTTTTTTGAACTTCCATGTTACTTTTTGATTATATATATAATTTATGTAGAGAGAGAGAGAGAGAGAGAGAGAGAGAGAGAGAGAGAGAGAGAGAGAGAGACTCACACATGCACACTTATATAATATTTATTCTGTCTGTCTATCATTACTGTGTTCTGTCCATAGTGAAATACAGCTGCCATGTCTTGATTTCCAGTCATTGGAATCTTCCTTTGATAAATGACAGCAAATTTTTGTAATTAAATTAATATATTTAAGTCCTCCCCAATCAACTAGGTTGGCTGTTACATCATGTTAAGTAGCCCTTCAGTGTTTATAGGATGGTAGGTTGGTGTCAAATAATATTAGAAGAATCATGTGTTGGCACACATGCAAGGCTTCATGGCCTTCTTTTTTTTGTTGTGAATGCTTAGTCCTTTATACAGAAAAAGAAAAAGGACATCTGTTTAATGTGCCCAATGCATGTTGGCCATGAGTGTGAAATTTAAAATAAAAATTGAAATTTGAGGACATGTCTTGGACGTGGTGTAGCCTGCATCCTCTTATCAAGAGTGGCTTACTAAATATGTGTTTTGCATCATTTTCATTTTGTTCTTTTCTGGAAACCAAAAATAGAAGGATGTCTATTGGGCTCTTTGCGCTTGTGGACTTTTTGTGTCTGTATGTGCATAAGGGTGCATGCATTGGACATGCAATAATATTTGTTCTGTATACTTCATTGGCCTTCATATGTGCTATTTATTTATTTCTTTGTGTGTTATGCAAAGTTGGTATCTCTTGCAGAGGTTTAATTGGCCCTTTTTCAGGGAATTGAAATGCTTTCACTTGGGTCATTCAAGACCGGTGCCATCCTGCTGGTAAGAAGTGCATTTTATGTTTTTATGTTTTCCAGCTCTCTTGTGATGTACAATTTGTAAACTTGCAAATAATGTTTTGCTTTTATCGAAAGTCATGGATTCAGGTTCATGTCTTGCCAATCATTCTTGTTCCCTTTTGGTAAGAAATTGTGATTTATGTAGAAGGCTTCTAAATGCCTTAAAATAAAGTATCAGTTCAAGTTTCAGATAGTTTACAGTTAGGCAGACATGTAGAAGAATGACTACTGAAGCTTGCATTTGTTTAGTATAGTTTTGACCACCATCTCTTTTTCTGAAAGAGTTTTTTATAGATGTAATTGTTGATTTGTTCTCATATTTTTGTACTGTTTTTTATTGGTGAAGCAGCAGCTTTTGCCCCCGTTTGGAACTACTAAGAAAATGAGTACTTATTTATGTTTTAAAAGGCAAAGGCGTAAGGCAAGGCATTTTACCCTCCGCGAGGGGAGGCGTATGCTTTAAGGCGTTGAGGCTTAAGCATTTTGGGACTGTATTTTTTTAAATAATTAATAAATAAAATCAATTTATACCTAGTAAAAAAATGAAATTTTTTTTAGAATAATGGAGAAAAAAATAAAAACATAATTTTTAAATATAATATAGGCCAAAACATTACAAAAAGAAGAGAAAAAGCCAAACTAAAGCATCATAATGTCTTATCATCCAAGATTCTAACTTTTAAGAATCAAAAGTAGCTGCAGCGAACAAAATTGGAGAGAGCGAGAGTTGAGTACTCGAAGCTACTCAAAGCAGAGAGGTTGTAGGGGGCTGCGGAGAGAGATGAGAGGCTGTAGAGGGTCGTTGAGGAGAGATGAGTTGCTAGAGGAGTCTTCGAAGCCAGACCCTAGCTTGGAAAGAGACGAGAGCTTCGAAGGGGTTGTCAGAAAGAGACGATACCTTAGAAGCAATCGACGACTCGTCGGAGAGAGGCGAGAAGCTAGAGGAGTCTTTGAAGCTAGGCCCTAGCTTGGAAAGAGACGAGAGCTCTGAAGGGGTCTTTGGAGAGAGACGATACCTCAAAAGCAGTTGATGACTTGTCGGAGAGAGGTGTGAAGCTGGAGGAGTCTTTGGAGCCAAACC
The DNA here is from genome assembly GCF_029873635.1 of Malania oleifera. Taxonomy (NCBI): domain Eukaryota; kingdom Viridiplantae; phylum Streptophyta; class Magnoliopsida; order Santalales; family Ximeniaceae; genus Malania; species Malania oleifera. The sequence continues at coordinate 137,594,922 of NC_080418.1, forward strand.
CTAGCTTGGAAAGAGACGAGAGCTCCGAAGGGGTTTTTGGAGAGATATGATACCTCGGAAGCAGTCGACGACTCCTTGGAGAGAGACGAGAAGGTGGAGGTGTCGTCGGAGAGATACGAAGCTTTGTAAGAAAAAGGCTTCGTCGAGAGAGGGGGGGTTTTGACCCTCGTCAAAGCCCTATTAGCATGTTAGTTGTTTATTTTATTTTATTTTAACTTAGGTGCTCCCAAAAGGCGTATGCCTTCCCAGTTGAGGCGTAAAAGGCGCGATTTTTCCCCTGAGGTGTACACCTTTTCCACTGAAGCGTATGCATTTAAGGCTTTACGCCTTTGGGCGTTTTATGCCCAAAATGCCTCCTCACGTACGCCTTTTAAAACACTGGTACTTATTGCAAAAAGTATTTTTACAAAACTAATTTTTTGGCACAAAAAAATCACTTTTTGTTAAGTAATCAAGGATTACTTCTTGTTACGTACAAGTAGCTACTGTTTATATGTGGCAAACTTGTAAATTTAAAAAATTTATGGATTAAGAATTAATGAAAAATTATAAAATAATTATTAAACTAATAATACTATAAACATAAATTAATAATATTATTTTTAACTAGAAAATAATAATATATTGTTTATTTAATGGAAAATGTCAAATTAATAAAATATTAATTATTTTGTTAATCAGAAAATATTTACAATTATAATTAAAGATAGTAGTTATAATTTTTATTTAAAAAGTTGATAAATTTGTTAACTAGACAATATTTGAAATTTTAACTAATTTTTAGTTTGAAAATATTTGAAATGTTTATTAGAAGTATTAAGTAAAAATTTTATTTAATTTTTTAATTTGATAATAATAAAAATGTCAACTAAAGATGTTACTTATGAATTAATTAGTATTTTAATTAGAAAATATTGGAAGTTTTAAATATTAGTTTGAAAATATTTTTTAAAACTGTTGATTTAATTTAATAATTAAAAAATATTTAAAATGTTAATTAAAGATATTAACTGAAAATTTTAATTGAATAATGTCGATTAAAAATGTTTATTGACATGAATTTTAACTAATTTTTTAATTAAAAAAATTAAAATGTCAATTATGAATATTAATTATGAAATGTTAATTACAAATGTTAGCATAATTTAATAATTTTATATTATTTTTATCTATTCACGTTATAATCATATATATTCACACTATTTATAATAAAAGTAACTAGCCAAAAAATAGGTATAAACTTATAATTAACACACTTTTATACACAATTGAATAGTACTTATGACTTTTAGCACTTTTCCAATTCAGTTCTTATTACTGGTACTTCCACAGGTAACTACTTTTTTTAGAAAGGTACTTTTTTATAAGCAGTTCCTAACAACCCTATTACATTTTATAGCATTTCTTACGGTAAATACAGCTGCATGGCAATCTGGTAAATGAACGGAGAAGCTTCTGATAAAGTAAAGATTGTTAATAGACTTGTTTGCAGCTCCAGTCAGAGGCACATCTGTTATTTAAGATTGTTTAATTTGCTTGGTGTATTTTAACAATTCATGCCAAAAAAGGTGAAAAGAGTGCGATTTGTAGGGATGAAAGGAGGGTGGGGATGTTCTTAAAATTTTCTGCTTTAATGACTTTTAATGCAATAAAATTATGGTTACATATCTTGTATTGTCATCAATTAGGAATTATATATCCTAGCTTGCACTTTATGCTCTCATCCTTGCTTTTCTCTCCTTCTATGATTGCTACCTCTCATTTCTGCTCTTAATGGCCAAGGGTCACCATTGTAAATTAATATTTTTTGGTTGGTGCACTAGTTGACATGAAGTGGAACTTCCTGGAGTCAAAGGTGGAGTCTGAAGGGGAAAGGGCATTCTGTCTTATTTCTTGGGGTTTGAAGGGTTTTGAGTGGAGAGATTTAGTTGAGATGTTGAATTCAGTTGTGGCTTGAAAGACATCTAGGGCTCCGATGCAGCACAGCAACGCTTTTGTCAGTTGTATTGAGAGAGTTGCATGAAATGATTTGGGGAATGGAGTTGTTTGGCCACCAATTTTAAAAAATGGTCGCTGGTTTGCAACTGGTGGTGTGATTATTTCATGGTGAGAAGCTTGTGATTGGAGTGAAAGAGGGTCAGTGGCTAGGGTTTTCAGGTGTAGGGGAGAAGACAACTCGAGCGGGTTTGGGCTGGAAGAAGGGTCTATTGGATTGGGCTGAGTAATATTTGTTTTTCTTTTATTCTGGGCCAGTTGTTGAATGCTGTTAAAATAACCTTAACTAAGGTCGAACAAGTGCAAAGGTTCTCGGTCAAGGTCCATAGTGGGTAGCCCATTCACAGTAGGTTCATGGTTTATTTAGAACCTGAGGCCCAAAGCTAGAGGTTTACAGCATAATAGGCTTCTTTATGTTTTGATGATAGGGTTGCAAAGCAGTTGGGTAGGGAAAAATGATGGTTTTGGTTTCCTTTTCAACTCAAGCATTGGTTTTGGTGAAGGGTAATTTTGTTAATAATGCAATTTCTTCATACCTTTTTATTTCATCAAAGGGCCAAGGTTGTTTGTCTGACACAACGCCTTTGGCAGACTTCCTTTGTGAGCCCTGTTGGTGATGAATCGTTGAGCCAACATATTGGCGAGGGAGTGACAACAGCTGTCAAAAATGGAACTCAATCATTTTTTTTTGGAATATGTTGCTCAAAGCAGGTTTTTTAGACCAGATCTAGCCAGGTTCTTGTCAAAGGGCAATGTAGTTGTGCGTTGAGATGCCCAAAAATTCTAGGAGGATAAGTGATTTAAATTTGAGAAATATACCCTCAAAGCTGTAAAGGAAATAATGATGGTGGTAGTTTTTCTCCTTCAGTTGATCTTGGGGTGAATTAGCGGTGAAGCTCTGCAAAGGTGGTGTGTTTCCTGTAAATAGGAAAATGCAATGAGTCTAATGAGGAGATTGAAATCAATAGGTAGTTTGCATGTGATAGTCATTTGTTATTGACTAGGCCAGATAATGAGAACAAGAACAACAACAGCAACAACAAGAAGCCTGAAGTCCCACTATGTGGGAATGGACTAGGTCAAATCATGGAGAAATACTTTTACTGTGTCATGTTTATGAATGAGGCCTGGTTTTTTTTTGAGGAGGGGAGCTGGTAAAATGGGGCGGGTACCAAATCTATTCTTATTTCTATGAGGGGCAGGAGTCCCTGGATTTGTACCCTTTCTCTGTAGTCTGTACTAGTTGGAACCCATAGCTAGGGGTTGGCCCAACCATGTGTAGAATCATGGAGCACTAATGGTGCAGCCCTGTTTCTGTCCCAAGTGACATTGATGGCGTTTTCATTGCCGTGAGTCCAATTGGCTTTATTGCCACGGCCCACAGAACCACATGCTCTCAACCCCACTTTGTGTTTCACACAATGTGGCACAGCTGATCCACGTGGTGCCTTTCCAATATGAACTTGATTTTTATTATCTCCAGTTGTTAAGTTATGAAGATAACTACCCATTGGTAATCAAAGGTTTATGAGATTATGAAACAGAGGATGACTGGAAAATGGATTGATGTTATTTCAAAGGGAAAGGAAGTGATTTCTACATGGAATTGTTTTAACAGGCTATGCTTGGAGGAAGATGAGACAGGCGACAGTTATTATGATTCGGGTGTAAAATCTTTGCTCATTGATCAGCTAATGCAAAAACAGGGGATTGACCGCAGATCAATGACAGAATTGAAGGCAGCTGTGGGGGTTGATAATACTGTTGCACATTGTGAGGAAAAGGTGGGGGAGACAAGTTGAGGTTCTTGAGAACCAGTTGTATGGAGATACTTTGATGGGGAACCTGTGTTAGGTGTTACTTATCTACAGCAGTTGGTGCTCACAGATTGTAGAGGGGAATGACCATATAAATTCTTTTCCAGATGGGAACTTGTCTCAGCTCTCTGATATTCTTTGTTACCCAGATGTATATCTTTCACTCCTACCTATATGTTCAATCAAGGGCTCATATGAAAAGGATTGATGCTTCTGCAACTATTCTTCCTATGCTGGTGTTACCTAATACGAATTCTGAGTTTCTTTTGTGCCATTTGGATTGTGCAGCTGAGGGGATAGTTCAGATGGTGGATTTCCTTGGAGTTGAGTGAACCAAGATGCTCAATTGCTTTTGAACAAGTTAGGTCTTACATTGTTTAGCTTAGGAGGGATGTTATTTGACTAGGAAAGGATTTGGGATTGGAAAGGAAGAGGGTGAAAAAGTTGAGTATGGAGAGAAAATTGTGGGAGAGGGTGGAAGAAGCTTGGATCCTAATAATGTGTTAATTTGACATCTCTTTCCTAGGATGTGCTCGGGTTAGGGTAGGGTTACAAGTAGACTGATTAAGGAGGTAGTGGTTTGGGTTTTTCCAAGTGCTTTACTTCTTCAAGAAACCAAATTAGAGGACACAGATCCGTCTTTGTTAGAAGCATATTTTTGGGGGAGGGAGGGGAGGGGGGCTAGGTTTAAGGAGGTCTGCTTCTATTTGGTGGGGCTTTTGGGGGTATCATGATCTTGTAGGGCACTATGATTGCCTGTATTTTACTCCTTGTCTGTTCTTGTGTACTTGAGGGGGTTTTGGGGAGTGTTGGATCATGTTTTTGTGTGAGCAGATGTGACCATAGTTAGTCTACTTTGAGAGTCTCATCCAGATGAGTTAGTCAATCTTTTTGATCTTTGCAATCCGAGGTGGTCTCTATGGGGTGGTTACATTGTTATTTAACTTATTTGTATTCCTAGGGATATATATATATATATATATATATATATATATATATATTTTTTTGGGTGGGGTGGGGGGTTATTTTTTATTCTGGATTGGGGTTTTAGGGGTCACCTTACTTGGACGGCATTTGGGAATACCCATCGATTCACCTCCCTAGTGGGCTTTTACTTGCCAATGATTGGGGATGAAATGTTTCCAATTGTTTTTCTGGAAGTTGTTCCCAGACATTTCTGAAAACATTGTTCGGTGTTGTTTGATTGTAATCTGGTTAAGTGGGCCCTTGAGAACATGAATGTGGGTTACCTAACTTTCTTTTGCGGTTAGTATTGATATTTGGTGGAATGACTGTCAGGTTCATGGTCGCGAAGGTTTCAAATTCATGAAAATTGAAGTCATACGAAAGAAAAATTGAAAAATTGAATCATGAGACTTTTGGAGAGATAAAAGAGAGGAAAAATTGTGCTTTATTGGAGATGGCAGGTTTTGATAAATTGGAGGAGTGTAGGTGCTTGAAGAGTTTGTTTGGGTAATTACTTGGAGGAGATTCTTGTGAGGAAGGACATTAGTTGGAGGCACAATTCTATATTAAAATGCATTAAGGTATAAGGTGAGGCATTGTAATTCTAGATTGTTTCGTTGGGTGGCTGATAGTAGAAAAAGGAAGGGCTTCATTAGGATGCCAGAGTTAAGTTTGATGCCATGGTGAGAAATTAGGCCAATTGGTTGGAGATTGTTTGTTTATAAAGTGCTATATGGGGAGGTGGTTAAGGATAGGTTCATAGTAGAACATCTTGATTAGAGTTCTATTGAGGAGGAAAAAACTAGTTGGCTAGGGAGACATTTTGATGTTTATTTTTTTTGGTATTAACAAAATTGGGAGAGAGTACAATTACAAGGGAGTGACCATGAAGGTCAATTAGCTCAAACTTATACTAAAAATTTAAAACCTTTTACATTTGCACATCCAAGCTTGACATCCTTTATAATCTGCTGTGATACACTGATTGGTGATACAACATGCAGCATCTGCAATAGTGTCTGTATAGAGGACAGAGTTTCTCATTTTCCAGGTATGATAAAAGTGTAGCTGACCAAACTATCTTTGCAGTTTTATGGAGGTGTGGTCTATTTGCAATTTTATGGGGGATATGGATGGAATGTAATGCACAGATGTTCTCCGGGAAAAAATTAATCTGGGAGCTGGTCTGGGATAAGGTCCCGTTTTTAGCATCACTGTGGTGTGTTGGATTTGGTATTTTTAGAGGAATTAATTTCCAGGAGATTCTAAGAGATTGGAGGAATGTGCTGGCTTGTTGAGTTTTTCTTTTTCCTAAGTTTTAGTTGTCTTCTTCTGGTTTTTTCAGATTTTCTTTGGGAGAAATATCATCATCCCTCATGTAAATTCTTTTCCCACTAATATAACTTTCTTTTGCTATAAAAAAAATCCTAAGATTCTAAATGAATAATCAATATGATTGAAACATCTCTTTTTTAGGCCTTGCCTTCTTTTTACCATCCTTGTTGGCAATTCCAATTTCAAAAATGGATCCTTGTGCTTCTCAGTTTGCTTCAAGGGAAGACTTGCCCATAAATTATAATTGGGTACAATTTAAAGTGGGATGTGCCTCCTTGTTTGCTTTACTGCTCCAATGTGCGACTTGGAATGTTCATCATTTAACTCGCTTTCATGATGATGTTTTGAGTGGAATAGAAGGTGCTTTATTTAAACATCAGATGGAAATACTCATGAATTTGGCCTGTTGGGTTTGTAAACTGCAGGCTGGACTTTTTGTGTATGATATTTTCTGGGTCTTCTTCACTCCAGTGATGGTTAGTGTTGCTAAATCTTTTGATGCTCCTATAAAGGTCAGTACTGCTGATTCATTGAGGTTTTTGTCACCTGAATTTGGATGGATTATATTTGAGTGCTGTATTATCGAATATTGTATTTAATATGTTATCATTCTAATTGCAATGCTTGTTCAATTTTCTTGCAGCTTTTGTTCCCAACAGCAGACTCTGCTCGGCCTTTCTCTATGCTTGGACTTGGCGACATTGTAATTCCTGGTAAAAAAATGAATGCATGACCTCCAAAACATTCTGCTGTATATTTTGTTAAGGTTCGCTATGGTTGAGGCATTTTAGGTTTGATTGTTTCATCTTGTGAACGCACAAGATGAATATTCTAATGGTGAGGAGTTCAATATTGTTGCCCCTTTTCTTTTACTTGGGTTTCTGACAGTCAGAAATCAGAATTTATGGTGCATATTCACTTTGATGACCAATGTATTCCTGTGTATCCTTGGGACGCATGGTTTAGGTGTCAAGATGCAACTTTGGAACTCAAAGGCGCATGTTTCCTTTAATTTGATATATTCAGGAGACACCCAAATTGAATATATGTTTCCTGTAATGCGGTTTAGGTCATATTTGCTGAAGTCTTAGGCATGTATTTGAGTTGAGTCAAATGGACACTATGGGATACTTGAACTTAATCCAAATCGAAAATTTGATCTTGAAACTAGACTTGAACTCAATCAATCTTAAGTTTGTTAACTTGAGCTTGACTTGACTGATTAGGCTTGCAAATAGTATTTTAAAACTCGAACTTGACTTGTCAAGTTGCCTGAGCTTGACTCAACTCAAGTAGAATTAAGCTGAGTCAAGCCCGAGTCACTCACAAGTGGGCTTGACTCATTTACACCCTAGTGTGCTATTTGTGAATTGTTCTTACTTGGTTTGGTTCTCTTTTTTATCCCGTTTGATTTTATGCCCCTTTATATTCTTGCTTTTGTGTCCCCACTTCCCCTTCATGCATTTTTTGTTGTTTTATTGTTTTGATGTGCTTGGATCCCCCCTTTTCAGAATCTTCTTGTCCATCTGTGATCTGTTGCATGGATGGACCTAAAGAATGGGGTTTGCAGTATATTTGTGCATTAAACTTAGAGGGCAGTTAGACCCCCGGCCAGACTAAAAAGAGCTGAGGTTTATTATTGTTGTCCGCTTCTCGATGTGGATGGAATATTAAAAACAGCTTCTGTCCAATTTTTCAAGTAAACTGCCCTGTGAAATTCAGCAGTAATAGTGATGTAGAAAATTTTAATGATGAAATGTATTTTATGTGGTGCTTTGACTTGATTTCATTGGTAGCAAACAAATGATTTCCATTTACTAACATGACTTTCCGAGTTCCATTACAGGCAGCCCAATGTTGTCTTTTAACATTTTGAACTTCTACATATTTAATGTATACAAGTATGCTAAAGAACTTTTCTTTACTGTGATTATGCTCATTTGATTTTACTTTGGCACTTAAGTGGGATTTTATTTGTTTTTTCTCATAGGTATCTTTGTAGCGTTGGCATTGCGTTTTGATGTCTCCAGAGGGAAAGATAGCCAGTACTTTAAGAGTGCATTTTTGGGGTATGCAGTTGGTGTGATCCTTACCATTGTTGTCATGAATTGGTTTCAAGCTGCACAGGTAATAATTTTGTACCTCTTATCCTATTCTTTCTTTCTTCCTTCTTTATCCTTGTTTTTCTTTTCTTTTTTCCCCCCGGGTGGGGGGAGGACAAGAAAAGAAACGTTCACTAAGGGTGTAATATAGAGCAATATATTGTCAACAAAATCAATTGCAGCCTGGACATAAGCAAAATGCTACCCATAAACCAAAGCACAAGTTTTAGCCATCTATTATTTTTCAGTACTAGTAGAGGTATCTGACCCTTCAAAAGCTCTATTAATTTTTTTTTCTTCCCAACCATCCAAAATTGCTACAGGGAATTGACTCTCAGGGTCTGTTTGGTTTCATTTCTGTTTTTTGATTTTTATCTTCCTTTCTATACAAGGAAGAAACAGATTATGAAAATTTGTTGTTTACTTTGCTAGGTTTTAATTGTCGGTTTTCAGTTGTTTTAAAAAAAAAAAGGGGTGGGGGGGGGAGAAGAAAACCAGATTTATGTTTTTTAGTTGTTTTGGAAAGATTAAATCATTCATTTTATAAATAATTTTTAATTAAAACTAAAACAAAATGACCATATGAATTTATATGTAATTAAAATAAAAATAATTATAGAATTTCTAAAAATTTATAAAAATAAAAATCCATTAAAAAAATATTTTAACTATTTATCATCGTCTTGCACAATAAGATTGTTCTTGTATAGTGTATTATGAAATATAATAATTAATTAAAATAATTTTAATTTTTATTATAATAATTTAATTTTTATTCTTTTTGTGTTTTATTATTTTAATCATATGTTATAAATTTTTATTTGATTTAAGGACAAAAATGGGAATTTGTTCAATCAAAATTTTAATTTTTTGTTGTTTTAGAAATTTTAAGGGCTCGTTTAGTTTGTGGAAACAGTTTTCATTTTCCATTTCAGTTTTCAAAAAAAAAATTGCAAAAACTTGTTAATTTTTCAATTCTACAACATTTGTATGAAATGAATGAACAACAAAAAACAGTTTTGGCACTATTTTCTTGGGAAAATAGTTTTATTTTCCATTTCTAGTTTTTTAAATAATTACAAAAATGTCATCTTGTTTCTCAATTTTCCAAATTTATGTAGAAAAGTTAGAAAATATATTTTTATTATTTTACTACGTTTCTAACTCTTACTTTGCGTATGTAATTGGAGAATTCATATCTTGGACTTTAATTTGTGTGGACTATGGATGAAGTTTCTTCTAAATCCACGCATTCAAGTTCAATCCCCTAAATACATGATATCAAATATTATTTTATATAATTTTTGTAAACTTGGAAAACAAATTGGCTTTTTTGTAATTATTTTGAAATCTAAAAACAAAAAAAAAAAAGGTTTTTCTCATATAAACTAACTCAATATTTTACAAATCTTGAAAAACTAAAAAATAAGCTAAAATATTTATAATTCTTTGGGAAAAATAAAAATTATAAAAGAAAAATGTTTTCACAACTAAACGGGCCCTAACCAAATAGGTTGTTGGTTTTTTGGGTTTTTTGTTTTCTTTTCTGGTTTTCTTTTTCATAATTTTTGACAGTGATACCAAATAGCGATAAGCTTTTTCTGCTCTCTCTGAGCATGAATGTCCCTTCACACCCACATTCTCCCATGGTACCGACTTACACATGTCATGGACAATGTACTCTCTCTCTCTCTCTCCTTAGTGTTTTGGTTGTCTCCCAGCTAACAAAGCAAATGATTGTGCCTCGGCCTCTCTTTTGCACAAATATCACATATTCACCACCATGATACCCCATTTCTTCAGGTTGTCAGTGTCAGGATCTTTCCCAAGCAGCTTCCCAATCAAAACAAGTGACTTTTATTGGGAGCATTTGTATTCCAAATGAATTTCTAGGGAAAAACTCCCTCTATTATTCTATGCTGCTGCTTATATGAATAACCCAGAAAAAAGATTTAAAATCAATGTAGCCACTTTGTTAACCTTTTCACCTAAGAGCATTCCCCATTTGTTCTCTTCCATACCGTTTGTTGGAAAAACCTTGCAAAAATCTCTAGCTCCCGATCTTGTGCTCTTCTCATGAAAGGCTCGTCTCACACCATTTCACCTGTGAAATGCATTAATTTAGCAGGTAGGTGCTAATCAGAGCATCTGCCTCCAACCAACAAATACAGGTCAGGAAGTTGGCTCTTTAGAGATAGTGCTCCATCTGTCATGCCAAAAAGAATCATATTCCTATTGCAACATCAAAGCAAACCTACTTTGAGGAAGCTTTCCAGCCTTTTCGTATATTTTCCCACACCACACCCCATTGGGACCCTCATCCACCTATTATGTTATATCCCATACTTTGCTTCTATCAACTTGTTCGAAGATCTTCCTTATCCTTCATAGATCTCTGAAGCCACTGTATATGACACTGAGAAGAGGGATGAAAATACAGTTGTTTAGTGTGCTCTTGATAATTGTTAGCCTCCTTCATTAGGCAAGTAACTCCTTTTTCATCTTGCTAACTTCTTTTCAAATATGGCTTTGACTGTTGGATCCTGTATGCTTTATCTTTGAACTTAGCTCCTAATAAGATAACTCATGGTTACTAGAAAATGCTAACACCCTAGTGAACCACGTATTTGTACAAATGTTGCAAAACTTGGTACATTTTCGTTCAGGAATGCTTATTATTCTATTTCAAAGAAGAATGTCTTCTAGATTTTGAGGCACTTCAACATCCTCCCTAAAATATACAAGTTCCATCACATATTTTTCACCAATATATTTATATAAGTATACCCCTTCCACATCTTAGAGCACGTGCAGTACGACAATCCTCTTCCAAACGTTCCGGGTTCTAGGTACAACCGAAGGCATAGACCAACAGTTCCAATCTTCCTTTCGTAATTCTTCTTCCCACCGTAAAAGAAGCAAGATGCCCATAACTAGAAAAAAGAAGGGAGGAGAAAGAATTCCCTACGTCAGTTCCCCAGAGGAAAGGTCTTGTGTATATTCATGAATCTAGAAAATAACTTTGTGTTTTTGTCTCCTTCTCTAATAAGCTGTGGTGCCTCTTGGCCTTTGTTTTTCCCTTTTCTTGGTAGGCAAAAGAAACACAGGCACTAAGGGCACCAAAGGGGTTCAACTCATCTGCAAGAAAGCAGAAATTACTAGGAAAATAGAAAAAGATTCTAACCAATTGTAGCCTAAACATTGACAATATAAAACAACAACAACAACAAAACCAAGCCTTAGTCCCACTAAGTGGGGTTGGCTATATGAATCCTTTTTCCGCCAATTTATGCGATCATGGACCATTTCTTTTGATAGATTCAAAGATTTCCTTACTCACTATCTCTTCCCACGTTATTTTAGGTCTACCCCTATCCCTTCTACTGCCCCCCATAGTAACTAAGTCACTCTTCCTCACAAGTGCACTATGTGGCCTAAGTTGCAAGTGTCCATACCATCTGAGTCGTCCCTCCCTTATCTTATCTTCTATAGGAGCTACACCTAACTTACCACGAATATGTTCATTTCTTAATTTATCTTTCAATGTTATAGTATCATCCATCTAAGCATTCTCATCTTGGCAACTTTTACTTTTTGGATATTATGTTTCTTCGTCGCCCAACATACCGATCCATATAGCATAGCTGGTCTTATAGCTGTCCTATAAAACTTCTCTTTCAATTTCAAGGGTATTCTACGATCACATAGCACACTTGAAGCACTTCTCCATTTTACCCGACCTGCTTTAACTCTATGCATTACATCATCTTCAATTTCTCCTTCAGCTTGCATAATAGATCCAAGGTATCGAAATCTACAAGTGCTATTTATTTCTTCATCATCAAGTTTAACTTTGACTCCAATATTCCTCCTATCATTACTAAAATTACATTTCATATATTCTGTTTTATTTCTACTTATCCTAAAGCCTTTAGATTCCAAAACTTCTCTCCATAATTCTAACTTAGCCTCTACGTCCATCCCTAGTTTCGTCAATTAATACAATATCATCTGCAAACAACATACAGCATGGAACCTCCTTTTGAATACTCCTAGTCAATTGGTCCATCACTAAAGTAAAAAGATAAGGACTCAAAGCAGATCCTTGATGTACACCTATGGTAATTGGAAATTCTCTAGTTTCTCCATCTATAGTCTTTACATTAGTCATTACTCCATCGTATATATCCTTAATGACATCGGTATACCTACAACATATACCCTTTTTTCTAAAACCCACCATAGAACTTCCCTAGGTATCCTATCATATGCTTTCTCAAGGTTAATAAATATCATATGCAAGTCCCTCTTCTTTTCCCTAAACATTTCCATTAATTTTCTTAAAAGATAAATAGCTTTTGTGGTAGATCTCTCAGGCATAAAACCAAATTGATTTTAGCCTTTACAATTCCTAAAGAAACAATCTAAGAAGTCATTAGCTTTATCTGTCTTGATACCCCTTTAACCCCATAGTTCTCATATACTAGTTCCTGAGATATCTCGATTTCCCAACAAACCCTTAATTTCTAAATCTTGAGTAGAATATGTTCAACTAGAATTATCCATATGCCATAGACCGGCTATAGAAAAATTGACCTTTTGTTTTGGTTTGGAAAATCTAGTTATCTAAGGAATTTCCAGTTAATTCACTGGGACTTGCATTCCTCTCTCTTCTCTCTCTTCACTATCTGTATTGCCATCAACTTCAACCGAGCCACTCTATCATTGCTTTTTGTATCCAAGGTTTACTCCTACATAGAGAGTCCATTTAATCCACAGCCCAAAGTTCACTTGTGGGTAAAAATTGTGGCACAATCGGAGGATGGATGAAATAGCACCGGAAAGGGGGAAAATTGTTAATGCTGCCTAGAAGAAGGCAGTAGTAGAAGTGCAGAAAAATGAATGAACTGAAAAATAAAAAATTACAAAAAAACCCAGAAGCTGCTGAAATATGCAGAAGGATCCTAAAATACCTAAGTTCCTAGAATATCTAGATTTCCCAGACAAAAACAATTGAATGTAGTATGATCAACTAAAATTATCCAGAACCACTTTGTTTTCCATGTATTCTTTTTATGGGTTATTTTCATTAAATTTTGATGTTATTGTATCTCTATTTCCAGCCTGCACTTCTATATATTGTACCAGCTGTCATTGGATTTTTGGCTGCGCACTGCATATGGAATGGAGAAGTCAAACCGGTTTGTCTATAATTCCTTTTATTGTGTTTTTTTTTTTTAATCATTTTGGCCAATCTGTTTTTTGTGTGCTGTGTGTGTTTTGCATGTTTTGTGCATGCGTACGTGCCATGAATGTTGTGAAATGCAAATCTTATTCTTACTAAAAATATTTCAGTGGTAAGATCCCTGTGGGATCCCGATTTGAGTGAGTCCTAGGATCATGAAATCCTTCGTCCTACACGTGTCGTAGAATTTGAGGTTAGCAAAAAAAGTGATTTAATAGCTCTTATTTTGGCTAACACCTTACAGCCTAATGAAATATGTGAGCCTGAACTTGTGCTGAAAGAAATAAAGGTCCTTTCTGAGCTCTGATAAGATGATAGAAATAAATTTGTTTGGTGGTGCATGATAGAAAATAAAGTCTTACAGTGTCATTCTGATCAGAGGTCATTTTGTTACTTACACAGTTCCTCTTTTTTATAGATTTGTTTCATTAGTGCTCATCAATTTCACCTTCTCACCAATCAGATCTTGGTGCACATTTTATTTTTTTCTTTTCTTTTGGTACTATCTTACGTCTTTATCTTTCTGTCTCGCTTCCTCTCTCTTAAATCTCAAGCCTTCTTTCTTCTCCAATTTTTTTTTTTTAAATATTTTATTTTCCTAAATTAAAGTCTTAGACATGACAGCAAATACTTTTGGGTCTGGAAAACTTAGAGCCCTTTTAGCTGTGGAAAACATTCTCCATTTTCCATTTTTTTAATTTTTCGAAATAATAATAAATTTTTTATCTTATTTTTTAGATTTTCAAGAGTCATGTTAAGAAAATAAAGAGTTTGTTTAAATGTGTAAAACAATCTTATTTTTTATTTCTAGATTTCAAAATAATTACAAAAAAGATAACTTGTTTTTAAATTTTCCAAAAATTATATAAGGTAATATTTAGGATCATGGATTTTGGTGCTTGAATTTGAATTTGTGTGGATTTAGAAGAAACTATATACATAATCCTCACAAATTAAGGTCCAAGACCTGAATTCCATGCTCCCAGACCCAAAGTAGGAGTTAGGAATCTAGAAAATAATAATAAGTATGTTTTCCAACTTTTCTATATAAATTTGGAAAATTGGAAAACAAGGTGGCATGTTTCTCACTATTTGAAAATCAGAAATGGAAAATAAAACTATTTCCACTGAAATAGTGCCAAATTTTTTTATTATTGTTCATTTATTTCATGCAAATTTTGTAAAAATAGAAAATTATCTAACTTTTTGTGATTTTTTTGAAGACTCAAAAATGGAAAGTGAAAACTGTTATCCACAACTATACAGACCCTTAGATTCTGTGAGCATTGCCTTAGTTGGTAAATGATTCCTTTAGAACCTGACTGCCTTCAGCATTAGGTGATCTGCAGCTACTATGGAATCCAACAGAATGGGTGGGATGCTAAGATCAGTGTCAATGGGACTCATGCAAGCCCTGGGAAATTTATTCCTCAGATTTTCCTTCTCTCACATGGGGAGCAGGGGATTCCATTTTGTATTGCTTCTTTAGAAAGAATTTGAATGAGAGAAACAACCCATCTTGTTCAGCTGTTATTGGTGCTTGATTCTTTTCATACTTCTCCCAGCCATGATTGCAGGGGATGTTTTGGGAGAATTTTCTTGTAAATCTTCTTTTGATTATTTTACCACCGAATTTAATATGAAGTAGTTAACATTTCAATCTCTTATTTGGAAAGTTAAGACTACTTCAAAAATTTGGGAGCTTCATTTCGTGCAATCCTCTGTAGTATTAATACAAATGATATGCTTCTAGTTTAGAAGCCCCTTCAAAGCTTTGTCATCTAGATGTGTTGTCTTCGTTTTCTGAAATGGTGTGATGAATGTATATATATATTTTTTGAATTGTTCCTTTAAATAGCATTTTGAACCAAGCTTTAAGGGCTTTGGTGTTGGGAAGGAGGAGAAATTGTTTTCTTTTCTAGAGAAATTTAAGGGCTCAGGCAGTGGGAAGGAAAGGGAAGTTCTTTGGGGATGTGCTACTTTTGCTGTAGTGTGATGTATTTCATTGGGAACAAGAGCCTAGAATTTTCAACTAGAGCATAATTTCTTTTGATTGGGTTGGAGCAGGGTTCGGCTTTTGGCATCAGTCTGGTGTTCTGTTTTTGGATTGTTTAGACGAGTCAAAAAATCCATAAATCTTATTATGTGGGCATGGAATTCAAAATTGGTTTTCGACCATAAAAATAAAATGTGCAATGGATGTCGAGAATGATATTTTATTTTACTTTTATCCTATTTATGCTAACTTTGGCAATTGTTGCAAATCCTTAAAAATGCTAAATTGACACTTTTCTTTAAAAAAAAATTAATGTTGTTTTTCTAGCCCATAGAACCTTATGATCTTATGATCTAATATTACATTCGATCCCAAAAACTCCCTACAGCTCGAGGTAAGATCCTGACTTCAACAACATTGGTCTTTAAAATTATCATGCATTTATGTTGGATTGCAATGGACTCTGTTTGCTGGATACCTACCTGATTGGCATGTCCTATAAGGGAAGCAAAACTAATTTGCAGTTCCTCACATTTGCTGTAATTTTTTTTTAATTTGCAATTTTTCAATTTGCCTTCTGTTATTTGTATGTCTATGTGAGTGAAATATTAATGTTAGGGCCCCATTTTGCATATATACCTAATTTCCATTTGAAATGTGCTACTAGAGAAAACAATGGTACTGTTGATTTGTGTCTGCATCTGCAGATTTGGCACTTCGATGCTTGACACAACAGAAAGATGTGGGCCTGATGTTGCACCCTGACCCATGTTACATATGATGTCCATATCTTGCAGTTTTGGATTGTTGATTTTTCTTGTAGGCATGACATCAGGATCATGAAACTATTTGATATTGATTTCTTTGTGGACCAGGGAACATGAGACTAGCATATGTGGTTTTAGTTAGTGTGTTTTTTTTTTTGGGGGGTGTGATGCATAAATTTCAAAACTTGGTTATTAGCGTTAGTTTGACCTTCTTTTTTATCTTTAATTTTTCTTTTTATTTTCTTTTGTTTTTTGTTCTTTTGGTATTGTTGAGGAGGATTTCTTGTCATCCTTCTATATTCTTCCTTCTATCAATAAAATTTTCTTATTTATCTCCAGAAAAAACACTGAGAAGATCACAAGTAACTCATTTAGGGAACCAACAATAAAATAGGGATGGCAAAGTGGTTCAATAGGTTATGTCATTAATGAACAATGGGTGGGACTTTAATGAGTTGTTTATGGGTTGACTTGTCTATGAACAATGAGTAAAACATAAACACAAACCTGCCCAATTAACTAATGGGTCGTAAATGGATACCTGTCAAGAAGTATATAAAAAATGTTTTTTTCTTTATAAAAATTAAAAACACGGGGAAAAAATTATATTAGGACAAAAAAAGTAGCAACAATCCCAAAAAAGGATATGAACAATACATTGTCAAATCCAAAAAAACAATTACCAATTACCAAGCTTAAAATTATATGCCATAAAATAAATCAGTGCTAGTATTGATTTTTGAGAGCCAACCTTCTGCAGGAAAGATGGAGAGAGGAGATCCAAGTGCTTGAGCCCCTGAATCTCTGATACTATCTGCAATTTTCAGGAGGTCAAAAGACCAAAGAGGAGAAGGGGAATGGGAATGCCAAGTGAGGAAGGGGAAGTGTGTAATCAGAGATGGAAAATTTGGAATTTGGGATTGTGTTGTGAACTTGACATGTCTGTGGGAATGTGGGTTAGGGTTAATGGGTTGAGTAGTGGGCCTTGTGAGTTGTGGACTTGTGGGATTTATGGGCCAGCCTTGCAGTGCTCCAACCCGTTGCATATTATTAGACTTTATTTAAAAAAAAAATTAAATTAGTAACTTGACAGATACTAGACCCAAACCTGCCTAACCCATTAAGTTAATGGGGATTCAGATTGACCCAATTATAAATGATCACCCTTTCTTGAACCCAAACCTTGTTTAAATGAGCGGGTCACAAGTCATCTGTTGCATTGACCCATTCAGCCAATCCTTTTATCAAGTCATCAAATGTTGCAATGCTAACTCAATCAAACAAGCTTATGAAAAAGGAATAAATACTAGCAAACAAAAGAGCAATTTTTAGCACCACTTGGTCAACAATCATATAAAAGAAACACATGAAACCTTAACAAAACAATATTAATGTCATCAAGTCCAACATTTGCTTAATCAACATCTCTGAGATCACTAGCGATGTCATCTAGCCCATAACTAAACTCATCATCTCATTCTCATCATTATTATTATCCTAAAATGCGTTAATGTATTATCTATCTTCATCCTCTGTCTTAATTACTGTTTCAGCCAGTTAATGAAACGTTAATGAACTAAAAATAAATTTTTGAGTCCATAATTTCGTTAGATACTAAACAAAATAAACCAATTCCTGAGTTTCCCACTTATTGTGCATGTTATGCAAGACAAACACCTCCAATCACTTCTAGTGAAGAGTAAAATACATAAATTTATTGTAGGGTCTTACAGTCCCACCGATCCTACTATCATACAGTGGGACTCAACAAATCTGATTTTATGTAGAATGAAGATAGTTTTGGTCTAGTATGACCATAGAAGTTAACAATGATAGGATTAATTGTTCTACTAGTGAGTGAAGTGCTTCCTCAAAAGGATGAGCTTTGGGCAAATTTCGTGCAATTGGATTGTCATTGTATTTTTGCCACATCATTCTCTGTGTTGTTTAATAGCTGCCCAAGTCCCAACAGAGTTCTTCAGATCTTCGCATGGTTTGAGGCAAGGAGACACCCTCTCCCCCTGTTATTTATCTTGGTTATAGAAGTTTTAAGCCATATGATAACCAAAAGCAAATGAAGGATGATCCTTAAAAAAATTCTTAAACCTTAGATGCATCCTTCTTGGGTTTTGAAGCAGTCACAGGTCTGAAGGTGAGTTTGAGCAAGAGTGTTATCATTCCTATGGGACCTTGTGTTTTTGGCCCCTCCTTGTAGAAATTCTTGGTTGCAACCTTGGAAGCTTCCCTATTCCTTACCTTGGCCTCACTTTGGAAGCCAAGTTCAGAGACAAGGGTGTTTGGGATCCTATAATTGGCAGAAGGAAACTGGCTGGCTGGAAAAGGATGTCTCTTTCTGTGGGTGGTAGACTCACTCTTATCAAAAGCACCTTGGCCAATTTCCCATCCCTAGTGCAGTGGCTGATCAATTGGATGGGCATTCAATGAAGATTTCTTTAGGGGAACGCCGGGGAGGAATTCAAATATCTTGCGAGGTTGGGGGCTGTCAAACAATCCATGCAAAAGTGGGGAGGGCTTGATCTTAGATTCCTTCTTACTTGTAACAATGCAGTCTTGGGAAATTGTCCTTGGAGGTTAATGTTTGAGAAAAATCATTTCTGGTGGGAAGTTATTGCTTCTAAATATGGCCTTCTCCACAATGGTTGAGCCTTCAGAGAGGTGACTGAGGCTATGGTACAAGTGGGAAATTCATCAGAAAGGGGTGGGAGAACTTATTTTCTCACATTCACTTCAGTGCGGAAAACTGGAAGAATGTGTTTTTTCAGAAAGATTTTTGGTGTGGTGGTCCCCAACATAGCCCCTCATTTGCTTCTCTCATAGAATTCCCTGAGATAAAAATGCCCTCATTTGCCAACACTGGGATCGCTCAGCCCTTGAGACCGCTTGGAAGGTTCCCCTGATCAGAAATGTTTTTGGCTCGGAGATTGGTACTATTATTGATTTTTACGACAGCCTTTACAATGTCCAAAGCCAGGACTCCAACAATCCCTAGTGGGCCCTGAGCAAGGAAGGAACTTTCACAGTCAAGTCCAATTATGGCCTTCTTATGCCCGATGGAGTGCATCAGCTCTTTTCCTTGGAAGCCCATTTGGAAAACAGCAGCCCCTTCCTAGGTTTGTTTTTTTCACCCGGGGGCCTGCTTTAGGAAAGATCCTTACTCTTGAAAATCTTCAAAGAAAGGGCATCTCCATCGTGAATAGGTGTTTCTTGTGCGTGAAAGAAGCAGAATCTGTGGATCGCATCCTCCTTCACTGCCCCTGGACCAGGAATCTCTGGAGCTTGGCCATTTCCTTGGTCAATCAGAAATGGGTCATTGCAGCTTCAGTTGAGAGTGAGATTTGGGCCTGGAAAGGCTTCTGTGCTGGCTAGCTCAAAAGGAGAGTCCTTCCTCTTATTTCCTTTTTTGGGCGGTCTGGAAAGAAGGGAATGGAAGGGCTTTCAATGGGATGGTGTTTTCTTTGCAGGCTGTCAAAGATGACTGGATTTCTATGATCTCTAGTTGTCATATGGGATGAATGAGAGGGCCTTCACTGTTATTTTATTTCTTGGATGTACTTCAGTGACTGGTGTTTTTAGTTTGTTTTGGGTTGTTTGCATTGTTCTTGAAAGGCATCCTGTTGATGTCCCCAGTTTTTATCTAATGAAGTTTCTTTGCTGATAAAAGAAAAATAGTGAGTGAAGTTCTTGTTTTTAAAATATTATGAAACACCAATAAGAGTTGGTGAGAGGTGTTTTGCTTGGTACCATTGTGTTCAATACCATTTGACAGCCCATTTTCATTGTCTTTGAATGTGCAGTTGATGGAGTTCGATGAGTCCAAGACTGCGACTTCGTCTAAGGAAGGAGAGGAGGATGAAAAATCGAACAAGAAGGTGGAATAAGCTCAGAAAGAAGTTTTGGGTCTGAAATACAATTGTTTTTATATTGAAGAAGAGGATCCAAATGCCAAGTTTAACCATGGCTTACTTAAATGAAATTCCTGCTAATGCCGTTGTAACAAGCAAGATAGAAAGAATACATATGCTAGACTCGGGGCCTGTATGCAATCGTTGCCAAATTTTCATATTGATGGCCTTCCAACCCCACCTTGGTTGGGAAGGAAAATATTTTTCAACAGGAGAAAAAAACAGTCATCTTGATTTTTCTTGGTGGAGTTTTCTATTTGTGAACGTTTTATTTGGTGCCAAATAAATCAAACTAGGAAATTAATTTTCAAAAACATGTTTTCTTCCTAAACAAATGGAACCGTCACTTATTCTCCTCGGTGTCTGTCATTTTTGGCCTAATATATCTATCTGAAAATAAGCTGTTAGTGCATGTGTACTTCTAGTTTCAATAAAGGAAAGATGAGATGAAATAGAAAACAAAAATAAAAAAAAAATAGTAATGATGCTAAATAAGTTCTAAACGCGTTTTTTTAGTTTTAAGAAAAAAAATATTCTTATTTTTATTATGACACCATCATTGCTCGGTTTTTTTTTTTTAGGAAGTAGAGAAGAAAGGTAGTTATAAGGATATTTTAACAATTCAAAAAAATAAAATAAAATATATAAGTGAATGAAAAATCTCTTCTCAATTAGAAGTAAGTATAGATATAAGATAAAAAGAATTGTTGTCAATAAGATGAAAGAATTTTTTTTAATTCAAAGACCATTAATTGGCCCTATAACAAGTCCCATGTTGTAGATTAAATTAAATATAGGGGTAATATGGATTTATCTGCAATCTGGTGGGTAAGCTTAGCTATATTGTATTTGATCCATTGTTAATATGACATCTTTTCATTAGTGGATTTCAAATTATATACACGTACGGTCTCATACAAGTCTTCCTCAAAAAGTAAAAAATACATCCCGTTTTGTGTATTTTCCATATCATATTATTCTTTTTTTGTAGTCTATTCTAAGCTCATATACTATCCTCGTTATATAATAGTAGGTAGTTCATCTCCGGTTGTATAGCTCATTTTGTTGCAATTCATGAACCTATTATGAAATTTTAATTATTTTAATTATGCTTTGGTTAGATATAGGCCCTTTTAAGTTTGAAGTTTAACTCAAGTCATCTAATAATAATAACTAGTAAAAATAGGTCCTGTACTATGCTTTTAAAGAATTTAAAATCTAAAATTAAAATGAAAAGAAAATTTTATATATTTAAGTTAAATATTTTAAAATAAATATAAAATTTCAATAATATGTATTTTTTTAAAAATAAATTCTAATATATATTGTTTATGCATCTACGTGCATATAGTATCGCAATCTAACTCATCAGACACTAAACCATCAAAAGGTAGATTTAAAAAATAAGTCATAATTAAAACAAATTTAAAATAAAAATAAATGAAAATACAATAAATTAACATTCTAATCTAAATTCTTATTATGTATTTAGAATCCCAATTTTGAAAACACAACATAGTTTATTCGTTCTAAAGTTTACGAAATGGTAAAGAAAGTTATAATAATAATAATAATTATTATTATTATTTTTATGAATTCCATCAAAATCTTAATCAAGTTAAAGTATAAATATTTATTACTTATACACGTTCAACTTGTAAAACAAACTTCAATATGAATAAAGTACATGTTGCTTTATTTTACTTTTATATTTAAAAAATGGAATATGAATTGACTCTACATCGGTCGATGAATATACATATATGTAAGATATAAAATATAAAATGTCACAACTCATAACCAAAAAGCATAGGGCAAAGCAAGCCTAATGGAGATCTTGACATTTATCTTCAAATTTTCTAGAGAAGTAAAAAAGAAAAAAAGAGATTTTAAAAATAAAAAAGATGCAGCAAAAATAAAACACAAACATGTGCCACAATTTCTTAAATAATGTATAATAGAGATTACATAATATAATTAAAGGAACTGTCAATAAATAAGAGTGAGAAAGTTATAGAAAAGTAAATTTAAATTTATGAAGAAAAAATAAAAAAAGTTTAGACAAAAAATACTATCTTTTTTAGGGGTGACAAAAAGATACAACCATTCTTTAAAATTTCAAAACTCCCATAGCCTTCTTATATATTTTCTTGATTATTTAATTTTTGAAGCATATATATTTGAAAAATTCGGTCTCTTGGTAAATATAAGAGTATGTTTGAGTTTTTTTTGATAAATTTTAAGAAAAGTATGTGAAATTATTAAATTCTTAAAACTTGAGGAGACATAATTAAACATTTTTGAGAATGGGTAAAAGATATTGACCTCTAATTTGATAAAAAGATAATAACCTCTTCTAAAGTTTTAAGAATTCGAGAAAATTTATTAGAGATTTGTCAAAAAGATACAGATGAAGGGAGGTCAGTCATTTTTGATAAATTTTATGTTATATTTTTGAAATCTTAGAAAAGGTTTGTAATATTTTTAAAATTTCAAAGAAGGTGAGTGTCTTTTAAAAACTTGTGTTTTTATTTGGTTAAAATTAAAAAATTAGTGTCTTTTCTTCATATATATTTTTTTTTACAAAAGACATAAATTTATAAAATATTAATTATGTTAATATAAATATAATATGAGTGTGAATCAAATGACACGTGGGAGAACCATTCCTTGAATTTCTCCTACTATTTCTCAACTTTTGCAGTTGGAAATAAATGTGAAAAGCCATAATGAGGTCATCTCCTCCATTTCTTTCTCTCTCTCTCTTTCGTTCTTTCTCTGAGTTCTCTCCGAGGAGATTCTTCGTCTAGTCTAAGAATTAGGACTGCGGGTGTGAAAACTCTTGTAGTTGCTGTCGGTTTATGTCCGCTTAATGGGGAAAGAACTCTAGAGTGGGAAGAGACAGAGAAAGAGAAACCCTTTGGAGTTTGGAACCATGGAAGGTATTCGAATTTTCCTGTTCTTATCTCTTAGATCAATCATGTCAGCACCTTTGTTTGATTATTTTTTTCCCAAACTCTTCTAATGATTTGTTTTCTGATTTGGGATTTATTTTGTGCGCTTGTTTTGAATCTTCAGCTCTGGAATTTCGGAAAATTAGATAATCTGCATGCAGTTCAAAATTGATTGATTCATCGATCGGATTCCATGAGCTGTTATATATTTTCAATGTTGTGTTTTGACATTTGTTGCTCTGAATTGGGGCTTGAGAGTGCTAATTGAGGGCCTTGGTCCCAAAATTGTTCGTTCGCCGGTTTATAAACCAATGGATTTGATATTGGATTTTGGTTCTATAAGCCCTTAAATCCGCGAAAAGAAATAAGTTGCAATTTTTTATGTACCACAAAATTGGATTGATCAGGTTTGATTTCGTCCAGCAAAATGTGTGTGTGTGTGTGTGTGTTTTTTTTTTTTTTTTTTATAAATAAATTCATTTGTTTCTCAATGCTCCTCAGCTTGAGTTTGGCGGCAAAAATTTCCTTATGGTGCAGTGATCTTTGCTGTTGCATAAACGATCTGTGTTGCTATAATAAACTTTTTTTTTTGGAACTCAAGTATCTGCTGCCGTATGCGTATTTTATTTTTTATTTTTTTCCTTTTGGGTTTTATTTGTTCAGCTTAATGTGGTTTTGTCATGCTTTGACATTATGAGAGAAGCTTAGCATTTAAAGGAGTGCTGGAATGAGAAGGTTGTGTGTTTGTTCCCACATGGAAAAAATAAATGCCTTGTATTCGGCATGCTACTGTTAAATTATATTCAAAATTCTATGGAGGGTAAAAGGCTTTGATAAGTTTTGGTTTAGTGTAGCGAGATTTTATGGAAATTGTGTCTTATTTAAGTTATAAAAAAATAGATTAAACACAGAATGCGGTAAATGAAAAAATTTAAATGTTCCTGAAAAAGTTGTGAGCAAATAAACTTGTGATGCCTCACTTCTAAATAGATTGCTGTTGGAGGGCGTTGATTGGAGTCCCATTGTGGCAAATTCAATTCAGTGGCTTGAGAGGCCTTTTGAAGCTAAAGTAACTTTAAAAAAAAAAAAAAAAAAAACAAAGGAAGGCATGAAAAAAACACTATGTTTGAGATGAGTAGGGAGGAAAGGAGGGAGCTCTTGGTCCTGGTACGAATGGTTTCATGAACTCCTCCTTTTAGGATTGGTGACAGGTTTTTTAGGACATTTTGAGGTCTTTCGAGGAATTTTGTCATAATGGCGTGGTAGGTAATAGTATGAATTTTGCCTTTTTACTCCTAATTCCTGAAAAGGAGAGGTCTGCGGGGATGTAGAGCTTCAAGCCTATTAATTTGCTCACTAGCCTCTACAAGATTTTTTCAAAGGTAGTTTTGGGTGATATAGTGACTATGGCCCGGTCTCCTTTCATTAAAGACAAGATAAATGTAAGATGATGTGACGGTGGAAAATTAGGTGATTGAGGATGTGAGGAGGGGGTTGGTCTTTCAGGTGGACTTGAAGAAAGCTTGTAAGATATGGTGATTTAAAAAAATTTTTTTTTTAAAGAAAATGATGGCACCAAGGAACGTTTTGGGGTTGCGTGGAGGAAGGGTTGCTTGTGTTTGACCAATTTGTGAGTTGTTGTTAATGGTCGGCCTAGATAGTGGTTTAGAGCTTGTTGGGGGCTTTAGCAAAGGGATCCGTTGTCTCCATTCTTGTTTACTCTAGTGGTGGAAGCTTTGATTTTTGAGTAGGTTGTTTTTGCAAGCCCTAAGTGTGGGTGCGTTTAGAGTGTTATGATGGGAGGAGGTGGAGGTATCATACCTTCAGCTTGCCAACGATATCATATTGTTTCTTGAGGAAAATGTTGTGAAATTATGAAGGGTTAATACTTTGTTGAAAATTTGGAAAGATTTTGGGATTAAAATCAGCTTGTCCAAGGGTGGGGTAGCATGCATTAATTTGGGAAGTAGGTACTAAGAGAGTTTTACGGACTTGGATGGCTGTGTTCTGACTTTCCTATCTAGGGCTCCCTCTTGGAGGCAACCCTAATTCCATGGTCTTTGTGACACTGTTATTGAGAGCATAGGTACTAGGTAGGAGGTTAGAGGGGTGGAAGAGGGCATAATTATCTCAAGGAGGTTGTATCACTCTCATTAATGCCTCCTTTCCAATGTAAGCATTTATTTCTCATGCCTTTTTAGAGCGCCCATGAGTGTTGCTACTTGCTAGGGTCCATGAAAGATGGGCGGACACATGAGTTTCTTTGGTTTGGTTTTGAGAAGACCCAAATCTGAAGGGGGATTAGGCCTTGGCAGTGTGGTATCTAAAAACATATGTTTAATTGTAAAATGGTTATTGATGTTCCTCTTAAGAGGTTGATTCCCTATGGCACAAGGTGAGAAAAAGTAAATATGGGATGGACATAAGAGGCATGGTTTCTTATGCAAGCCTTTGAAAGTTTGTTTCCTAGGTTGGTTGTTTGTTCTTTCCTCACCCATTTCAAAGTGGGTAATGGTAATAGGGGTTGGTTTCAGGAGGATGCTTAGGTTGGTGAGAGACCATTGGAGTTGATGGTGCCTCATCTTTTGAAAATTTCTTCTCTTCACAATGCACTTATTACCACATTCAGGGGAAAGTTCTCTTTCTTGGGATTTATTTATTTATTCTTTTAGGAATCTCGATAAATGAGAGGTTGATGAACTCACCATCTTGCTTACTGCTCATGATATTTTTATTTGTATTAATAAGGCCGTGTTTCTTCGAAATCTTCATCCCCCCTCCCTCAGCTCTTAAAAACGCCTTGCCCCAATCATTTTCCTTGAGGCCACATCATTCGGAAGGCAAAGATCCCTTTCAAGATTTGGACATTGTAGATTGTCTCCTAATGGGACTAACACTCATGACCTGTTACAAAGTAGAAGACCCCACAAAGCTCTCACTAGTGAGATATTGGTGTTTTAGCAAGAGCAGAAAGGGAAGAGCTTTATGGAACTATGTGGGGTTTCTATCCTGAGAGCCCTTTGGATCAAGATGAATTTGAGTACCTTCAAAGATTGCAAGGTCTCTCCTTGTTTGTTATGGGATAGAGTTGCGTTTCTGACCTCTTTTGGAGCCCATTTGTTTGGGTTTTTTTGGGGATTGTTGCTGCCCAACTTGCAAAGGGATTGAAGGGCAGCTTTATTGTAATTGAATGTTACTTTGCTGGTTGCTGTTGTAGCACAGATTTCACATGATAATATGATATAAATGAATGCTGAAATTGAATATTATAATCTGATAATTCTTAAATTCTATGTGAATTTTTAAATGTTATGGGAAAATCTGAATTACTGGTGGTGCTTTTATCGCTTCTAGTTTCATTCTCTCATCTGTACTTTAAAATTTTTTTTGGCAAAGTCATTGAAATTTTAGATCAGTCGTGGAAACTAATTACTTCAAACCAAGTTGAATAGTTGAAGAATGAATATTAAATGGCAGTTAGTAAACACATGGTATAATTTGTATTTTGATTAAGTTACTCTAATCCTTATTGGCAATGTTACAGAGTCAGGAGACGTGAATTCTGAAGAGAATAAAGTTTTCCCTGAGAAAAATAGGAAAAGAAAGCTTAAGACACCATTCCAAATTGATGCTTTAGAGAAGTTCTATAATGGTATGGAAGCCCCTTTTTTTGATTCTTATTCTTAGTGTACTGCAAAGAATTTCCTCTTATAATTTTTTTTTTCTCTTCTAGAACACAAATATCCTGAAGAATCAATGAAGACGGAGCTTGCAAAAAGGATAGGGTTGACAGAAAAGCAAATCTCTGGATGGTTTTGTCACAGAAGGTTGAAGGACAAAAAGCTATTGCAGGAGGAAGCATATGCACATGGAAAACAAGATCTCTCAAGTGGCGTTATACAGGATCGTGGTAGTGGGCTGAGGCAGGATTCTTGTGGCAGCACCAAACAAGAGGATTACAGGCTTGTTGACCCTAGGGAAGTTGAAAGCCGGAGGTCCTATGGTGAAGATTTACAGGCTGCAGATGGGACTTATGAGAATAGGGTTCATTGTGCTGGAAATTTGAGTGGTACAGATGACACATCATCTGGAACTAGCTCTCCTTTACAAGATAGGTTTTTTCCCCCGAGTGAGGATCCTTGTGACATGGAAACTTCAAGATATCTAGCACAGTATGGAAGCAATATGGCTATAAAGGCCAAGGGTGTCAAAAGTAGGGGACACATTGGGCCATCAGGATATTTGAAGGTGAAAGGTGAGGTTGAAAATGCAGCTATTACTGCCGTTAAGAGGCAACTTGGAAGGCAGTACCGGGAAGATGGTCCGTCACTTGGTATTGAATTTCAGCCGCTTCCTCCTGGTGCATTTGGGTCGCCAATCATGGCTCCAGTCAATGGTAAAAATGACACTTGTGGTTCTTGTGTAAATTTTCTATCAAATTTCATCTAAATTAACTTGTCAGAAATGTATGTGAGTTGGTGTTACTGTTATCTGCAATCTATGTTTTAGACTCTGTAGGTTTTATCTTGAGTGTGCTATAAAATTTAATAATTAAATGAAGCGCATTTATGTAAGGGGAGAGTTTTATTGTTTATTACTTCTCAGAAATGGTGTATAAGTTGAAATTATTTCATCTTGTTTCTTAAGTTGGAGGGGACTACCCACAATCATGTGAATTGGCAGAAAAGGGTTTATGTAAATGACCCTACTTAGTGGCACTTAAGGCTTGGTTTGTTGTTGTTGTTGTAATAATCTTTAATACCTGAGGTTTTTCCAACACTAACTTTAAAAAATAATGGGAGCTTTGAAAAATTAGGTGAGAGTTTTTTAATGTCTAATTAGGAGAGAGGTGCTTTTTGGACCTTTCTAAAGACAAGCTTTCTATGGAGCAATAACCAATACACCATACAAAAGTTGTTATATTGCTGAAGGTGGTTCCAATTGCTTCTACACTGCTTAATTTGCTGGTTACATTTTTGGTGAGCAATTGGACGCTAAATTCATCAAAAATAGATGATGTGGGAAGAAGAGGATTTGAGATATATATTTTTATTTAATTATCAATTATTTGTTTGAAAATATTATGGTTTATTTTTTAATATTTATTTCTCAAGGGATTTAATATTATTTATCTTTGTTTGTTTCCTTATACATATTTAGGGTTTACGCCTATATAAAGTTTTTGGTATGTACATGTTAAGATAGCCTGCATTATTGAAATTGAGAACCTTAGTTGTGTTTTTGCTTTTCCCCTTAATTTCCCCTTTTTGGTTTAATTTTTACTTTATTTATCGATTTGTTTTCTGCTACATTCTCATTTTCTAATTTGTCCTCCTGCATCAGTAGGTTTCTGGATGTTTATGTTGCGTAATTGGAGACGGTTGTCCTCAATCCCTCCTATTTCTATATGCTATTCTAGCCTTTGCTTTGAAAGCTGTGCCTTGGTTGCCAGTACTCTTTGCAATTCTTGAAGAACTTTTTTCATGTTGGTTACTAGATTCTTGAGATATACATATTATGAACTAGTGTGCATACGGTGGTTTAGTTCCTTCAACAGAATTCACATGATTTTTGTAGGCATTGTTTATCTTCTGTTTCCATTGTCAATTTTGTCTTGCATTCATTGCTTGGCATTTATCTCCAATGTCTGATGTATGCTGTTCATAGTCATTGCAATATTTGCTAGATTGGGAACTTACTTGTGTATATATTAGCAATATATAAATATTTAGATAGAGGAGTGGAGTTCGTTTTAAATATTTTCCTTTTGCCAACTGTTTTCTGAGTTTGGTCTACTGGTATTAACATGGTCCGAGGTATTGTCTTTATTATCACTCTATCAGATCCTTTTTGTGAAATTTAGATTCTAGTTTTTGTTGAGCCTTTTCTTATTTGATTCATTTTGGTTAGAATCTTACCATGCTGGCACTCCCACCTTGCCTGGTTCTTCAAATGTTCCTGGAGTTTGCAAGCAGCCTAATCTCAGAGCGGTATGTAAATTTTTTGTAACTTCTTTTTATCTCATGGTATGTGCTAACACGAAGTGATAACTATCTGTGTTATTTTATGAGGGTTGGGAAAAACGAATACTGCTTATTTGTTTTTTATTTTAGCATAGTAGAAGGAGCTGATTGTCTGAAGCAAAGTTTATTGTTGACATCCATATTCATCTGTCGCATTTAGCACATCTATATGTATTCAGTTGCACATCTATATGATTATTGAAAATGCGGTCTTGGGTTGTCCAATAATTTTGAATGTTTCTCATTAACTGTAATAATGCATTTGATTCTGGCTACATGATCAACTGGGATAGAATTGACATTGTGTTTGGTTTGTGGAATGGAATGGGGTATGAATGGAATGGAATAAAAATTTGAATGGAAGCATGTCGAAATCAAGTGATAAATTCGATTCCATTCCGTTCATATGCACCAAATGTGTAGTGATGGGATTTGTTTAGGGCAACATTTTTATAAAATTTTACCATTGCAATAATGTAGATCATTCAATATGTTCTTTGTTAAAAAAAAAAAAAAGTATAGGTATGAATTTAGCACTCTCATTATTAGGTATAGCTTTTGGTGCAGCAGCACGTGCTCAGTCTTACACCATCCCTATTTTGTTTCATCTTATTTTAAATAATTTGCATTCTAGTTTAACTAAACGTAATGAAATCTTGAACATTTTCACTAATCTCTTCAGATTTTATATCTGCTTTATGGTGGAATCTGTTAGAGGTTATTTATGTCTTTTAGTATTATTATTATCAAGTGTGTTAGTTTGTTAATTAGTGAAAGTTAGTAAGGGTATTATTGTCATTAGAATGTATTTAATTTGTATCATAAGTAGAGGGAGAGATCTATCTTCAAGTTAGGTCATTCATTTTAATAAAAAATCTCCACATGGAATCAAAGCGTGACCCAAGCTAAACCCTATTCTTCTCAGCCGTCGCCGGAAAAGCCATTCCCACCGCTGTTCTTCTCAGATCCACCTCCACCCCTCATTATTTCACAAGACCAACCATATACCCAAACATAGAACCCTCCAAAGCCTAACCCTGCAAAGCCCCATCATCG
Organism: Malania oleifera; assembly: GCF_029873635.1. Lineage (NCBI taxonomy): Eukaryota > Viridiplantae > Streptophyta > Magnoliopsida > Santalales > Ximeniaceae > Malania > Malania oleifera. Next base: position 137,625,101 of record NC_080418.1, read on the forward strand.
GAAAAGCTCCCATGTGCCCCCATGAGCCAGCCAATTTCCGACATTGCTAATCCCATGCTCTGAAAAGCTCTCACGTGCCGCCATGAGCTGGCCAATTGCTGGCAGTGCCAACCCCATGCGCTGGCGCGCGCAAGTTTCCAGCCACCTTTTTTTTTTTTTCCTCTGCCATGTTCTGATTCCTTCTCTAGACAATATTATCAAGCTGTTGGGCCTGTTTTTCGCTAAAAAATCCAACCTTTTTTGACCATGCGCACAATTCTCTGTTAATCTCTGTTGGGGGTTTGTGAAGACTTCTTTATGAGTTTCTTGGAGCAGTGGCAGTGTTCTTATGTCCATTTTTGAGGCTGTGGCAGCACTATATCAGTCAGTGAGTCATTCACCTCGTCCGTGATTGTGTCGGTGCTTCACATAATTTTTGATTGTCCTGATTAGTTTTGATTGTTCTTCTTGTTTGACATTGGTTTGGCTGCTGGTTTTTGAGTGTTGGGATGGAGTCTATGAATCCAAAAAATCTGTTTCCTACATCATGCCACTGATAATGAACTCAAAAAAGTTGGATGGAAATAATTATGTTCAATGGTCTAAAGCTGTTCGGGTTTATTTAGCATGATTAGGAAAATATGACCACTTGCTCTAATCTGATCCTTTTGATGAGAAGAGAAAATAACTGTGGGTTCAAGAAGACATCTTGATTGTTTATTCGATGGAGCCACAGATTGCATGGATGTGTATGCATCTATATACTTGCAAGGAGATTTGGGATTATGTCAAGCTTCTATACTCTAGTAACATTACACGTATTTATGATTTATCCCAGAAGTACTTTTTATTACAACAAGGAGATGGGAGTATTATTGCAGATTATTATGGAGATGAAGTTTATTCATGAGGAGCTTAACGTTGTGCAACCTATAACTGTTGATGTTCATAAGATGTAGAAGCAGAGGGAGCAGATGACATTCCTTTGTGTTCTAGAGGGCTTGAGATACTTACCCAAGTTTTAGGCAATCCACCTCAGATACTTAGTAGGAGGGCCGAGCGGTTATCATTTGCTGATGTGTATTCTTGTGCCCTTTGTGCTTCCTTTAGCACGCATTCTCCTGCTCTTGCGTCTGACTCTGAGAGGACAGACTTTGCTACATAGGATTTATTTTAGTTCTCTGCCAAATAACTGCAAAAGTTAACGAGGTAGAGATACTTCTCGCAAGTGTACTCATTGTGGATGGAGTAATCATACTATTGAGCAATATTGGGATCTCCACGGTAGGCCTTCACGTGTTGCCAATGTAGCCATCACCGACTTCACGCCTTTGGGGGCAGCTAATGCAGCCTCCACTGACTCCTTACCTTTGGGGCCGAGTGGGGGGCAATATACTGTATCCAAGTCAGAGGAAGAGTATTCCAGGTTCTAGCAGTATCAAGCGTCACAACAAGCTTCTCTTCCCATTGCATCTCTTGCCTAAACAATTAATCCCACAGCATGCCTACCATCTAGTACTTCTTGTCCTAGTTTTGGGTTGTAGACTTCCGCTGCCACTGATCATATCACAAGTATACCTAGCTTCCTCTCTTCTTTTAATATCTTGCAAATTTACCTTGTAGTACTCTTGCTAATGGATCCACCATTGCAGTCAAGGGAATTGAGACTGCAAATCCCAGTTCTTCTATTTTTCTTCCTTCGGTTTTGTATATTCCTAAATTTCTTTTCAATCTTATGTCCGTTATTCAGGATTTGAAGACGAGGAAGACGATTGGCAAAGGGCGTGAAGCTAGTGGACTCTCGTCACTTTTAAGCTGCTATCTCCTTCTACTGCCTGCACTGTTGCTGCCACACCTTTTTAAATTCATTTTTGTCTTGATCATCCCTCATTGGAAAAGTTAAAATGTCTTGTTCCTAGTTTGAGTTTTGTGTTTAATCTTGATTGTGAGTCTTGTTAGTTGGGAAAGCCCCATCATGTCCCTTTCACTTTCCAAGTCAATAAACGGGCTGCAAGCCCTTTTATGTTAGTTCACTATGATGTTTGGAGTCCTAGTAGAGTTGTGTCCAAGTTGGGTTTTTGGTATTTTGTAACCTATGTGGATGATTATTCAAGAATGTCTTGGTTATATTTAATAAAAATCGTTTTGAGCTATTTCATGTTTTTTGCGCCTTTTGTTCTGAAACAAGGACTCAATTTGGTTTGTTAGTTCGATAGTGCTAAAAAGTATTTTAGTGCCCAATTCACTACTTATATGACTCAGATTGGTATTTTCCATCAATGATATTGTGCCCACACTCAACAAAATGGGGTTGCAAAGAGGAAAATAGACATATTCTCGAAATTACTCACACCTTATATCAAATGCATGTACCTAAAGTGATTTGGAGGAATGCTGTACTTACTGCTTGTTATCTGATCAATAGGATGCCACCTTCTATTCTTAGTGGTAAAATTCCCTACTCCATTCTCTTTCCTAATTCACCTTTATTCTCTCTCCTTATATTTAGGTGTGTGTCCTTTGTTCATCAACTAAATCCTGGTGTGGATAAGTTGGATCCTCGTGCTATAAAATGTGTCGTTCTGGGCTACTCACATACTCAAAAGGGATATCGTTGTTATAATATTGTGCTGCATCACTTCTTTGTTTCTACTGATGTTTCCTTCTTTGAGCCTGCACCTTACTACACCCAGTCCTTGAGTTCGTATGAGCTTGATGAGTCTCTTCCTTTGTCTAATCCTCTAGATTCTACGTTGCTGTCCTTGCCCAACCAACCATCTGAGTTTCCATGTAGTTCAAGTCCTTCTTATCATCTTGATCATCCTAATTTGCAGGTGTATTCATGACGGAGGCTCCAAGGAAGAGAGTCTCCTTAAGCTTCTACTACATCGCCTTTGGTTTCCTCATTTGATGATCATATTTCCCATGTGTTGATCCTCTCATTGTTGTTCAGAAAGGTAAATGCACATGTACTCAACATCTTGTTTCCAACTATGTTTGTTATGATTTGTTATCACCTTCTTGTTATTATTTTGTTACTACTCTATCATCTACTACTCTTCCTAAATATGTTTCGAAAGCCTTAGCCCACTCTGTTCATCTCCTTGGCTACTACTTGTCATTGGCCTCTGCATCAGTTGGATGTGAAGAATGCTTTCTTGCATGGTGACCATGAGAAGGAGGTTTATATGTAGCAACCACCTGTGTTTGTTTTTCAAGGGGAGTCCGGCTTAATGTGTCAGCTCAAGAAGGCTCTATATGGTTTAAATCAATCTCTTAGAGCATGGTTTGGTCATTTTGGTGCCGTAGTACTTGAGTTTGGTTTCGATGGTGTGCAATGGATTATTCTGTGTTCTATCATCATACTTTATCAGGTAGGATCCTTCTTTTTGTTTTTGTGGATGATATTGTTATTGCATGTGATGATGATAAAGGTATTCAAAGTCTCAAACTTTTCTTGTAGACTAAGTTTCAAACCAAAGATTTGGAACTGTTAAAATACTTCTTGGATATAGAAGTATCTAGATCTTGTATGGGAACTGCTTTGTCACAGAGGAATATGTTCTTGATCTATTGGATGAAACTGGATTGTTGGGATCTAAACCGATTGATGCACCCATGGATCCTAACAACAAGTTAGTGCTGGATATGAGTGATTTGCTACCTAATCCTAGACAATACTGGAGACTTGTTGGAAAGTTGGTAGTTAATTTCTCACAGTTTCTCGGCTAGATATATCTTTACAACAAGTGTTGTGAGTCAATTTATAGATTCTTCAAGGACAAGTCATTGGGATGCAGTAATTTCCATGGATAAACAGATGCAAATTGGGTTGGGTCGCCTTCCGATTGGAGATCCACAATCAGGTACTGTATCTTGGTTGGTGGTAATTTGGTTTTTTGGAAGAGTAAGAAACAAACTATAGTGGCCAGGTCAAGTGCTGAATAAGAATATAGAGCTACGACTCATACTAGTGAACTTGTGTGGTTGAAGAACATGTTGGAAGAATTGGGTATTTTGCGTTCTCAGCCTATGAAGTTGATGCGTGACAATCAAGCTGCTCTCTATATTGCCTCCAACCCAGTCTTTCACAAGCGGACGAACCACAATGAAGTTGATTGCCACTTTATTCGGGAGAAACTTATGCAGAAGCTTATTACTACTGCTTAAGTGAAGTTTGATATGCAACTTGCTGATTTGTTTACCAAAGCGTTGGGGTTTGCTTGTGTTAAATTTATTTGTAACAAGCTAGGAGCATATGGCATTTATGCTCTAGCTTGAGGTTACAAGTTATTTATGTCTTTTAGTATGATTATTATTAAGTGTGTTAATTAGTGAGAGTTAGTAAGGGGATTATTGTCATTAGAATGTATTTAATTTGTATTATAAATAGAGGGAGAGACCTATCTTCATGTTAGGTCATTCATTTTAATCAAAATCTCAACAGAATCTATGTAAAAATGTTTGGAATTTGAAGTTCTGAGTTTGAAGATTGTTGGCTGGGGTGTAGCGTGTAGGTAATAATCCACCATGTGGCAGAGGCTTGTGGTGTGAGTCAAGTCAGTCAACATGTGTACCTTGTGCTACTGCACATTATAAAGGATTTGAGTAGCACAATAGTTTTTGGTGCTGCAGCACATGCTCAGTCCTACACCATGATCACCATCCCTTTTGTGGTTCATCTAATTGCAAATCATTTGCAATTTAGTTTAACTAAAGCCAATGAAATCTTTATCATTTTCACTAGCCACTTCGGTTTTTTACATTTTATGTATGGGTTCTGGTTGAATCATGTAAAAAGGTTTGGAATTTTAAATTTTTAGTTTTTTTTAGTAGGCAAAGAATTGTATTAGAGAAAGGAAAAAAGAACACAACAAAAAGATGAAAATAAAAACAAGGAGAACAAGGGTCTGTTCACTTGTCTAAAACAGTTTCATTTTCACTTCTAGTTTTTCTCCAAAAATTACAAAAAAGCCACCTTGTTTTCTAGTTTTCCAACATTTGTACAGAAAAGCTGGAAAACAATAGAAAGTCGTTTTCTAGCTTTTGTAGACAACTGTTAGAAAACTGGTAAACAAGGTGGCATTTTTGCATCTTTTTGAAAACTGGAAATGAAAAATAAAATTTTTTTCAATAAGTGAATAGGCCCTAAGACATCATCTGAATGCACAAAGAAAACAAGAAGAAAAAAAAACAAACAAATAATTATAATAGAGCTCTGAGTAAAGCAATTTAATCACACGGTGAAATTTGCCATGAATATATGCCGAAAGAAGCCATTTGCTGAACATCATAACCAGGTACTAGAAACACCAGTCTACTCTAAAGCAATTGAAGAGTATCCATACCCTTAAAAATTCTGGCATCCAAATATACCGAATAGTAGCCATAAGTTTTCTCTCCTTCTCCTTCCGAAAACCCATCAACATAATAGTGCAAAAAGCTTCCAAAGTAGAGGAGCAAACACAATTCTTGCCAAAAATACCAGGCAAATTATTCCACATGTTAAGAACAAATGTGAACATGTCTCACCACTTAAAGCAAAGGACACACACATCAGGTGACAGGTCCTTATTGGATCTTCATTTCTGAAGCAAGTCATTAGTGTTAACTTGAAGGAAAATGGAGTTATAAAGGTGGGGGAATTTAATATCACAGGATTGGATAGAATAGGATTGGATTGGTTTTTGAATATAACTCAAAGCAGATCCATTCATTATCAATTTAAGCTCCTGAAAATGGATCTTTCCTGAAAAAATCATTAACACAAATCCTTTTAAATACAACTCTTCTATAATCTAGTTGGATTATTGTTGTTTAAAAACAACTAGTTTAAATGAATCTGTTTGTAGTTATTTGTTTAGGTCAGGTTAGAGGGACATCTTTGGTTTGGATTAGCTATCTTTGATCAATGGCCCACAAAAAACAATAATGTTCTCTTCATTGAAAAGCATATAGATTTTCTTCAACCTCTAGTATACCTAGTTAAGATCATTTTACATTTTTTCCTCTTTTTCAATCCTTTCAAAGATTAGCCCCTGGCTTGCAAGTTCGATAACCTCTATTGGCCTTCCTTTGCATGATTGGGATGTGGACATTATAGGCTTGCACTGCCAGTGAATGAGAGGCATTCTGCTAAGATCATTTTACTTGGAACTCAGAAGGATTTGTAAAATTTCCTTATTTGCTCCTTTATTTATGGGTGCAAATCCATACAAATACTGTGTCAGGATAGCATGTGTTAAGTGTAGTTATCCAATCCTGGCGCTAAAATTATGGATAGATGTAATTTGCTATAGACATTTACATATTGTTAGAAATGCATGCACTACAGTATCTATGGAGATGATTAAAGGGTTAAGCATAATGCAAATGCAATGGTTCCTATAGTTCAAAGGAGCTAAGTCTCTATAAGTTGGCACTAAGATCTGAAATAGGCTGTATTGGGGTTGGATTTACGAATGGTTTGATCCATGGACTGGATTCCATTTTATAAGCTGTCACTAATCGCACCTTTTTCTTTGTTGTTGGGTAATGAAACAGCATTGGAATGCTCTTTTTTCTTTTCCTGTTATGATGAAGCATGGGTGGCTCCTCAAAATGTGTATGAGTTCTTACTAGTGTGGGTTTTGGGAGGAGTACAAGAGGGACGGCTTCATGGATTTCTGCACTGTAGGCAATTTTTTGGACACTGTGGCCTTAGTAACGCGAGGATATTGAAAGCTCAGATGACTTATTCTCTGCGATGGGATAAAGTTAACTTTTTTGCTTCTTTCTGGGCACATTCTTTTGGATTTTTTTTTTTTGGGGGGGGGGGGGGGATGCTGCTGGGTGGTCTTAAAAGGGATTGGAGGGCAGTGTTATTATTATGTTATCTAAAGAAAAATTAATTAATAATGAACAGTTGTCTGGTTTTAAATCAATTTGGCCCACTTCTGTCATAGTTTCACACTTACCATGGCTTTCACGGTCCCTCACTTTTTTTGGTTCCTCACTTTAGCTACCAGAAGGTTAACCACAGTCTTCTCTCATTGCAGTCCGTATCTTCTGGACTGTCATTGCCTCCCTCTCATTCCAGTCTAGCTTCCATGGATTGTCACCTTCAGCACATCTCTAGAGGGGCTCAATTTTTTATGCATTAAAAAAGAAGAGTAAATTTCTTTTATTTAAGTTTTAAATCTGATTAATTTAGTTGATATGAGAGTTTTGGGAAAATAAAAAGGAAATGCTTAGGATTTAAGGGTGGCCTCTTAAGTTTTCAAAAAAAAAAAAAGAATGTCCAAAAATAAAAATAAATAAATTAATTTCCAACACATGTCGAATACTTGTCACGGAGTGTTGGGCAGGTGTCAGTATCCGACACATGTTGGATGTGGACACTTCAGGCTTCCAGAAGTGTGTGTTTCCTAGAAAGCAGCTATTTATCTTGAATTTGTGTTTTGCACATGTTGCATCCATCAGTTTCAGCCCATGAAGTGATCCAGTGTGAGAGTCTTGTTAAGATTGCCCCCCATAATGAAAGAGCACGGTGTTCGCTTGGTTGGCATCAATTCCTTTCTTATTTTCATGATAATGAATTGATCTCAATTTCATTCAATTGTATAAGCCTTACAAGGGAGTCCACCTATCCTCCCAGATTTTTAGATGAGTCATATGCTTCTATTATTAACAAATGGCCACAGTTGACATAAATTATAGAATTGTTAAGCTGCTATAGATGTTGGTCACTGTATAGACATTGTGTTAAGTCTTATGTTACACGCATTTGTCACCATAATTCAATGCCCCTTTAAAGAAAGTAGGGCCGATTCATAAACTGCTTTATTGGAAGCCATAACCATGGACCCTGAAATCCCTGGCTGAACTGTACTGAGTTTCCTCATCGATTCAATTTCTTCAATTAACTGTCACCATAAACTATTTCTTTCTTGCCTAATCTCCAGAACCACTTGGCTACTGCACCATTTATAAATTACAAGTTAGAGAATTAGATCCAATTTATCCATTCTTTGGTGCTGTAATTTAATTTTATTTTATTTAATATACAAAGAAGAGGATAAGCAATTCTCATAATACTATCACATGAACATCTAAGCCCCATATTAACCATTCTCCTGCAAGAAAAATTTACTTTTAATATCTCTGTGCTGTAATTTTTCTTTAAATTAATGAAATGGCTTCTATATTCCTCAGCCTGAACTCATGATCATATTTTGCTGAGAATTTTAAGGTGAATGTAGTAGATCCTTATTTGGAGTTTGGAGTTGATCTGAGACACAATAATGCAGTAGCTAACAAGAGCCTTATATCTGATGGTTTTCCGTTTATCCAACAGCTTTCACCAGAGTGGACACCTTAATTTTCACTGATAGCATGCAAGTGCTTTCATTTTTCATCGTTCTATGAACATTTTACTAGATTATATATGTTGTACATGATGCTGTCAATATTATTATTCTTCTGTACCTTGTTTTGTAACAAATAGTTGCTGATGATGTAAATGGTAAGCTGATTTTTTTTTTCTTCTTCATTCCCTTGTAGGGATATGAAGGATACAATTCCAAGATGGGTTCACTTGATTCTTATATGGAAGGGGGAAATAATGAAATTATCCGCGGATCTGATCATCAGGACGACTACTCCCACCATAAATCAAAGAAAAAGTCTTCTTCACTGAACTACAGCGATTTTTTAATTGGCCAGGACCATGCTATAGATATTACTGAACAGCCTTCCGCATCCATGCATAGCAGTAGCAGGAACTACCGGAGGTCTAAGCATGGTGCTGAAGGGGTGAGATTAGATTCTGTTTCTAACAATAACCTTCAGCATAATGATGGAAAATTTATTAGTGGACTGAAAGAGCCTTGGTTGCAAAACTATGGTACTGAGTCTACTGACAGCCCCAAGATTGTCATCGATAGGGAAGGCTTTGATTCTAAACGTCCAAGTTTGGTACATAGGCATGGTAAGTCTCTTGATGCAGAGAAGAGAGGGCCATCTAGAAGAATGGCAAAGGTCTGGTAGTTACTTGACAAATTTCTGCTACTAACTGAACAGATTTCATGGTGAAAATATCCAGTTTGATTTTGATTATGCTGTCCCCTATGCATGCAGGAAGAGAAATTTTATGGTCAAAGGCGAGTAATGAAAGAGTATGGTGATCCGGTTGGAGTAAATTTGCATCCAAAAAGTGAAACAAGGGTGAGTTTCTTGCATGGGGAATTTCTGGGAATCTCTGGTTGTCTTCAATTTTAAGTTATGGTTTGGTTCACTTTTGATCCCTTATATGTTCCAAATATTTAAAGGTTGCTAAGAGAACCAGAGATGATCTCCAACAGCGAGTTTATGTGGCAAAAGCACCAGTTGTGGAAATGTGGCAACAGAAAAATCATATTAAGGGGTCAGTATTAATGCTTTGATGTGATTGAATATTTTTTTTTTTTGCGTCTCCTAACAGGCTTTTCTTGACAAAGTTTTTCCTCTTGTTTTAGTTAAAAGCTATTGTTTTGGTAATTGGTTTCATTTTGAAGAGAAGAATTGAATTGCAAAACACAATAATTGCATGACCAATGGCTAGAAAATTGGTTTGTGAAATGTGACACTCAAGTTAAATTTACGATGGCTAAAAAGTGACCAAGCCTTTTTGATGGTTCCTTTGTGTGTGTGTGTATAGGCAAGTATAATTAGTATTCATCACCATGTGAAATGAAAGGTACACGGGGAGAGTGGCTCCCAAGAACTAGTCAGTGCAGTCATAGCAGAATACAGAAAACCCAGTGTTTTGAAAGGCTCAATCAAGGCTTGCCTCGAGGCAAAGGATACCTTAAACGCCTTGATGCTCTATCTATAATCCCAAAAAGGCTAATGCATTACATGCTGAAGCTTACACATGTAAAAAAGGCACGTCTTTTTGCACCTTTGTAGTTGAGGTTTATGCATTTTGGACGTGTGATATTCAAGTTAGATTTGGATGGATAATTTTAAGTCCATGTTTATATGATAGGACTAAGAGGAAGGGTGGTTAGGGTCTTGGAATTTTGGTATCAAAGCTTTTGGTTAAATAGCTTTGGCGGTTCCTGCTAGAGGTTTCTTCCTTGTGACATAAAGTTATCAAAAGTAAGTTTGGACTTGATCGGAATGGGTGGGAATTGGGTTCTAGATGTTCTTCAGAAAGCCTGTGGAAAGCTATTTTCCAGATTTACCCTCTCTTTATTCCCCATACCAAATTTATTTTGGGAAAGGGCTTTAATCCGTTTTTGAAAAGACCTTTGGCTGCTAGGGAATGTTGTTTTGTCCCTCTTTTTCCTCACCTATTTTGCTTGAGTTCAGGGCAAAATGATCCCATTTCTTCTTTTAGTCTAGACCCGGGCAATCCTTTACCTCCTTGGGATTTTCACTTCAGGAGATTCTTGAATGATAGGGAATCCATTGAGTTATCTTCTTTGTTGGTTATGTTGAATAATTGTAAGGTACCCTCCCAAGATGATAGTTGATCTTGGTTGTTGGATAGGGAAACTATTGAGTTATCTTCTTTGTTGGTTATGTTGAATAATTGTAAGGTGTCTTCTGAAGATGATAGTCGATCATGGTTGTTGGATTCTTTTGGTGTTTGTTCTTGTAAATCCTTTTGTGAGTTCTTGGGTGGTACCAATTTCTCCTTTCCACTCCAGATAGTTATATGGAAGGTCAATACTCCCCCTTTAGTCCAAGCGTTTCTTTGGATGGTTATGCTTAATAGGATAAATAGCATTGTAGCAATGACTTGCTGCAGATCAGGAGACCTTTAAAGGCTTATTGTTTAGAATCTGTTTCACATTTTTCTTGCATTGCAATTTTGCGTGGAAAGTTTGGCAGTCTCTTCTTAGGGTGTGCTGATTTTCTTTTGCTGTATTTGACATTTTGTGTTTTTTTTTTTGGGGATTCCCATTTTTTGTTAAGGAGATGTCTTCTCTCCTTATTGTACATTTTTTCTCTATCTAATGAATTTCTTTTTATCAAAATAATAATAGTAATAGGAATGTTACAATAAGAGTTGATTTTGGAAACTCTTGAACCCCAAGCTTTCCAAATAATTGAGAGCTGTATCCTAGATCTAGAAAATAATTTGAACTTTGTAATATTATAGTTATCTCATGTCATGATTAACTTAATGAATTCACTTTAGCATTTTTGAATGGCCAATAAGTTGTTTGCAAATTATTTTTGATTTTTTTTTACATTATATTTGTGATTTTATATATATATATATATATATATATTTCTTTATTTTAAAAATATATTTAATTTATTTACATATTTTTATCTAAAAAAAAATTCTCAAAAGGCTTGTGCCTCGACTCCTTAAGGCTTAGGCCTCGCCTCTTAAGGGTTAAAATGCTTCGCATTACACCTTTGCCTTTTAAAACAATGTAGAAAACCATATAGGCATATATAGCAGGAAAAGAGCTGAAATTATTTGTGCACAAACTTGGCACTTATCTTTCAGTTAATGATATGGTATACAACCATGCTTGGAGAGGATTGGTGTCCCTGACAAAATCGCTGGACATATAGTTCTTGACATATTTGTAGTCATGGTGGTCCATTTTTTAAGGTATATGAGATTATGAGATTTTTTTTTTTTATAAAAAAATAGTAACAAAAGAAGAGAGTTCATTAATAAGAGAAGAATTTACAAGGAGGAGAATAAGACATCTCCAGTCAAAATTCTGGAACAAACTAGAAGAAATAAACTGAAAAAAACAAATAAAGACTAGGAAAAATCAGAACAAAAGATTCCTCCATTCTTGCTGAACTTCCGAAAATCTACCTTCCTTAAAGCATCCAAAGCCAACACGCAATAAAGAGGCTTAGTATTTAATCTTCTCCCAAACTGGCTGCCAATTCAATTTTTCCCCCAAAAAAATCCATGCATTTGGCTCTAACCATAATCCCCACACTACAAAAATACTGCATTTCCAAAGATCTGCCCTATCCTTCCTACCAAAACCCTCAAGAAAAATTGCCGACAGTCCCTCCACCGATGCCGGGTAAACCCAATTGTCTCCCATCACACCAAATAATTTATACTATCAAGCAAAATCACAGTTAAGAAAAGATGAGATGCCTTTTTAAAATTCACATAACAGAGCACACAAACATCTGAAGATGAAGTCTTCAAAAGTCTACTGATATGCAACAGGTTATTAGTATTGCTTTTATTCAGCACAATCGACAAATGAAAGCCTTAATTTTTAAGGGAGTTTTGACCTTCCAAAGAGATGAATATAGAGGAAAACAAGAGTTGGAATGGATCAAAATTTTAAAAATGATTTATAAAAATACACCCCTGGATGATCCAAAGCCCAAGACTGAGCATCCCTAGCTGAAAAAAATGGGCACTGATTCAGTATTGACAATAGGGAAAGTTCCATAAGCTCTCTATCCTTTAGGGATCTTCTGAAGTGAAAGTTCCAAGAAACTAGGGGGCTAATCAAATCAACTGCAAAGAAGGAAATCATACTACTATGCCCTTAGCTTAACTGAGAAAACAAGGAAAAGATGTGAATAGAATATTATTCCCCAACCACAATTCTTTCCAAAAACAAATCTGAGAACCCCTCCCCACCGTAAAATTAATGAGTGGAGTGAATAAAGGATAAATTTGAGAATTAGATCTCCATGGACTCTCCAATGAACATCGCAAATTAACATTGCATCCGACCCATTCTCACCCAATCCATACTCACTGCTAATCACTCTATGGCAAAGGAAATGATCTTCTTGGGGTAAACACCATAAACATTTAGCTAAGAGAGCAATGTTTTTAGACATCAATTTTATGAGAACCAGCCCGCCCTCTAATTTAGACTTGCAAACCTCTTCCTATCTTACTAAATGATCCTAAAAATGCTCGATCTTGACCACAAGAAATCTCTCGTTCTTTTCTCAAATCTTATTCACAATCTCAACTAAAGTCTTGATGATTGACTAATAATATAATGGGGTACTAGATAAATAGGCCTAAATAAAAGTGATTCTACCCTCGAGGGGAAAAAAGCGCCCCTTTAGAATTGTCTAGCCTTTGGCCACTGTTTCCACTGCCAAATTCCAAAGCTCCACAGATCTAGGATTACACCCCAAAGAGACCCCTAAAGGCCCATCCAAAAGACCGCACCCTATATTAGACGACTTCTCCCTAACTTGTTTAACAGGCACATTTACATTTGCTAAACCACTTCTCATATTTACTTTAAGCCCCAACACCCTCTCAAAGGCATGGAGGATACCCAAAATATTTCTCGATGAAGGGTTATGATCATCTAAAAATAAAATAGTACCATTAGCAAATTGAAGATGAGAAACCACCACTCCCTCTCTTGCCCCCTTCAAACCCTTTCACGAACCCTCTATCCACCATTCTACCCCACACATCATCTATGAGGACAAACAAAAAGGGTGAGAGTGGATCACCTTATCTAATACATCTTGAAGCCCTAAACAAAAAGGGTTAGAGGAACAACCCCTTAACTACCAGCACCTATGCTCACCAAAACCCTTTCTCACAAAAATTTTATCCAAAAAGCTCCAACTTAGTCTATCATAGGCTTATCAAGATCCAATTTTAAAAAGAAACCTCTCTTCTTCGTCCTACAAATATCCTCCACCTCCTCATTAGCCACCAAAATTGCTTCCACTGTTTGTCTACCACCCACAAACGCACAATGAGCTGTAGATATAGTCTTATCAAATGTTTTAAGCAAATCATCCTTGATAATATCCCAACAGTCTTGAAAGAAAGCTAAATTGAAATCATCCGGACTTGGAGTCTTATTCCTCTCCATCCCAAAAATTACCCCCACCTCCTCATCAAAAGGTCTCTCTACCAAAGCATCTGATCTTTAGATATAGGATTCCACACCAACCCCTCAACCATTGGTTGACAAGTGTCTTCCTCAGAATATAGATTAAAAAAAATTAGTGATTTCAGAGGGAATCCTACTAGGATCATTGATATTTCTTCCTTCCCCCACATCCAACTCCTTAATCGTATTTTTCCTCTTCTTTCTATTAACTAGCCTATGTAAGAAACCAGTACTGCAATCACCTTCTCTAACCCATTTAAATTCGGTCTTTTGCCCCCATCTCCTCATTTCCTTAAAAATCACCTCTTCCAATCATTCTTTAGAGAGATCCTTTCTGCTTCCTCACTCTTCGAGAGATTAACCTCTTCATTTCTATAAAAAAATTTGGAAGAAACCAGTACTGCAATCACCTTCTCTAAACCATTTAATTTGATCTTTTGCCTCCCAACTCATTTCCTTAAAAATCACCTCTTCCAAATCTTTCTTTTAGAGAGATCCTTTCTGCCTCCTTACTCTTCGAGAGATTAACCTCTTCCTTTCCATTTGAAAATTCTAGCTCCTCTGGGATGCTAGACTTTCTAATTTTACATCGCTAAGTGTCATGAGCTAAGCTTGTTCAGGGCATTATGCTTGCCTGTGACCGCTTATCTCGTGTGCTTGGGATGAGTTTCCATCATGTAAATACTAGTGTAGGGTTATTTTCTACTAGTAGAGTCTTTGTAAGCCAAATAAGGCAGTATGACTCTTCGGTCACTTTGATGTTTCTTAGTGTCAGGATGATAATTACATAAAAACCTCTTTAGGGGAGGGTGAGTGTTCATTAGTCATTGTAAAACTCACAAGCAATTGTCAATGTGCTTAGCCTACTTGCCTCCCTTGCTAAGTACAGCATGTTAACGGAGGATTTGTTAATGAATTACGTTTGCTTCAATGTTTATTGCTTGCTTGCCATGACTTTCATGAATTGATTATTGTTTCCGCTGCTATCTGAATGAATGTTAATGAAAGTGCTTCGTGGATGAATGTTGGTAAACGATAGGCTGGCTAGTTAAGCAAGAGTGCTTTAGCTAGCGCCGCACGGCCCTTCACAACGGTGTGAAAAGAATCGGACCGTGACATTTGGTATCAGAGCCAAGTCGGTGACACTTGGTGAGAGCCTAAGGTTGAGTTGCTACGTGAATTCGATTGCCTTCGTTGTTGGATTTGGGTAGCTTTGGTTAGTGACCATGGCACCAAACACTGCTGAGAGGATCAACGTGCCGGAAGCACAGGTTGAGAGAACAACCAACACTATGGCCACGGAGGTGGCCCAGATGAGAGATCTTGTTGATGAGGTGATGGGATCACAAAAACATCAAAGAGGTTCACTAGGCGACTTGTCAGAGGACTTTCGCCACACAGTGGAAGCTTTGCAGGCCCGGATGGCAGATCTGGATGCAAAGATGAATGTGTCGGTTCTTGCTATGGGGAACTCCAACACTCTGGGAGTTAGCAAGACCAAGGTGCCAGAACCCAGGACATATGGGGGTGCCCGAGATGCCAAAGAGTTAGAGAACTTCTTATTTGATGTGGAGCAGTACTTTCGCGTTGTGAGGATGGCCTCAGAATAGGCAAAGGTGGATACTGCGACCATGTACTTGATTGGTGATGCCAAACTGTGGTGGCGAACCAAGTACAGAGAAATTGAGAATGGAAGTTGTGTAATTGATAGTTGGGCAGACTTGAAGAGAGAGCTTAAGGCCCAATTCGTTCTTGAGAACGTTGAGTATAATGCAAGGAGAAAACTGAGAGATCTCAAGCATACGGGGTCAATTAGCGAATATGTGAAACAATTTTCTGCTTTAATGTTGGATATTCGGGATATGTCGGAGAAGGATAAGTTGTTCTATTTTCTAGAGAGGATGAAACCGTGGGCAACAACTGAACTTCATAGGCAAAGGGTTCAAGACTTGTCAACTGCACAAGCTGCTGCAGAACGCTTGACTGACTACGCTGGTGATGATACCGCTTCGTCCAAATGGTTTGGCGGAGAGGGAAACAGTGGAAAGTCTTTCAAGAATGGCAAACCCAAGAGTGGGGGAGCCGACTCTAAATCATCTACCTCACAGGAAGCTTCGTCGTCTCAAGGGTTTAATACACCCAATGGAAAGGGGAAGAGTAAACTTGAGTATTTCTTGTGTCGAGGTCCTCATAGAGTTTTTGAGTGCCTTCACAAAGCATCACTTAATGCTTTACAGGCTTCCATTGCAGAACAGGCAGTGGAAGACGATGGGGAAGAGGATGATGCCTCGGGGGTGGGTTCAGTGCGGTTGGTGAATGCATTGGAAAAGCAGGCAAAAACACCGAAAGTTACACGAGCAAAAGGGTTAATGTTTGTGGACTTTAGTATAAATGGGAAGAGTACTCGCGCTATGGTGGATACGGGAGCTACTCATAATTTTGTTTCGCAGTTGGAAGCAGGGAGACTCAACTTATCCTTAGAGAAGGATGCAGGACGCATGAAAACAGTTAACTCTATAGCCCAGCCTACTCTGGGAGTAGCCAAGCAAGTGGCTATAAAGCCTGGACAGTGGGAAGGTTATGCGAATTTCACAGCGGTGCCATTGGATGACTATCCAGTCATTCTAGGAATGGAGTTCCTAATGGGGACAAGGGCAGTGCTGATGCGTTCGGTTGGTTCCCTATGTCTGATGGGAGATCACTCGTGCATGGTGCAAGTCGTTGCAACGAAAGGAGACGACGGGAAGTCCCTTTTAGCCATACAACTCAATGAAGGATTGAGTAAGAATGAGCAGACACGTCTAGCCACGGTGGTGGTAGACAAAGAAGTAGGCCAAGAGCTGGAGCCTACGACCATCCAAGCGGTGTTGGATGAGTATAAGGAGGTGCTGCCGGATAAGCTGCCTCATAATTTGCCTTCACGACGGACTGTGGAGGATGAGATCGAGTTGTTATCAGGAGTGAAACCACCTGCTAAAGGGCCATGTCCGATTGCGCCTCGAGAGATAGTAGAGTTGGGGAAGCAACTTGATGAATTGGAAGCGGGATGCGTTCGCCCTTCCAAAACACTGTTGGGAGCATCGGTGTTGTTTCAGAGGAAACATGAAGAGCATCTACGGAAGGTGTTCGACTGGCTGAGGGGAAACAGTTTGAATGTGAAGAAGGAGAATTTCTCTTTCGTTCGGCAGAGCAACAAATTCCTCGGTCAAGTGGTTGAACAAGGTCGTATCCGGAGGGGTATGGAGAAGGTAAGGATGATTCAAGAATGGAAGATCCCCACGACAGTGAAGGAGTTGCGTTCCTTTCTTGGCCTTACTAGATACTGCAGGAAGTTCGTTGAGGGGTATTCGCGGAGAATGACTCCAATGACAGGACTACTGGGGAGGTATTATTGGCCGCACACGCGGGATGATGTGGTTGATTATACCAAAACTTGTCTCACTTGCCAACAAGACAAGGGGGAGCGGAAGAAGTATGGTACTTTCATGGCCGCACCAAAGTACTGTTCGGCAGAGGAGACGACACAATTGTTCCTTGTGACTGTTGTGAAACATTAGGGTGTTCCCCAAGTTATTATTTGTGACCAAGATTTAATGTTCACTGGCAACTTCTTAACAGAGTTTTTCAGGATATTCAGGTCACACCTTAACATCTCTTCGAGTTATCATCGACAGACAGACGGACAAATGAAGAGATTCAGAGAGCTGCTAGATGAGTACTTGTGCCATTTTGTCAACGACAACCAGAAGAATGGCGTGCAACTACTTGATGTGGCTCCGTTCTGTGGCAACGCCTAAAGGCGCTCAACAACCAACAAGAGCCCTTTTGAGCTTGTTATAGGTTAGCTGCCGCTGTTACCTCACACAGTGGGCGAGCCGTACAAACGAAAGAGTCCCAGGGCGTACATCTTCACCAGTGAAGGAAGAAAGAATGCAGAGTTAGCCCAAGCCTATCTGGAGAAAGCTTATGAGCACCTTGATGACAAAGAAATCAGCTGGATTTCTGCGGAAGATATTCAACCGATCGTGGACAAATTTGAAATGTACCTACTGCCAAAAGTCTACGAGGACGTCGATCACATAAGTGGGGGAGAATGTCACGAACTAAGCTTGTTCAGGGCATTATGCTTGCCTGTGACCGCTTATCTCGTGTGCTTGGGATGAGTTTCCATCATGTAAATACTAGTGTAGGGTTATTTTCTGCTAGTAGAGTCTTTGTAAGCCAAATAAGGTAGTATGACTCAGTCACTTTGATGTTTCCTAGTGTCAGGATGATAATTACATAAAAACCTCTTTAGGGGAGGGTGAGTGTTCATCAGTCATTGTAAAACTCACTAGCAATTGTCAACGTGCTTAGCCTACTTGCCTCCCTCGCTAAGTACAACATGTCAACGGAGGATTTGTTAATGAATTACGTTTGCTTCAATGTTTACTGCTTGCTTGCCATGACTTTCATGAATTGATTATTGTTTCTGCTGCTATCTGAATGAATGTTAATGAAAGTGCTTCGTGGATGAATGTTGGTAAACGATAGGCTGGCTAGTTAAGCAAGAGTGCTTTAGCTAGCGCCGCACGGCCCTTCACAACGGTGTGAAAAGAGTCGGACCGTGACACTAAGCACCTCCTTATTCCAAATTTTCAATTTCTCCTTCAGACGTTTCTACTTCCTCATACACCTAAATCTTTCCTAGGCTCCCCCTATGTCCTCGTCCCAAGATCTCCTCACTAATGGTTTAAAAGAAACATGGTGCAGCCACATATTCTCACCTAAAAGATAATGATATTCGATTTGTCATCTCGAATTATCTGCATGTTATGGAAAATTCCAAAATTTATGGTGCTTGTTATCATGGAATGTGAAATTGAGCATGTGCATGACATGACTGTAGGCTCTCATTTTATAAACATTGCGGATTATTTTTTTATTGTGAAATTGACTCGTTGAAAATTTTTAAGTCTTATCTTGAGAAGCACTTTTCACTAGTGGACGGTGGATCATAGAAATGAAGCATATCAGCTCTTTTTGGTTGCAACACGAATATTATGATTATGATTTTGGATTGAATCGATGTGTTGATATAGTTGAATAATATGATAAATTGTAATCATGTTTCTTAGAAAGCAATCTTCAACAAGGAAAACAAGATAAAATTTTTTAAAGAGGAAACAGGTAATGGGAAGCTTCCATTGCCCTCCTATACCATCTTGAGGTTTATATTATTTGCTATCAATTTTATATATACGCACACAAAACCCCCCCCCTTAGGTTCTTGTATCTTTTCAGAATTAATGGGATCTAATTATTATCGGTTGCTGACATTACCTTTTTTATCATCTAGACCTGTGGGGGATATGCCATCTAGTTTCAGTGAGGATGAAAGTTATGAAACGGAAGGACTCTGTTCTTCCATGGAATGATGGTGAATGGTAGAAAGTCTTCAAGGTATTTGCGGTAGAGGATACAAACTCAAAATTAGTGTTTGTACAGGATTAATGTGTGTTCATCATATTAACAGGCTAACAGCACAACATCAACTTGTAGGAACATTGCTAAAAGTCGCTGTAAGGTTTTTATCCAGTGTATGAACCAAATTCCTTTAGTTTGTCCTGCTACAGATGTACAAAATTATTTAGGAGAAATTGAGAATTCATATTTACATATGATTTTATGGCAGTGCTATTGTACGATTGTCCTTTCACTTCCTACACGTTTGGAAGGAGGAATGGACTGGAACCTGAAAAAATGAAATCAAATTTATAATTGTTTTCTTCATATTTTTTATTCAAATTTTTACACCATTTTATTCTCGTCTTATTCCATTTCACGAACAAAATGTAACTTCTTTCTTCACCCATTGCCATTCACATAATATTTTTTCTTTTATTATCAGATTTCAATAAACACATCCAAAATATTTGAGATTTTTTTGAAAGTAATTCCCTTTCCACATTCGCTTCTTGTTGGAGCTGCTAACATGAGTGTTTGTTTTGTTCAATTTTCACTTATCTTACCTTTGGGAGCATGGATTGGAGATTTGGATTTGAATTTGTGTACATTTATAAGAAATTTAGTATAATTTTATATTATATTGTCTAAATCAACATAACTTCAAATTCAAATTCATGTTCCCAAATATTACTATATCAGATGAATTTGAATTTGTGTTAAGTTTGAATAAAATATAATAAAAAGTTATATTAAATTTTATTTAAGTTCACCTAAATTTAAATATAAGATTCGATGTTCATGTTCCCGAGCATTGCCTTTTTTAAGTTTTTTGAAGTTTGATTGCATGGAAGTAGTTTGACAACATTTGTGTTTTTGGATTTTCAATGTTTTATGGCTTCGTGAATCCAAGCTGTCCTAAAGTATGTGTGTGTGTGTGTGTATATATATATATATATATATATATTAAATTTCTTTTAAAGAAAGTTATGATTTATTTATTGGTGTAGTGTATGAGTTATTATTTTATTGGATTAGTCTATAAATGACGTGATAGACCTAATTTAGCTAATAGTTAGGAGCCGAAACATTGTAATTTTGTAAGAACTTGAACATCTTCCTTTGCCTTTCACCGTGAAGGAAGCTTTCCAAATTATTTTATTGGCTTGCAAAAAATTATTTAATTAATGGAAATTGACTAATCATTACATGTGGTTTGAAACAAAGATTTTGTTTGAAAAAAGAAGAAAAAAATATTTTTATTATATTTTCTCTTTATATAAAATAATATTATAAATAAAATTCTGGGTAAAAGAGACTAATCTCTTATGAGATTTGGTAAAAAGATAATGACCTTGCCTGATATTTTAAAAATTTTAGAGGCTCCTCTTGAGGTTTCAAAAACTTTCCTTAAGGTTTCAAGAATTTCAAGAATCTGTTGAGGTTTGTTAAAAGAAAAAATACAAACCTTCTTTTATATTTAGCAAAAAGATAAGTATTTTTAGGCGATGTTTATTTCTTTTTGACAAACTTCAAGGGAAGTCTTTGACATTTTTGAATTCCCGGAGGAGATTTCTGTCTGGCAAAGGGGAGGTGGATGTTTTTTACTCTAAAATTTTATACTAATATGATTTAGAATTAAGAAAAGTTAAGCATCAATCATGTGCCAAATCAAAATTTTATTTATTGTTAGCTATATATTTTATTTTTCCTTTCATTTTTCTTGATAACCTGGAAACTAGATTCTTTTAAATATATTTTTCTTTCTCCTGTGCTTTTTGATCCTAAGGCATTGTTGGGAACTTGGAAGATATGAGGAAAAGAAAAGGAAAACATAAAGGAATATGATTTCTTATATTTGTTTATTAAAAAAAGTGAAAACAAAAATAAAAAATATAACAGATCAATGAACACAAATTTCATTTTGTACACCATTAATGTTTAATTTTTCTTAAATTTTAATCATATTAGAATAAATTTTTATTTTTAGCAGCATTCAATATAGATAGAAAAAAAAAAATGGAAAATAAATTTTCTTTTTCTGCCGAATTTTTTGATCCAAACGAGAACTCTAAAAAAGTTTGAATTGTATAGCTTTTAAGAATCGAGCAAATCATCTTTCTCACCGTTCCCTTCCCTCTTTTTTTTATTCTTCTTTTGTGAGCACCACATATAGATTTAACAGATTTCTAATTTTTAGACAGGTTGAACAACCAATTTAGAGAGAGAGAGAGAGAGAGAGAGAGAGAGAGAGAGAGAGAGAGAGAGAGAGAGAGAGAGAGAGAGAGAGAGAGAGAGAATTTGGGGTGGCTAATAGCAAGCACATGGTCATTAAATTTCAACATCAAAATGAATTTGGCCTTAAGTTCTTGAGGTTAAATAGCACAATTCACATGATACTGTCTTAAAAAATAGGTTCATGTCATATTAATTTAGGGCTAATAGGAGCTCATAGCTTGCTAGACAGCTAGCTAGCAAAGGATTTCCAATGTAACCACCTTTTCCTAATTAATTTAACAATTAAAATATTTATTATATTTATTAATCCATTAATTTAAGAAGGTGTTTGGTTGCCCTGAGTAACTTACTCTAGTTCATATTACACGAATTATTATTATTATAATAGTATTTTTATGTTCGAGTCTTCTTTTAGAATCTATCGGGCCAACGACAAGTAATTCATTTCTTAATTTTATATCCCTTCCTCATTTTGCCAAGATAACATTATTCAACCTCAAATTTTAAAAAAAAAAAAAAAAAAAAAAACCTAACCTACCATGTAATGTACTCTAAGGAAATCGGGTACCTAATTAAATTATTAAAATTAATTATAGCATATTGTGTATAGGAACAGAGTTAAAAGGAAAAATTTTTGAAATGATTTGAGAGGAGAGGAGTATTCTTATATATTTGCTTAATTAAATTCTCATAATTAATCCTTCATATAAAGAAAAATATAAGATTCAAAAAATTAACCGATACACATAAAATAACATTGACAATATGCAACATTGCAATTGCTATGACTAGATATAGCTATTAACGCACAAACTTTACTGCTGGTAATTTGTAAAGTTATATGTCATATATCTATGTGTGCGTTACTATTGATGTCAAAAAAGTTTGCTCGATATGACCTTCAATATGTAGATCATTAGTTAATTGGCAACCATCTAGTTTCACTTGTAATGACAAATTAAAGAGGCTGGAAAGGCTCTTCGAGCCTGAGGTGGTCCTTAATGGACCTCTCTGATGTTTAAGCAAGTCATTTGATTAATATACTTAATTACATGAAGTGTGTGGGCTTTGATTCTCGAGATGACCATAGCTTGAGTTTTTATATGTTCATGATCCTGTTTGTTGCAATAGTTTTTAAAAATTATATTGAAATACACACATAAACACACACTCATACACATCTATTTGATCTTTAGATTACTAGCTAATTAATTAACAGCCACCCTATTTCATTTGTGATGACAAAGAGGAAGGGCTTTATGGAGGCTTGAGGTGGTTCCCAAGTGACCTCTTCAATGCGTCATTTGATTAATATATGGAAGTTTGTGAGCATTGATTCTCCAGATAATCATGGCTTGAGTTTATATATATGTTGCAACTTTGTTTGTTACAAGAGTTCTTTAATTATATCGAGTAATATATTCATTTGGGTTTAAGTGCAATATGTCTATTATTACAAAAAATTCACGTCGAATTTGTTCTTATCAACCTAACATGTGCAACTCTCCGTATGAGAATCTTAGGCATGCTTGATCGCGATGACCAAACCTAATCGTTTGCCTTTGTTTCCATGTTGATGTTGGAGGTCGGATATAAAAGTATATCAATGTCAAAAAGTAATTAGGTTGATTTCTTGCTAGCTCTTTTTTGTTTCTATATAGATTCGGAATAGGAGTAAAAAATATGTTTGTCAACTTTTCTTTACACGTAAGAGTTGTGAATAGGTCATCATCAATTATTCCTTTTTGCCCTTAAGTCAAGAATAGGATTTTAGAATTTGTTTAATTTGCATCAATGTATGCCTTTTAATCTTTTGCCTAAAGTAGTAGCTTACCAATTTCTTTTGCTATTAAGTTGAGATACAATCCTTTACGACTTAAATGTAAACAACTAGTCAATATTGCATAGATTCTACTTATGTCATATATATATATATATATATATATATATATATATATATATATATAATATTCATATTTTTAATCCATGCATTTGTCATAAATATTAGTGCACCAATGTTAAGCTTCCCTCATTAATTTGAAGAGTTTTCTTTAGCTACTCTTGAAGAGCAAAGTGCAGACAAGCAACGATGGCTGCCATTTTTGTCTTTCAGGAAACAAATCATTTTACATAGGGTGCTTTAATTAATTGTTGATGCTAAAATTTAGCATAGGATCTCATCCTTGAGGTCATCATCTAATAGCTAAGTCAACTGCTCTTCCTACCTTACCCGTAATGATAATGAACATAGGCTCCTGAGATGCTTAAGGCAGCTCATAGAGGACCTCGATCTCTAATGCATAATTCAACTAATTTGATTAGTTTACTTAATTATAGGGAACACGCGAATGTGAGTCCTTGAGAAAACTACACATTGGGTTTGACAATCTTATTAGTTGGAAAGTGTAGATTGTTGAACTGTATTCGATCGATTGCATGTGTTTAAGTTGTCATTAGGTTCATCATAGCTAATATATGGTCAATTTGTGCATGTTAGCTCCCCATATATGTGCAGCCAATTCAATCGATCATATGCCTTTTAGAAGGTAGCAAACAAATTAATCCTTGTAAATTACTTTGCGAAATATTTAATTGGAAAATCTAAAAGTTGCTTGTATTTTAAAAAAGCAAATTTGGTAGCTGCATTTTCTTTCCGAATTGAAAGAAACATCAAAAGCATGTTTAGTTGTGAAATAATTTTTAATTTTTCAACATCTTGTAGAAATTTTTTGATAAAAAAATGTTTTATTACTTTCCAAATTGTCCATATAAACGTTAGAAAACTAAAATAAAAAATAAAAAATATAGTACTATGTTTATCACCCAAACACCATACTTTTACTTAACCCACTATTTTGTATGATTGTATCATGCACGTCGTATGATATGAACAAAATAATAAATGTGTAAAAGCTTCATGTTTAGGCGATAAGTATAGTATTTCCTTTAAAGAATTTCAACTTATAATTATTTAAACACAGTATGTATCCTTATTGTGCACGTGCCGAGCAAATTTTAGTATGGGGACTAATAATTAATTTGCAAATGCTTGTTAAGAGTAACACATATACATATTTTTTTTCCAAAGGTGACATTTTATATATTAAGAATTTTCAATTTTTGACGACACGTTTTAGTTAATTAATTTAATTTTAAATATCGTCATAAGCATAATGCATGTATTATATATAAACAAGTTAATTACTATCAAAGCAAAAACAAGAACCAGCTGGCGGTGTTTGTCCGTGAAGAACAGAAGGTTAGTGAGGTTGGGAGATGGGTCACGCAATTAACACACCCACCCTGGCGTGGAAAAACAACTAATTATTAATTTTTGCTAACTGAAATAAGATTAAAGAATCCATGGATTCAAATCAAAATATTCAGTCGCATTATTCAATTAAATTCCTAATTAACTAGCTAGGTACATGAATATTGCCCTTTCATAATTCATATACACTAATCGATGTTCCAAAATCTCGAAAACCTATATGAACATATGTGTCTATGATGAATAAACAAATCAATCCTGCATGGCTAATCAATTCAGAGATTCATTTAATAATCAATCAATCAATCAACGTGCACGTATATTCATCCTGTACCTGCAGATGGGGCAGCTGTTGTTTCGCTTGAGCCATTGAAGAATACAAGCAGCGTGGAACTTGTGAGTGCACCCCATCCCTCTTAACGCTTCCATTTCCATTCCCATCTCTTCCTGGCACACCCCGCACACCTCTTCTCCGCTGGCTGCTGCTACCTCCTTCAGCCCCGCCACCACCGGGTCCACGGTGGCCGCCAGTAGTCTGGCCAGCTGAAGCCCTATCTCCAGCTCCACCTCCGCCAGCACCCCCGCAAGTTCCCGGCCCGCCGCTCTCGCTCGCCACACCGCCAGCTCCCACGCCTTCCCCCTCAACCTCCCCAGCTCATCCGCCTCCGGATCCCTCCCGACGCCACACCTCGCCGCCGCCGCCTCCCCACACTGGCTCAGCCTGTTCAGAACCTCAGCCGTCGATCTAGCAATCTCCACTTCATCCATATATAAATGCAGCTGTAGGAAGAAGAAGAAGAAGAAGAAGAAGAAGAAGAAGAAGAAAAAGGAGGAGGAGGATGCAGTGTGTGACTATGGTGAATATTTTTGGGGTAACTGTTTTTTGAAGAGGATATGTATGGTTGAAGAAGGCGGCGGCGGCTTTACTCTCTCTGTGCATATATGTGTGTGTGATGGGACACGTGGAGGAATCTTGGAGGGGAAGTGGTGGGTCCCAAGAAGGCTGACGACCCAGATAATCATGTTATGGCTGTTACAGAATGGTCAAATTCAGTGGCTATGGAGCCCAGGGGTCTAATTGAATAAATGTGCATATTGGGAAACCGTGTGGAACTGCGCGTTGGAGGAATTATATCATTTGTGTTTGTTTTGGCTTTTCTGTAAAAGTTGTCTTTAAGGTAATTTGGGAGAAGGCGAGTTGGAGCTTATCTGTTGGGTGAGTTACGCCGGCCATGCATGCACCTTCCCCACCCACCACCCAATAGCTTCTGGCAGAGTTTGGCCTCGCACCGTCGCCATGCAATGTACTGTCCCTTTTGTCATTTCCCCTAAGTTCGTATGTGATAATAATAATAATAATAACAGGGTGAATCCATTCATTGCTTAACTTAAAATTTTGGAAGAATTTTATTTATTAATGCAGCGATTGCGCATTCCAATTGTATATATATACTCCCATAATAAAATTTCAAGTGTATGGTATTCTATATGTCTAAAAAAAATAAGCACTTTCTCTTTTAATTATTTGTGCATGTCCATATTTTACTTGCATAGGACTGTTAGCTAGGGCCTAGGGGGCTCAGAACCCTAATAATTAATACCATAGTCCTTCAATCATATCTAAATGATCTTATTTCTTGCAAACATTGCATGCTTAATTGAATTCAAATAAGAAAACATAGTTGATCTTCTCGATAACTTTACAAATATGTATCCAAATCTAACATAACATTCTTTTGAATCACAGTTTAGTGATGTAAGCGAGTCAAGCCTACACATAAGATACTCGGACTTGACTTAGTCTCTAACTCCACTTGATTCTACTCGATATCGATTTGAAATTAATCTACTCGAGTAGTTTAACAAGTCTAGTTCTAGGTTTGTAATACTATTTGTACACTTGACCTAATATATTCGAGTTTTTGTAACTTTATTATAATTTTTTAAAATCAAATAATACATATTTTATACATATATTTGATATTATATATTATACATTGTTTGTATATTCATTTATAATCAATTTAAGTTTAATCAAGTAAAGTTTGAGTTTTAAGAACTTGTAGTCAAATTGAGTTTGATTTTAATAATTTTGTGCTTGATCAAATTTAAGTTGAATTTCAATCTCAACATTTTTGAGCCAAGTTAAGTATCCCCGTGTCGACTCAACTCGAATACACCCTATGTCTCACGCAAATTATCATTCAAGTTTTTGAATCTTTTTGATTCCACTCATAAGTCTTTCACACATGCATCAACCTTTAGTTAAGAATTGTGTGGAATCCAGAAGAGCATCGCATTAAATTCGGGATATCTACACATTTGTAAAGTTATAATTGTGAAAGCTAGCAGAATTGAATCAAGTATAGGATACACACACGTACACACAATGTTAATTTAAATATGTATCATGCTTGTTAAACAAAAACTTATATGTGAGAATATCCATGTTGCTTAAATGTGGTTGTAATTGGCAACCATTTTCCTCGCAAAACCATTTAACTAATATATATGCATGCTCATTTACCATGCTAATTAATGAGTAATATTAAATAATGTGTTCAAACTTAAGTCGATTCATTTATAAATAAATCAAAAAACATACATTCATATTTTTCCAATTAATTAGTTGCCTAAAAATAGGTACTCTAGTGAACAATTTAGAATGGATTTATTATATACATATATTTTGTCTTTCTCAAGTGGAATTATAAAATAATATTTTACATTCCCTTGTGGTGTTGTGTTTTTAATATGGTTTGTATTTGGTCTATATAACTGAAGTCAAGAGTTGTTTAATTAAGAGCTAATAAGTGAGGAATTTGTGTTTGGAGTCATCCTAAGTCTTGTGACGTTGCATTTTTAACTCAGGTTTGACTCTTTGACTTTGTCAAATCGGTTGAATCGGTATGACCTGATTTAGCCTTCCCCTGAACCACTGTGTTGACTTTTTGAGTCCGATCCTGTTTTGATAATGACAAAATACAAATATTTCATCTGTGTGTTTAGTACTTGAACAGGTTTATACTTCAAGCACACACACATGGCAAAGGAAAAATGGAAGCCGTAAGGAATATAAAGCTCACATACCTTGGCCCATTCTATAAGAAGATTCAAGAGCAAATGAGTGAAGACGTAGTTTTATCTCAGTCGTATTGTTTTAGATTATATTTGTATATGCATGCTCATATGATATAGTTGGAAACTCAAAATGACATATAGATTGACCTTAGGATGCATGTTTTTCATGACACATTCATATGCATTGACCTAGGTTGAATTGGGTTGAATAACAGGCAGCTCGTCCATGATTCCTCTAGTCTCGTCAACGAATGATTGAAGGCCACTCGTCGTCGAATGCTCTGTTCTCGTCGACAAGAAAATACTAAGACCTCAAAAATTTCAGACAGACCACCCGTCGACGAATCCCCTAGTTTTGTCACTAAACGAGTGTAGAACACTCGTCAATGAATGTGTGCACCTGTCGACGAGTCTGTCAGGATGCCGGACGCTCCAGTGCGCAACGGGTAGATTTTTTATTAACAAAAATATTTTTTAATGATCCAACGGTCAAGATAAGCCCATATGTGAAGATGCTTATAAATATCAAACCCTAAACCTAGTGCTATATCCTTTTGCCAATACTCTTCACATAAAAACATTCTTGGACATTCTTTACGTTGATTTTCAAGATCAAAGGGTGTTCACTCATATCTCTTGCAAACATCTTCGGTATTGAGGTTTGGTAAAATCAACTTTAATTTTTGAGCATTCAATCACCATATTCGAAGGATTTCTTCTCTCATATTCTTTTATGTTTAATATCTTATTGAGAGCAAGAACTCTAGTTCTTCATCGATTTATTATTTGAAATCTTTCTTTGGAAAAAAAGTTTTGCTAGAGTTTAAATCTTTAAAAGCATTCACACTTATATTTTATTCAAAGATTTCATTGTATTCGATTATTGCAAAAACTATTTGAGAGCAATTCTAAAATCTCCAAAATACATATTTTTGAGATATCTTTTGTGGAGAATTTTTTTTTTAATAATGCTTAGATTTTTGGAGCAAACATATCATATATATTTTTATATGCAAAGATCATATATTTGATTATTGCAAAAATATTATTGAAAACATCACATACACTCATTGAGTTTCAAGATTATATCCTGTGAGTATGTTTAGGTTTTTTATTGTACTCATTAGCTTGTTAAGAAGCATTTAAGTGTTCAGGAATTTTATTTATCCATTATATTAATGGGTTGGGTTATGAACCGGGAAGGAGGAAGTTACGCCTCTTATAAGCAACGGAGTAGGAGGAAGTTGTGCCTCTTGTAAGCGGCCGGTTAGTAATGGGAAGCTTTGCACAGATTTTAAGGAGCAGATTTGTGGAATCCTTGTGTGTTTTGCCCAAGGCGAGAACGTAGGTCGAGTTTGGCCGAACCTCGTTAAAAATCTTGTGTTTGTGCTCTCTCTCTATCACTATTTACATTTTCGCACTTATGCTCATATTCGATCTGCTGTGCATGTTTTAAATATTACCACATCTGAATATCTAAAATACTTGAGATTAATTGGGTAATACTGAATTGGTTGAGATATCCACAACTTGAATTAATTAGATTGTGCAATACCGAAATCTGTATATCTCCAAACTTGTGTTTGTATGGTTGGATTTTCAAATTAGGGATTGATAGACCTAAATATTTTTAAATACCCAATTCACCCCTTTCTTGGGAATACACCTAAATTCACACACTCATTTTTTTTTAAAGTAATAATAATTTTAGAAAATTCATTTTAATTTATAAAAATTGAGAAAAATAGTAGGAAAATCAGAGAAAAATCAGAATAATTTTGTGAGTTTTTTTACTTAGGGAACAAAAAAAAATTTAAAATCCCAAAAATAAATAAAAATTGAGAAAAATCCTTTGAAATCTTGAAAATTGCAGAAAAAATAGGGAAAAAAAATTCTAAAAAAAAATGAAATCCTTGGGGCCCTTTTTGCTCAAAATTTGGTCATTTATTAATAGTTTATCTTATGTGGCTTGCCTATTGCATGACTCTACATGAATATGTGCCTGACTTTTCTTTTATGTGTGCATGTGTCTACTTGCCTGTATGTGTGTTCACACCCTGACGAGGAGGCATATGATGAATTAGGGTTATATAATCCCCGGTTATGGCGTAAGGGGTGAGGATTCTAGTAGAATCATTTTAGGCTGGCTCAGTAAGTGATCCTATTAGACTCCTTGATTTCAATGTACACTTTTCTCATGTATTTTTCATTTGCATTTAACGAGTGATTTATAATTTATGTGCTTTGAATAATAACTTACTCTATTGATTG
Source organism: Malania oleifera (assembly GCF_029873635.1). Lineage (NCBI taxonomy): Eukaryota > Viridiplantae > Streptophyta > Magnoliopsida > Santalales > Ximeniaceae > Malania > Malania oleifera. The sequence continues at coordinate 137,655,233 of NC_080418.1, forward strand.
CATATGTTATTGAAATTAAATTTCATAATAAATCTTCCTCTAAACTTGGGAGTTATGTTTTTGCATGCCCTCGAGAATTCGAAGGGAGGGGGCTTTTGTCTTTCGCAAGGCCTCAATAAGCAATTTATCTTCATTAGGATCGTAGGGGGGGGGGGGGGGTGGTTATGTTTTCACACACCTTTAAGGATCTGAAAAGGAGGGTATGTAATAACCCAAAAAAAAAATGTAGAATAATAATAATGGTCATTTAGTTAGTATCAAAACGAAAGTGTTTCTCTGTTAGGATCCTTGATTCCATGTTTGATGCCTAAGAAAGACCTTGTCTAAGTGAGTGCTCAAAGACTATTGCGGCTCAGTCGCTTCCTGAAGGTCAGCCTGGTCAAAATAGAATTTCATATGATAAACATGGTAGATACTGTTTGTATACGTAAATAAGTACATATACATAAAATAATATTTTGACTGATATAATTTTGTAAAAATATATGATAAAATGATAATAATATAGGCATCTTATGCGGGGTCCACAAGACCGCGTGGGACCCACATGAGCCCTGAATCTGTGTGGGGGTTCACATGAGTCTCGGAGCTGTGTAGGGCTCATAAAATTGTATGAGGACTATTATAATTACGTAGGATCCACTTGGGTCTCAAAGGTGTGTAGGGCCCACAAGACCATGTGGGGCCCACATGAGTTTTTGAAATTCAAACTTAATTATTTTTTTAAAAAAATAAAAAATAAAAAAAATACTAAAACATAACTTAAAAATAATAACAATGATAATAATAATGATTTAAAAAAAATAAAAAATTTAAAAATTAATTAATTAATTAAGTAAATTAATTAAAAATCAATTAAATGAGAGTGTCGGCAAGCACTCCCATTTTCCTTCACATGATCCTCATCCCTATCTCACACTTAGTCCATACTTAACCCATCCCATGCCCATTCATTAATTTTAAAAAAAAATTATAATTTCACCCCTCTACTCACACTTTTATAAATTCCATTTTCTTCCTCAAAATTTTCCTATAAATAGGAAACTCTCAATTTTCATTTTTCACAAAAAAAATTTCAAAGGAAGAGAAGGATTAGTGAATGAAAAAATTAGTGGTGGAGGGAGAATTTTTGTTACAATTAAATTCTCACTCACTCACTTTTTCCGATCTCATTTTTTAGAGATATTCATTGTGTTCGTAGCACAAGGTTAAGGAAGAGGTAAGTAAATTTGATTATGTTAGATTTTTATTTAAAATTTATACCCGAATTTATTTGTAAGTAAATTTCAATTATGTTAGTTAGATTCATAAAATTCTCCTAAGTTTATTTTTACGCATATTAAATTTATACCAGTTTTATCTTTAATATACTTGCATTTATTTTTGAGTTAAGAAATGTTCTAAACCCCTCGGGTATTTTACAGCATTAATTTCTATTTAAGAAAAAAATTTTAACACGAAAATCGTGTGGCATGCGTTTATTTTTACATTGCATATTTTATGAAAATATGAGTAAAGATCACATGATTTTATTTTTATGTTGTTCATTTCATGAAAATATGAATAAAAATGAGACTTTTATGATATTATTTTAATTGTATAAATTACATAATAAGATGTTTTCAAAACCCCTTATGGCTTAAACGATACAGAAATTACGAATGCTCAGTACCGTAGCTTAAAGTTTAAACGAATCAGAGTGCACCTACACTATTTACAAAGTGGTTATGTATGTTAGTGGATTTCTACTGAGTGCACACCTGATTCCGGACCAGAACTTAATAAGGAAAATTTCACTTAATGATTATGTACATTGATTTAGTTTGGCCGGCTAGTCAGCTAAATCCAGTTTACGGATCGCACAACCCAGTCATGAGGGTAAACATGATTTACGACTAACATGCCTAAAGGTGGTTTTTACATTATATATATATATATATATATATATATATTTAATTACGTGTACAAAATTATTGATGATTTGAAGGAAAAATATATGTTTATATGAAAAATGCCATTATTGTGCCCAAATGATGATCTAAAGAAAAAATATAAGGAAAAGTATATATATGTATATAATTAAATATTTTTACAGTTTTAAAGTTAAAAGTTTAATTTAACAGTCACAGTATATGATTATTAAATTCTACTGTTATAGTTGATGGTAAAAGTTTTATGCAGAAAATTTTAAATTTACATTTATTTTAAAAGCATTTTTGAAGTTATAGTATTAAATATTGTTTTACGAAATTTTAAAAACTCATTTTAGCCACACACTAATAATAACTTTATTTACTTATTGAGCGTCGTCTCACCCCAATCATATTTTACATTTCAGATAACTCTGAAGGGCATATCGAAAATCAAGCATAACAAACATGCGGGTGGGGATAGAAAAATAAAAATTGATTAGAAATATTAGTATGATGCTAGATGATTATGTATTGTGTAATTTTTCTTCTTTTGGAATAAATGATTGTAATACGGTTAATTAGTGCTCTGGTTTAATAATAATTGAGTTTATTTACTTTCGCTGTAAATCAATAGTAAGAAGTAATTATCCTAGATTCTTTGGGGTTAGGGTATTACATTTGGTATAAGAGTAATAGGTTATAGGTTCTGTAGACTATAAGAAATAATTTTACCAGAGCATAGACATAAATCATGATGTCGGTAAGATCGGGTAAATTAGGATGTTTTTCTTTTACCTATAACTTTGATTAAACTTTAAAGATAAGGTTATGATTTTAAAATAACTCTAGTCTTTTCCCTCAGAATGGACCCAAAGAACAACAACGTGAGTGTTAAAGGAAACGAGAATAATATGGGGACTTGCAATGGAGAAGACATCAATGCTGCTACGGTGTTGTGTGATATGACATAGTCATGGCGAAATTTCTGCAGAACTCCAAAGAACGGAATGGTCCACCAACCCATGAAGGTTGTACGGTTGAACAGTTCAATCGAATGCATCCTCAGACTTTTGAGGGAAAAGCTGATCCAATTGCTGCAGAAGATTGGATGCAAGCAATGGAAGAAATACTACGAGTCCTTCATTGCATGGACGAACAAAAGGTGCTATATTCTGCCTATAAAATGACTTGAGAGGCCAAACGCTGGTGGAACTCAAAAAAGTTACTCCTAGAGGAAGGAACAAATCCAACAATCCTTACGTGAGAGTGTTTTAAGGAAGTGTTCTTTGAACAATTTTTCCACAAAACCACCAAAGATGCTAAGGTCAGGGAGTTTTTGGAGTTAAAAATAGGGAAATATGAACGTACAACAATACATAGAAAAATTCATTGAATTATCCCGGTTTGCATCATATTTGGTTTCGGACAAATCAAAGAAAGCCTGAAAATGTGAAGAAGGTTTGAACTCAAGGATTTATGAAATGGTAACAGTATTCAAGCTCGAAGACTTCTCCAAATTGGTAAACAAAGTAACGAAGGTAGAAGAAAGTCTACAAAGGAGTGCAGAAATATCCGATCAGAGAAAGAGGCCCATGCTACAAGGGTTTCACTCTGGTAGAAATCAAGAACCTTGTAAAAGGAGCAGCAACAACAACAACAACAATAATGTGGGGCAAAGGCAAATAGCGAGAAATCCAAATAACGCACAAAGCACCCCTTGTCCAAAATACATGGGGGTGAGTGTTGGACTGGATTAGGGGTCTGTTATCGGTGTGGTAAACCTGGTCACATGCAACGAGAATGCCCACAAAACAACTCTTATAACCCAAATCAACAAAGAGGAGGCAACCAGGCACCTCGAAACAATAATCAACAAAACACCGTTCATGCGCGTGTCTATGCCCTCACTCCAGGAGATGCAGAAAATACTAATGATGTGATGACAGATATTATTCCCATATTCTCTAAGAAAGCAGTAGTATAATTTGATTCTGGAGCCACACACTCCTTTATATCTACAGCTTATATTAAAATATGTGGGGTAGAAACTCTGTAAGAACCCGAACTAGGATATATGGATTTAATAATCAAAAAAGGGGTAAAGTGGTAATTTGGGCAAGCTTCGTCAATGAAGCCAGAGTTCATCAACGAAGTCCCTTATGCTCTCGGTGACGAAATTCAATGTCTCGTCAATGAGGAGATCCTGAGGGATTTTGGAAAAATCTGGAACCTTGGCTTGTCGACAAGGCCACCATCTCGTCGACGAAGGTAATGGTGGACTCGTTGATGAGGACGCCAATTCGTCGACAAATCCACCCGAGTCAAAGGGCTATAAATATCCAAAAGGGTTGCTTCCAAGCTAAGTTAGCTTAATATCTTCTCTCTCTCTCTCTCTCTCTCTCTCTCTCTCTCTCTCTCTTGATTTCTTCGCCGTTCGTCGCCAGATTCATAAATCTGATGTTATTGCGAGGATCAGTGAAGGATTCTCTACGTTTCTAGCGGATCGAAATCTCGTTTCGAGCAGTTTTGTGTTTCGGGACAAAATTGAGGTAAGACTCGGTTTTCCTTTCTGATTCGAAATATGTGTATTAGTACGAATTGTAAGCATGTATTGTATTGGGGTTTGTAGGTTTTGGAGTCTCAGTTTGTAGTTTTGGGGACCGTAGAGTTCGTAGTTGGAATTCGGGTTAAGGTAAGGGGATTCATTTTATATTAGTTTATTTTCAAAATCGGGATCGGTAAGCTTGTAGGCTACGATCGTATGTATGTTTTGGTAACTTATTTGAGGAAATCTATCGGGTAAAATACAAGATTTTTGGGTTACTATTTTCGAGAAAATTGGAGATTTCGGGTATCATCTCTGCTTTGTTTGGAAAACTGTTCGTTTTGTTTAAACTGTATTATTGAGATGACTGTTATCCATATTTGTATAAACTGTATACTTGAATTGGAAAATGATATGATTTTCCGTAAACCAAATAAGTGTGGAATGTATGGTTGTCTGTAATTGTTCCAGGTATTTTGTAAAACAGCTATGTGGTGGCTAATTACCGTACGCTAATATGTATAGGAGTGTGAGCTCCAAAATGATTCTAGGTTTTGTGAAATCGATTAGTGGCGGCTAATTACTGTACGCCGAAATAGCTATATGACGGCTAATTATTGTATGCTGCACCATGTGTCGGTGTGAAAACCGTGGGTGAGAGTGTCCAGCTCTATATCTGAGGATGTGAAATATCACTACGTATCCTAGCTGGTCACCGAGGGGTCTGAGCTACACTGTATTGGCAATGTAATCACTGCGAAGTTTCGAGTTTCATGGAGTAGTTGCGTATTGGCAATGTGATCGCTGTGAAGCTTCGGGTTCATGGAGTAGTATCGTACTAGTGTGAGCTACATCGTATTGACAATGTAATCGCTGTGAAGTTTCGGGTTTCATAGCGTAGTTGCATATTAGTGTGACGACACTGATCGTATGTTTTGGGTATCGTATGTACTGGAATGAATTTGTGAAAATACTGGAACTGTATGGAAATTTTTTCGAACTGTATCGTATTGTATAGTGTTACGTTTTGCGTAAAATAACACTGGTATGCCACACACTGATATAACGTGCTTTCTTCCTTACTGATAGGTGTCTCACTCCGAATGTACGTACAATGTTTTCAGGTCCATCAGGTAGCCGTAATTAACATCCTAGCAATCGGAAGCGGGGGTGCCATTAGCTGTTGTTAGTACTTGATTAGGTACGAGATTTTGCAACCGGGTTGTCGTGATGGTTTTTGTAGACATCCGGAGTATGTACGATATTTATGGGATTGTATACCTTAGTATTGTATGGGTTCGTGTATCCTAGCTTTGTATAGAGTCTGGTATGGTATGTTATATAGATAGATGAAGCATTTTCCGCTGCGTAATTGATGAGTATGGATGTATGTGTATGTGTATAGGGCATCTGTGTACCCTATGGGATTGGACCCTTTTATTGTATTGTATCATGTATGTTTGAATTGATACAGAGACATGTTAGATTACTATATTCACACTTGAGACCCATCTGCGGGTTTGGGGCGTGACAGCTTGGTATCAGAGCTAACCAGGTTGTTAGGTCTTGTAGACTTAGTTAGGTGTATTGATGTGTACATACCAAAGTATAGGATGTAGGAAATGGGTAGTGTTGGTCGAGGTTTGTGATGTTGCTAGACGGGGACTCATTGACGGTGTTATGTGTCCTTCCTGGAATGACAATTTTAGAAAGATCACCATTGATGGATTCGTGTCGGTGTGATGGGACATGCTTAGACCTGTGAGAGTAATAGTTGACATGATTAGTTCTATGATTGTGTTAACTGTGTACGACATAGGAATTCTTACCGATTCCTATTCTGTTTTCAGAATGGAGCCCAAGGATAATAACTTGGAGAGTGGCTCCGAGGAGATGGCAAGCGATGAGTCTCCTTCTGTGTCTCGTGGTTTGGCGAGATAGGTGATTTGAGAGATTGGGCAGAGTGTTAGGAGATGCGAGAGCTCTCCTACTAATGCAGGGTGTATCATCGAGAGGTTCACACGCATGCACCCTTTGACATTTACGGGAGGACTTGATCCGATAGTGGTAGAGGACTGGGTTGAGAAGACTGAGAGGATTTTGGAAGTCCTCCACTGCATTGAGAAGCAGAAGGTTTTGTATGCTACCTTCCATTTGACTGGGGAGGCAGGGCGTTGGTGGACTACAGCGAGTCTGCTTGAGAGGCAGAGATTTGGTCCATCTAGTATGATGTGGGGCCGCTTCAAGGAGGTATTTTTCGAGAGATACTTCCCAGTCTCCACTTGGGATGCGAAGGCCGATGAATTTTTGGGCCTAACGCAGGGAACTCTGTTGGTGCGGAGGTATGCCGCTAGATTTATCAAGTTATCTCGGTTTGTGTCGTACTTGGTTCCGAATGAGCACAAGAAGGCTCGGAGGTTTGAGAGGGGTCTGAGGAAAGACATCCGCCGTCTTGTGGGGATGTTGCAGATCCGTGAGTTCTCTGTCTTGGTGGATAAAGCCACCATAGTTGAGACCGACCTTTGGGGAGATGAGGTAGTGCAGGATTAAGGGAAGAGGCCGGTATCTTCTGTTCCTCAGAGTGGTCCTCGGTAGGGACAATGGAAGAAGAAGAAGAAGAGCTACAATTTCGGTTATCGATGGAACACCAAGCGGTAGAGTTATCAGGGGGATCCATCCCCCGTACCGTGCGCCAAGTGCCGTAAAAGGCACGATGGCGAATGTCAGCCGTTTTGGGGTAACTACTACAACTGTGGCAAGTCGGGCCACATATCACAGAGCTGTCAAGCACTGAGGAGAGATATGCCTGCGTAGAGCCAGAACTGTGAGAGTAACCAGATGCCTTGGGGGAACTACCAGGCAACCACGGCTCCGGTGAGAGTATATTCACTGACTCTAACAGATGTGGAGCACACCAGGAACGTGGTGACAGGTACAATGTTTTTACTTTCGAATAGAGCTATTGTTTTATTTGATTCGGGAACAACCCATTTGTTCATATCTGCTAGTTTTGTGAAGTTGTGCGGGGCTGAAACTTGTGTGATGAATGAGATGTTGTCTGTGACTACGCCGACTGGGAGTGTAACAATCTATAGTAAGACGTTAGGGAACTACCCAGTGGAAATCCAGGGGAGACTGCTACCAGCAAACCTTGTAGTATATGACATGTATGGTTTTGATGTCATACTGGGGATGGATTGGCTATTATCTAGTTTTACAGTGATTGATTGTCGTAGGAAGGTAGTGGTGTTTAGATCTCCTAAGGAGCAAGAGTACGAGTTCATAGGATTGTGTGTGCGTGCGATGCCACAGGTTTCATTAGCTTTACAGGTGAGGAGGCTACTTTCGGATGAATGTCAGGGGTACCTAACTTGCATGAAGGAACCGCCGTGGGATGAGTTGAGACTCGAGGATATTCGGGTAGTCAACGAGTTTCTGGATGTGTTTCCTGATGATTTACTCTGTTTACCTCTGGATCGTGAGGTGGAGTTTGCCATAGAATTGCTTCGTGGAAAGACACCGATTTCTAAAGCTCTGTACCAGATGGCTCCAACAGATCTTTGAGAGTTGAAGGAGCAGTTGTAGGAACTATTGGACCAGAGTTTTATTCGACCGAGTGTTTCGCCCTGGAGAGCTCCAGTATTATTTGTGAAGAAGAAGGACGGGTCGATGCGTATATGCATTGATTACCGTGAGATTAACAAGGTGACGGTGAAGAACTATTATCCATTGCCACGTATAGATGATCTCTTTGACCAATTGTAGGGAACACATGTCTTTTCAAAGATTGACATATGGTTGGGGTATCATCAGGTGAGGGTTAGATTTGAGAATGTAGCGAAGACTGCTTTCCGAACCAGATACGGCCACTATGAGTTCTTGGTTATACCGTTTGGTTTGACCAATGCCCCGGCAGTGTTCATGGATCTGATGAACAGGGTTTTCCATGAGTACTTAGTCCAGTTCATAGTGATTTTTATCGATGACAATTTGGTATACTCGAGGAGTACAGAAAAGCATGAGTGCAACGACCCAGCTATTTATACGGACCAGCACCGTTAACCCAAATACAAAATACTTGTACCTGTTCAAGATACACAGACAACTCGCCCTAAATAGGGTCATACAGGTGTAAACCACACATAATTACAATGTAAATTTTGCGGAAAAACATAAACATTCATTGGGATTTTTGCTAGACTCATACCAGATTTTGCTATGACATCCTCAAGTATACAAATTCAAACATAGAATATGGCTTGTTATTACAACCCTTCACAAAGGAATTTCATCTAAGTTTAGTACATAATTTGGAACGCATACGTAATGCTAAACCAAAAACAATCTCCTAGTCCCTCTAGATATTAGGACTGACGTACTGATGGACCTGAAACAAGGCTGTATAATGGGGTGAGACACCTCTCAGTAAGGAAGAAAGTATTACAACAGTGTGTGATTGCATATATGCACATTTTCATACAAACTCATACGTATGGAACATTTGTTTATAATACTATAACATATAAAATTTATCTGCACAATCAAGTATTTAAATCATGCATATGATTATTAGAACACCTCCAACTTGGTATGACAATTTTTCTGTTTACCCCCGTGGCACGGGTTGTGTACTGATACCTCTGATAGTGTTCTGTTCGTGCAGACAAAGCTGAGCATCTTTTATAGTCCGACCGCCCCCTGGTTTATTTTTACACAGCAACTTACTAACTCCTTGTAGGTCCACCATCTAACGTACTCATACTGATTTCTCATGTATGGTTGCACTGTACTGCCAACATCGGAACCATGCTCATCATAGTTTAGAGTATTTTTCAACCCCATCACTGAAGTTTTTTTAAACTTCTTTTGGTTGCAAGCTTTGGTTCCAGTATCATATATACAATTTATAGCAAAATATAGTAACCTATGCAATTCCAATATTTTCACAAATTCAGACAATCACATCGGGTTCAAACCGGTGCCTATTCACTCAGTTTACCCCTTTTTTGTTTCACTAATACAGCTCAGTGTATCGCCGGCCTCTATTTTCCACATTCCCAGTATAACAAATTGGAACTTCGTTTCCATAATCTATATCAATAATATATAAAATTCATACATTTCCATTTCAACATATATCACACGAGTTTAAATTCAAAAGCTCGCTAAATGATAAAATCAGTAAACATCATTTAAATGAAAAAAGTAAAGGATTCAAGCATCTCCTACTATAATATAAATGCAAATAAGTGATTTTTGTACATTTGGATATCATACGCCAAAATTCTCGTTTTTACCAAAAATCGTAAAATCATATAATTGACATTTCTATTCGATAGAATTTAGCAAATAAGTAGTTAAATCATACATATAAGTATAAACTAACTTTTTAGCGATTTAGTTTTCCAAAAATGCTGTTGTAATTAAATTCCTCTTACCTTAAACTCGAAAAGAAACTACGTACGAAATCAATCCAAACTGATAAGATCTTGAAAACCTAAAACCACAGAACATAACTTTACTATAATTTCGACTACTATCCAAATATTCAATTGAAATTGAAATCAGATATTTACCTCGATTTTTAGGAAAACCCAAAAATCTTCAAAACAACGATTCGATCCGCTAAAGTTGTAGAACTTTCTCCTCTGATCCCCGCAGGAACTTCCATTTTTAGAAACTAACGTCGAACGACAAAGAATCTTAAAGAGAGAGAGAGTTTCTGCTGGTTTAGAGAGAGAGGGAGAGTTTTGGAAGAAACTTAGCTTCTAAGCAACCAAAAATGGATATTTATAGGGCCTTTGACCAAGTCAAACTCGTCGACAAAGCGGCGTCTTTGTCGACAAATCTGCCACACAGCTCGTCAACGGAGCCATCCCTTCGTCGCCGAGCCCAATTCCAGATATTTCTCTGACCCGTTCGGTATTTGCTCATCGACGAGGTTCTGAATTTTATCGACGAGTCTTTGAAGGACTTCATTGACGAACGTGACTCCTTCGTCGACGAACCCAGCTTATTACGGGTTTGAGTCTTTACAATCTCCCCTCCTTATAAGAATTTCGTCCTCGAAATTTACTACCAATTGCTAAACATAATCTTTTCTTATAATTCCGCTTTACAAAAGAGTCGACCGTCACCTACAAAGTGACTTTGGCCCAAATTCATTACATACCTTCACATATGGCAGAGGAATACCGTGGTTACACAAAAGATACATCGGAAGATTACATCTATAAACGAGACTCTCCCAAAGATCATACCATTCAATCTATACCATCTACACTACTATATGCCTACGTACTATCAAATAACTGTGGGTACTTTTGGCATATTTCAGATTCTAATTCCCATGAAACTTCTTCCACTGCATGGTTACGCCATAATACCTTTATGAGAGGAATTTCCTTAGTCCATAACTGCTGCACCTTCCGATCCAATATCTACACTTGTACTTCCTCATATGATAAGGCATCATTGATCTCTAGAGGTTCGTAACTTAGTAAGTGTGATGGATCTGGTACGTACTTCCTTAGTACAGACACGTGAAATACATCATGAACTCTGGATAATGCTAGAGGTAGAGCCACTCGATAAGCAACCGAACCTATCCTTTCAAGGATCTAAAAAGGCCCAATATACCAAGGATTTAGCTTCCCCTTCTTCCTGAACCTCATCACCCCTTCATCGGAGCGATTCTCAGGAATACCATATCTCCTATCTCAAATTCCAACTCTCGTCAATGAGTATCAGCATAATTCTTCTGTCGACTCTGAGCTTCTTTGATTCTTTCCCTGATTAATTCGACCTTTGCAGAGGTCTGCTGAATTAATTCTGGACCTAGTATCTTCCACTCACCAACCTGATCCCAGTACCATGGAGATCGACACCGATGACCATACAAAGCCTCATAAGGTTCCATCTCTATGCTCGCTTGGTAGCTGTTGTTATTTACAAATTCAATAAGCGGTAGATATCGTATCCAACTATCACCGAAATCTAGTACACAAGCCCGCAACATATCCTCTAACGTCTAAATAATCCTCTTCGATTGTCCATCCGTCTGTAGGTGAAAAGACATACTGAACGTCAGTCGCGATCCCAAGACATCATGTAAACTCTTCTAGAAACGAGATGTAAAATGTGGATCCCGATATGAAATAATAGAAATAGGGACACCATGGAGCTGTACTACCTCCTGCACATAAAGTTTTGCCAACCTGTTCAGAGAGTAGCTAACTCTAATTGGAATGAAATGTGCAGCCTTCATTAGTCGATCCACTATAACCCATATGACATTCTGCCCATGCACTACTGTAGGTAAACTCGTCACAAAATCCATCGAGACGTGTTCCCACTTCCACTCAGGTACGTCAAGTGGCTGAAGTGGTCTTGCCGGGTTCTAATGTTCTGCTTTCATCTGCTAACATGTCAGGCACTGTTCTACAAAACGGGTGATCTCTCTTTTCATGTTGGACCACTAAAAAGAATCCCTCAAATCCCGGTACATTTTCGTACTACCAGGATGTATAGTGTAAAGTGAATGATGTGCCTCTTCCAGAATGACCCGTTTAATCACGGCATCATTCGGTACACAAACCCTGTCGCAAAATCTCAATATCCCATCACCTGAGACACTGAAATCCGGCTTCAACCCCTTCTGAATTCCTTTCATAACTTCAACCAATTGGGGATCCTTCTTCTGCGCCACACGGATCCTCTTCTACAAAGTTGGTTATGCCACCAAGCTAGCAAGAACAACCTGATGGTTTCCTTCCACCACCTCCAAACTCAACCTCTTAAGGTCCATATAGATTTGATGCTGAACCTCCACTACTGAGACTAACGCATCAACAGACTTCCGGCTCAGAGCATCAGCCACCACATTAGCCTTTCGTGGGTGATAGCTAACAGTACAATTGTAGTTTTTAATCAAATCAAGTCGCCTACATTGTCTCATGTTGAGTTCCTTCTGGGTGAAAAAGTATTTAAGAATTTTATGGTCAGTAAAAATCTCACACCTTTCACCGTACAAGTAGTGCCTCCAAATTTTCAGTGCAAACACTACCTCTACTAACTCCATATCATGTGTCGAGTAGTTCTTCTCGTATTCTTTGAGTTGATGAAAAGCGTAAAAGAATTACTTTATCCTGCTGCATTAGAACACAACCAAGGCCCTTTTTTGAACGATCACTGTAAATAACAAAGCCACCATCACTGGATGGAAGAGTTAGAACTGGAGCAGTGACCAGTCGGCGTTTCAGCTCCTGGAAACTCAGCTCGCACTCATCCATCCAATCATACCTCATGTTCTTCCACATGAGTTTCGTCAAAGGACCTGCTAACCTAGAGAACCCTTCCACCAACCGACAGTAGTAACCTGCAAGACCCAAAAAACTTTTGACCTCCTGAACATTCTTTGGTCTCGCCCATTCCACTACTGCTTCAATCTTACATGGGTTCACGAATATACCTTCTTTAGACACCACGTGCCCCAGAAATGCAATCTGTTCTAGCCAAAACTCGCATTTCTTCAGTTTAGCATACAACTTCTTTTCTCTAAGCATAATACTAGCCTCAAATGAACTTCATGCTGTGCAGCACTCCTAGAATACACTAGGATATCATCAATAAATACCATGATGAACTGGTCTAGATACTCGTGGAAGACCCTGTTCATCAAATCCATAAATGCTGCAGGTGCATTAGTCAAACCAAAAGGCATAACCATAAATTTAAAATGCCATATCGGGTTCAAAATGAAGTTTTTGAGATGTCCTCCGCTTTCACCTTCAGCTAGTGATACCCAGATCGCAGGTCAATCTTGGAGAAAACTTGCGTGCCTTGGAGTTGATCAAACAAATCATCAATCCTGGGTAATAGATATTTATTCTTTATTGTCACCTTATTCAGTTCTCAGTAGTCGATGCACATCCTCATCTACCTATGCTTCTTCTTCACAAATAACACCGGTGCTCCCCAAGGAGAAACACTAGGTCGAATATACCCCTTGTCTAGTAGCTCCTGGAGTTGTTCTTTCAACTCTCTCAATTCAGCTGGAGCCATACGATATGGAGCTTTCGATATCGGCGCCGTACCTGGAGCTAATTCTATGGAAAATTTCACTTCACGATCCGGAGGTAAACCTGGCAAGTCCTCTGAAAACACGTCAGGGAACTCGCACGCTACAACAATCATCTCCAGTTTATTTTCTTCTACTGGCGTGTCTTTCACAAACGCCAAATAACCTTGGCACCCTCTAAAGAGTAACCTTCTAACTTGCATAGCAGAAAGGATCCGTGCTGCAGAATGCACACACAACCCTAAAAACTAGAATTGTTGCTCTCCTGGCAGTCTGAACAATACCTTCCTCCTGTGCCAGTCAATACTGGCATAATTGGATGACAACCAGTCCATCCCAAAGATGATATCAAAGCCAAACATGTCATACACCACAAGGTCAATTGATAGCATCCTCCCTTGTATTTCAAGCGGGAAGTCACGGACTACACTACTACACCCAACCGCAGTCCCAGACGGTGTAGCTACTACCAGTTCATAATCTAACCTTTGCACCTCTAATCCAAACAATTTAATAAATTCGCGGGAAATAAAAGAATGCATTGCCCCATAATCAAATAATACAACAGCTTCATGAGAAAGCATGTAAATGATACCTTTGACAACATCACCTGCATTCTCAACATCGGTTGGAGTTAGAGAATACACCCTGGCCTGGATCGTACCCCTTTGCTGACCACCACGCTATGCCTGAGTATTACCCCTGTATGGCTACTACGAGGTTCCACTATTCCTCTGCATCTGACAGTCTCTCATCTAATGTCCTTGCCTACCACACCGCACACAAGCCCCCGTAGACAACCAACACTGCCCATGGTGTTTCTTACCACACAAAGAGCAACGTTGAACACGTGTGGTATTTTGGGATGTACCATTATTTTTCTTCTTCCACTTACCCTATCCTACCCTAGACGAAGAATTAGGAGGCGCTAGCCTCTTCTTCGAGACCTAAACCTCTACGTCTTCTAGCAAACACTCTTCTATTACCATGGCTTTATCAACCAACGTAGCAAAGTCCTGCAACTGCAAGATCACTGTCTGCTCATGAATCTTACTCCTCATACCCCTTTGAAACTTCCAGGCCTTCTTTGCTTCATCTGGTATCACGAATGGAGCGAATCGGGACAACTCCTGGAATTTGGCAGTGTAGTTCTGCACTATCAGCAACTTCTGCTTCAAATTCATGAATTCCTCCATCTTTACGTTTCTAACCGTGACTGGAAAATAACATTCAAAGAAGAGCTCTTTGAATCGGGCCCACATCAATGCTATTGGTATCTGTCGGTGCTCCTCCATCTGCTTCACAGACACCCACCATCTTTCAGCCTCCCCTACCAACTTGAACATGGCGAAGGTGACTTTCTACCTCTCAATGCAGTTCAAAACGTCTAGGATCTTCTCGATCTCCTAAATTCAATTCTCAGAACGAACTGGATCTGCACTGCCCACAAATGCCAAGGGCTTCAACCTGGGGAACTGCTCAATAGAGCAACCTAACTCAGTCGTAGGACGATCCTGCCCCCTATTTGTTCGCACTATCTCAGCCATAAACTGCTGTGCGAAGTCATGCAACACACTGGTAGAGTCATTACCAGCCTTAGGGCCGGCACCCTTACTACTACTGCCTCCCACGTTGGCAGTAATATCCCTGGATTCCATCTTGAAAACAAGTACGAGAATCCATTAGAAAGGTAACAGCCTAAGAATCGACTGGTACTATCATGCTATAGACTCAATCCCTTAAATTCATATTCCCGATATTGACATACTCCATTAATTTGACATTATCCTTCAAACTCGAATTCTGCCCTTCTACTAGGAAACGAAATCGTTGATGGATTTTCTTGATTTTTTGAACCTTTCGACTGATCCAAAAAAACACAGAAGTCTATCAATGAATTTCCATCTCCAGATATACAAAGCAAAATCCAAGGTCTTATCCTTGTCCTATACTCTGGTATATTCTAGACTAAAGAACTAACAACTCCTAAGTCCTGAACATATCCTTAACCAGAAAACATGTATCAAAACACACTTCTGACTAGTTAAGGGCTCTGATACCAATTGTAATGACCCAGCCGTTTATACGGACCAGCACCATTAACCCAAATACGAAATGCCTGTACCTGTTCAAGATACATAGACAACCCCCCCTAAATAGGGTCATATAGGTGTAAACCACACATAATTACAATGTAAATGTTGCGGAAAAACATAAACATTCATTGGGATTTTTTCTAAACTTTTACCAGAGTTTACTATTACATCTCACAAAGAAACTTCATCTAAGTTTAGTACATAATTTGGAACGCTTATGTAATGCTAAACCAAAAACAATCTCCCAGTCCCTCTAGATATTAGGACCGACATATTGATGGACCTGAAACAAAGGTTGTATAATGGGGTGAGACACCTCTCAGTAAGGAAGAAAGTGTTACAACAGTGTGTGACTGCATATATGCACATTTTCATACAAACTCATACGTATGGAACATTTGTTTATCATACTATAACATATAAAATTTATCTACATAATCAAGTATGTAAATTATGCATATGATTATTAGAACACCTCTAGCTTGGTATGATAATTTGCCTGTTTACCCCCATGGCACGGGTTGTGCACTGATACCTCTGACAGTGTCCTGTTCATGCAGACAAAGCCGAGCATCTTTTATAGTCCGACCGCCCCCTGGTTTATTTTTACTAGTAGCTTACTAACTCCTCGCAGGTCCACCATCTAACGTACCTATATTGATTTCTCATGTATGGTTGCACTGTACTGCCAGCATCGAAATCATGCTTATCATAGTTTAGAGTATTTTTCAACCCCATCACTGAAGTTTTTTTCAACTTCTTTTGGTTGCAGGCTGTGGTTCCAGTATCATATATACTATTTATAGCAAAATATAGTAACCTGTGCAATTCTAGTATTTTCACAAATTCAAACAATCACATCGGGTTCAAACCGGTGCCCATCCACTCAGTTTACCCGTTTTTAGTTTCACTGATATAGCTCGGTGTATCACCGACCTCTGTTTTCCACATTCTCAGTATAACAAATTGGAACTCCGTTCCCATAATCTATATCAATAATATAGAAAATTCATACATTTCCATTTCAACATATATCATACGAGTTTAAATTCAAAAGCCCGCTAAATGATAAAATCTTGTAAACATCATTTAAATGAAAAAGTAAAGGATTCAAGCATCTTCTACTACAATATAAATGCAAATAAGTGATTTTCATAACATTTGGAGATCATACGCCAAAATCCTCGTTTTTACCAAAAATCGTAAAATCATAAACCAACACTTGTACTTGGTATAATTTAGCAAATAAGCAGTTAAATCATACATATGAGTATAAACTAGATTTTTAGCGGTTTAGTTTTCCAAAAATGTTGTGTAATCAAACTCCCCTTACCTTAAACTCGAAACGAAACTACATATGAAACCGATCCAAACCGACAACCCAGGATCTTGGAAACCTAAAACCACAGAACATAACCTCACTATAATTTCGACTACTATCCAAATATTCAATCAAAATTGAAATCAGATCCTTAACTTGATTTTTGGGAAAACCCAAAAATCTTCAAAACAACAATCCAATCCACTAAAGTAGTAGAACTTCCTCCTTTGATCCTCGTAGGAACTTTCGTTTTTAGAAACAGACATTGAATGATGAAGAATCTTAGAGAGAGAGAGAGAGTTTCCGCTGGTTTAGAGAGAGATAAAGAGAGCTTTGGAAGAAACTTAACTTCTAAGCAACCAAAAATAGATATTTATAGGGCCTTTGACCGAGTCAAACTCGTCGACGAGGCAGCGTCTTTGTCAATGAATCCACCACACAGCTCGTCGACGAAGCCATCTCTTTGTTGCCGAGCCCAAGTCCATATATTTCTCTGACCTGCTCGGTATTTGCTCGTTGACGAGGTTTTGAATTTTGTCGATGAGTCTTTGAAGGACTTCATCGACGAACGTGACTCCTTCGTCGACGAACCCAGCTTATTACGGGTTTGGGTTTCTACAAAGAGGACCATCTGAGGTTGGTATTATAGATTCTACGGGAGAAGAATTTGTTTGCTAAATTAAAGAAGTGTGAATCTTGGTTGAGTCAAATTGCATTCTTAGGCCATGTTGTGACTGGTGATGGTATCTCAGTTGATCCTAGTAAGATTGAAGCCATGGTTGATTGGGCGAGACCGAAGAGTATTCAAGAGGTTTGGAGTTCTCTAGGACTGGCGGGTTATTATCGTCGGTTCATAGAGGGTTTCTCTAAATTGTCTGGACCTTTGACATGATTGACCAGGAAGGGGACGAAGTTTGATTGGACTAGTGATTGCGAGCAGTTCTTTCTTGAGATGAAGCACTGTCTAGTTACTGCTCCAGTACTGACCATTCTTTTAGGGGATGGCGGTTTTGTGATCTATAGCGACGCGTCCCTGAAGGGTTTAAGATGTGTGCTTATGCAACAGGGTAAGGTAGTAGCATATGCTTCTTGACAACTTAAGGAGTATGAGAAGAATTACCCTACGCATGATCTAGAATTGGCCACTGTAGTTTATGCATTGAAGATCTGGAGACACTACCTGTACCGTGTTCAATGTGAGATTTTCATTGACCATAAAAGCCTCAGGTACTTTTTCACGTAGAAGGAGATGAATATGAGGCAAAGGTGGTGGCTAGAGTTGATTAAGGACTAGGATTGCACGATCAGTTATCACCCAGGGAAGGCTAATATGGTAGCTGACGCGTTGAGTCAGAAGTTAGAGCATGCGGCAGTATCTGCGGTTGTAGCTCAACATCATATCTGGCGGGATCTAGAAAGCCTTGGCGTGGAGTTGGTGTATGGTGATCATCAAGCTTTCATTGCTAGCTTGGTGATCCATCCGACCTTATTTGAGTGTATTAAAGCTGCACAGGCTAATGATGCGGAGTTAGCGAAGATTGTGGAGAAAGTGCAGCAGGGATTGGCTATAGATTTTAACATCTTTGACAGAGGTGTGTTGAGGTTTTGGACCAGGATGTGTGTTCCAAATGACGATGAGATCAGAATGACGATTTTAGAGGAAGCACATCGTTCTTTGTATATGGTACATCCGGGCAGTACGAAGATGTATCAGGATTTGCACGAGTCCTTTTTGGTGGAGCGCTATGAAGAAAGTTATTAGTCAGTTCGTGGAGCAGTGTCTGACATGTTAGCAGGTGAAAGCTAAACATTATAGGCTGGTAGGGCTGTTGCAGCCTTTGCCTATTCTGGTGTGGAAATGGGAGCACATTTCCATGGACTTTGTTACTGGATTACTGCCAATGCTTCACGGGCATAATGCTATTTGGGTAATCATGGACAAGTTGACGAAACCTGCTCACTTTGTACCGACGAAGGTTAACTACCCTTTGAGTAGGCTAGCGGACCTGTATGTGCATGAGATAGTGAGAATGCATGGAGTATCGGTGTCCATTGTTTTAGATCGAGATCCGAGGTTTACTTCTTGATTCTAGAAGAGCTTGTAGGAAGCACTGGGGACGAAGCTTACTTTCAATATAGCGTTCCACCCCCAGACTGATGGACAGTCGGAGAGGACGATACAGATCTTGGAGGATATGTTACGGGCTTGTGTATTAGATTTCGGTGGTAGTTGGATTCAGTTTTTGCCACTAGTGGAGTTTGCCTATAACAATAGCTTCCAGGCTAGTATCGGGATGGCACCGTTCGAGGGTTTGTATGGTCGGATATGTCGATCTCCTTTGTATTGGGATGAGGTTGGTGAACGTCAGGTTTTAAGACCTAAACTCATACAGAAGGCATCTGAGAAGGTGGGTTTGATCTGGGAGAGGATTAGATCTACTCAAAGTCGGCAGAAGAGTTATGCAGATGTTCACCTTGGTAAGGTATTTCTGCGTATCGCTCCAATGAAAGGGGTGATGAGATTTGGTAGGAAGGGCAAGTTGAGCCCGAGGTACATCAAACCATTTAAGGTTATTGAGCGAGTGGGTGTGGTAGCCTACAGAGTTGCACTACCCCCAGTACTCTCGAGGGTCCACGATGTGTTTCATGTATCCATGTTGAGAAGGTACGTGTTGGATCCATCATATGTTATCAGTTATGATGAGTTGGAATTGAGGATACTTTAGCGTATGAGGAAATACCTGTTCAGGTTCTGGACCGTAAAGTTTAGAAGCTTCGTACCAAAGATATACCGTTAGTGAAGGTATTGTGGTAAAACCACGAGGTTAAGGAAGCTTCTTGGGAACTGGAAACGAAAATACGCTAGAAGTAACCGTAGTTGTTCTGAGTAGTAGTTGGATAGCAGGGTTGGTATGGGTATGTATGTATGTATGTATGTAATACTTTGTTATCGTATTGGTATTGGGTGGTTAGTCTCTGGGAGAGGCTTGTTGTATTGTAAGCTCCCAAGACCGTGTATGTATGTAACCACGGTATTCCTTCGCCATAAGCGAGGGAATGTATGTATCATGACTGGGCTGCGTATAAATGGCCGCCTTTTTTTTCTAGAGTATGTATGTATCGTAACGAGGCTACGTATAAATGACCGTCGTTTTCTCTAGAGTATGTATGTATCATAACGGGCTGCGTATAAATGGCTGTCGGTTCCTCTTAGAGTATGTATGTATCGTAATGGGGTTGCGTATAAATGACCACCGGTTCCTCTTAGAGTGTGTATGTATTTGGTAGTATAAATGTGTTCGTAATGAGAGATTGCAAATTTCGAGGATGAAATTTTTGTACGGAGGGGAGGTTGCAGGAACTCGAACTAGGATATATGGATTTAATATTCGAAGAAGGGGTAAAGTGGTAATTTGGGCAAGCTTCGTCGACGAAACCAGAGTTCGTCGACGAAGTCCCTTTTGTTCTCGGCGATGAAATTCAGTGTCTCGTCGACGAGGAGATCTTGAGGGATTTTGGAAAAATCTGGAACCTCAGCTCTTCGACGAGGCCACCGTCTTGTTGACAAAGGTAATGGCGGACTCGTCAACAAGGACGCCAATTTGTCTATGAATCCACCTAAGTCAAAGGGTTATAAATATCCAAAAGGGTTGCTTCCAAGCTAAGTTAGCTTAATTTCTTCTCTCTCTCTCTCTCTCTCTCTCTCTCTCTCTCTCTCTTTAACTCGAAGCTCTCTCTCTCTCTCTTGAACTCGAAGCTCTCTCTCTCTCTTGATTTCATCGCCATTCGTCGCCGTATTCTTAAATCTGACGTTACTACGAGGATTAGGGAATGATTCTCTACGTTTCTAGAGGATCAAAATCTCGTTTCGAGCAGTTTCATGTTTCGGGTCAAAATCGAGGTAAAGCTCGATTTTCCTTTTTGATTTGAAATATGTATAGTAGTACGAATTGTAAGCATGTATTGTACTGTGGTTTGTAGGTTTTGGAGTCTCAGTTCGTAGTTTTGGGGACCGTAGAGTTCATAGTTGGAATTCGGGTTAAGGTAAGGGGATTCGATTTATATCAGTTTATTTTCGAAATCAGGATCAGTAAGCTTGTAGGCTATGATCATATGTATGTTTTGGCAACTTATTTAGGAAAATCTATTGAGTAAAATACGAGATTTGCGGGTTACAATTTTCGAAAAAATTGGGAATTTCGGGTATCATCTCTGCTTTGTAATGAAAACCGTTCGTTTTGTTTAAACTGTATTATTGAGATGATTGTTATCCATATTTGCATAAACTGTATAATTGAATTGGAAAACGATATGATTTGTTGTAAACCAAATAAGTGTGGAATGTATGGTTGTATGTAATTGTTCCAGGTATTTTGTAAAACAACTATGTGGCTCCTAATTACCGTACGCTGATATGTATAGGAGTGTGAGCTCTAAAATGATTCCAGGTTTTGTGAAATCGGCTAGTGGCAGCTAATTACTGTACGCCAAAACAACTATGTGGCTGCTAATTACCGTACGCTATGCCATGTACTAGTGTAAAAAACTGTGGGTGAGAGTGTCTGGCTCTATATCTGAGGGTGTGAAATATCACTATGTATCCTGGCTGGTCACCGAGGGGTGTGAGTTACATTGTATTAGCAATGTAATCACTGTGAAGTTTTGGGTTTCATAGAGTAGTTGCGTATTGGCAATGTAATCGCTGTGAAACTTCGGGTTCATGGAGTGGTTGCGTACTAGTGTGAGCTACATCGTATTGGCAATGTAGTCATTGTGAAGCTTCGGGTTTCAAAGCGTTGTTGCGTATTAGTGTGATGACACTGACCATATGTTTTGGGTATCGTATGTACTGGAATGAATTTGTGAAAATACTGAAACTATATGGAACTGTATGAAAATGTTTTCGAACTATATCATATTGTATAATGTTATGTTTTGCATAAAATAACACTAGTATGCCACACATTGATATAACCTGCTTTCTTCCTTACTAAGAGGTGCCTCACCCCAAATGTACGTACAATGTTTTTAGGTCCATCAGGTAGCCGTAATTAGCATCCTAGCAATCGGAAGCGGGGGTGCCATTAGCTGCTGTTAGTACTTGATTAGGTACAAGATTTTGTAACCGGGTTGTCGTGATGGTTTTTGTAGACACCCGGAGTATGTACGGTATTTATGGGATTGTATACCTTAGTATTGTATGGGTTCGTGCATCCTAGCCTTGTACAGACTCTGGTATGGTATATTATATAGATAGATGAAGCATTTTCTGCTGCATAATTGATGAGTATGGATGTATATGTGTATGTGTATAAGGCATCCGTGTACCCCACGGGGTCGGACCCTCTTATTGTATTGTATCATGTATGTTTGAATTGATACAGAGATAGGTTAGGTTACTATGTTCACACCTGGGACCCATCTGCGGGTTCGGGGCATGACATACTCGGCCATTAGAAACTGAATTATCTGTGATTACACTAACGGGAACCTCGGTAGTACGTAGAAAAATACTTAAAGGTTACCCAATTTTTGTTGAGGAAAGAATACTACTGGCTAACTTGGTAGTATTTAGTATGCACGGGTTTGACGTAATTCTTGGGATGGACTGGCTAACTTGTAGTTATGCTAGTATAAATTGTTATAATAAGAAGGTGGTAATTAGACCTCCTAGAGAGCAAGAATACAAGTTCAATGGAACTCGTATATGTCCTTCACCACAAATATTGTCGGCTATCCAGGCAAAGAGATTACTCTTGAATGGATGTTAGGGATACCTAGCATGCGTGGTGGAGGCCCCAAGGGAAGAATTAAAATTTGAGGATATCCCAATAGTAAGGGAATTCTCGGATGTATCCCCTGAGGACTTACTTAGGCTACCTCCTGATTGAGAAATTGAGTTTGTTATCGACCTACTATCAGGGACAACACCAATATCCAAAGCTCCATACAGAATGACACCAGTAGAATTAAAAGAACTGAAGGAACAATTACAAGAGTTGCTAGACAAATGATTCATCAGACCCAGCGTGTCACCATGGGGAGCAGCGGTACTATTCACTAAAAAGAAAGACGGATCGATGAGAATGTGTATTGATTATCGGGAAATAAATAAAGTAACAATTAAGAACAAGTACCCAATACCTTGCATAGATGACTTGTTTGATCAACTTCAAGGAACACAAGTCTTCTATAAAATTGACCTCCGATCAGGGTACCATCAAGTGAAAATCAATTCAGAAGATGTTCCAAAGACTGCATTTCAAATGAGATATGGTCACTATGAATTCTTAGTCATGCCATTTGGAATGACCGATGCTTCTGCTGCATTTATGGACCTTATGAATAGGGTCTTTCGTGAATATCTAGATCAATTTGTGATGGTCTTCATTGATGATATTTTGATTTATTCAAAAAGCCCCCAAGAACATGAGAACCATTTGAGGCTAGTACTCAAAGTACTAAGAGAAAGTAAACTCTATGCCAAACTTAAGAAATGTGAGTTCTGGCTAGAAAGAGTTGCATTCTTAGGGCACGTGATATCTAAGGATGGTATTTGTGTGGATCCAAGTTAAATAGAGGCAGTATTGGATCGGGCGAGATCGAAGAATATTCATGAGATCAGGAGTTTCTTAGGTCTGACAGGATATTATTGCAGATTTGTGGAAGAGTTTTCTAAAATATCTGGTCCTCTAATGAAGTTGACAAGAAAGAATGAAAGTATGAGTAGACTGATGAATGTGAGCAAAGCTTTCAAGAATTAAAGCAACAACTCATCACTGCCCTGGTGCTGACAATTCCATCAGGAGAAGATGGTTTTGTAATTTACAATGATGCATCTTGGAAAGGGCTCGGGTGTGTATTAATGCAACAAGGGAAGGTCATTGCATATACTTTTCGACAACTCAAGGAGTACGAGAAGAATTATCCAACACACGATTTGGAACTAGCAGCTATGGTATTCGCACTAAAGATCTGGAGACATTATCTGTATGGTGAAAGGTGTGAGATTTTCACAGACCATAAAAGTCTCGAGTACTTATTCATGAAAAAGGAATTAAACATGAGACAGAGAAGATGATTATAATTAATCAAAGATTATGATTGTACCATCAACTACCACCCGAGAAAAGCCAACGTGCTAGCAAATGCATTAAGTCGAAAGTCATTGAATGCATCAGTCTCAACAATGGTGACCCAACATCAAATCATGATGGACCTAGAAATATTTGGTGTGGATATAGTGGAGGGAAATCATCAAGCTCTCATTGCTAATCTGGTAATCTAACAGACCTTACTGGAAAAGATTAAGGTTGTACAGATGGAAGATGCAGAGCTAGTGAAGATTATGGGTAAGGTACAGAGTGGACTGAAGGGAGACTTTAACATCTCTGACAATGGAGTTTTGAGATTCCAAACTAGATTATGTGTGCCTAATGACAAAGATATCAAAATAACAATCTTGGAAGAAGCTCATCGATTTCTTTATATAGTGCATCCGGGAAGCACGAAGATGTATCAAGACTTGAGAGAGTCTTTTTGGTGGAATAACATGAAAAGAGAGATTGCACAATTCGTGGAACAATGTCTTACTTGTAAATAAGTAAAAGCTGAACATCAGAGACCAACATGACCACTACAACCACTCCATATTCTTGAGTGGAAATGAGAGTACATCTTCATGGATTTTGTAATTGGGCTACCTCTAGCACTCCATGGACAGAATGTCTTTTGGGTGGTTGTTGTTCATCTAACGAAGACCGCTCACTTTATTCCAATCAAAGTTAACTACTCTATGACCAAACTTGCAGAGTTGTATGTTCAAGAGATAGTTAGAATACATGGCGTGTCCGTGTCTATCAAATCATATCGTGATCCACGATTCACATCACAATTTTGGAAGAGTTTGCAAAGAGCCTTGGGATCCCGACTTACTTTTAGAACGACATTTCATCCTCAAACTGATGGATAATTGGAGAGAACCATTCAGATATTGGAGGATATGTTGAGAGCTTGTGTACTGGATTTCAAAGGAAGTTGGATTCAGTATCTTCCGTTAGTTGAGTTCGCCTATAACAACAGTTATCAATCTAGCATAGAAATGACACTATATGAAACATTATATGGTTGAAATTGCCAATTCCCATTATATTGGGATGAGGTTGGTGAACGACAACTTTTAGATCCTGAGATTATACAAAGGATCTCTGAGAAAATTAAGCTCATCCGGGACAAAATAAAAACTGCTCAAAGTCGGCAAAGAAGCCATGTGAATACCCGTCGGCGTGAGTTGGAGTTTGAAGTGGGGGATAATATATTTTTAAAAGTAGCTCCAATGAAAAGAATCATGAGGTTTGAAAAAAAGGGCAAACTAAGCCCTAGGTATATTGGACCATTTGAGGTATTAGAGAATATTGGTCTAGTCGCTTACAGAATTGCCCTACCTCCTGCATTATCAAGAATTCATGTTGTATTCCATGTCTCAATGTTAAAGAAGTATGTTCCAAACCCTTCTCATATGATAAGTTATGAGTCGTTAAAAGTTAGTGACACTCTATCATATGAAGAAGTACCAATCCGGATTTAAGACAAGAAGGATCAGGAGTTACGCACAAAGAAGATTTCATTGGTAAAAGTGCTATAATAACCATAACATTGAGGAAACATCATAGGAATTAGAAGCAAAAATACGTCAGAAATACCCACATCTTTTCGACAATAGCAGGATCGGATAAAAGCACAACATTATACAAGGCATTTATTTTAATTTTAGTAAATTTCGAGGACGAAATTTTTATAAGGAGGGGAGGATGTAATAACCCCCCCAAAAAAAATGTAGAATAATAAAAATGGTCATTTAGTTAGTATCAGAATGAAAGTGTTTCTCTATTAGGATCCTTGATTCCATATTTGATGCCTAAGAAAGACATTATCTAAGCGAGTGCTCAGTGACCATTGCGGTTCAGTCGCTCCCTGAAGGTCGGCTTGGTCAAAATGAAATTTCATAGGATAAAGAGGGTAGACACTGTTTGTATACGTAAATAAATACATATATATAAAATAATATTTTGACTGACATAATTTGTAAAAATATATGATAAAATGATAATAATATAGGTATCTTATGTAGGGCTCACAACACAGTGTGGGGCTCACTTGAGCCCTGAAGTCGTGTAGGGGTCCACATGAGCCTCAGAACTATGTAGGTTTTATAAAATCGTATGAGAACTACTAGAGTTACGTAGGACCCACTTGGGTCTCAAAGTTGTGTGTGGCCCACATGAGTTTTTGGAATTCGAACTTAATTTTTTTTTAAAAAAAATAAAAAATAAAAAAAATACTAAAACATAGCTAAAAAATAATAAGAATGATAATTAAATTTTCACTCACCCACTATTTCTGATCTCATTTTTTAGAGATATTTGTTATGTTCGTAGCACAAGATAAAGGAAGAGGTAAGTAAATTTGATTATATTAGATTTTTATTTAAAATTTATACCCGAATTTATTTGTAAGTAAATTTCAATTATGTTAGTTAGTTTCATAAAATTCTCCTGAGTTTATTTTTACGCATATTTAATTATACCAGTTTTATCTTTAATATACTTGCATTTATTTTTGAGTTAAAAAATGTTCTAAACCCCTCGGGTATTTTACAGCATTAATTTCTATTTAAGAAAATATTTTTAACACGAAAATCGTGTGACAAGAGTTTATTTTTACGTTGCATATTTTATGAAAATATGAGTAAAGATGACATGAGTTTATTTTTACGTTGTGTATTTCACGAAAATATGAATAAAAATGAGACTTTCGTGATATTATTTTAATTGTATAAATTACATAATAAGATGTTTTCAAAATCCCTTATGGCTCAGACAATACAGAAATTACAAATGGTCGGTGTTGTAACTTAAAGTTTAAAAGGATCAGAGTGCACCCACACTATTTACCGAATGGTTATGTATGTTAGTAGATTTCTCTTGAGTGCATACCTGGTTTCGGATCAGGATTTAATAAGGAAAATCTCACTTAATGATTATGTACATTGATTTAGTTTGGTTGGCTAGCCAGCTAAGTCCAGTCTTCGAACTGCACAACCCAGTCATGGGGGTAAACATGACTTACGGCTAACAGGCTTAAGGGTGGTTTTTACAATATATGTTTATACTTATTTAATTACGTGTACAGAGTTATTGATGATTTGAAGGAAAAATATATGTTTATATGAAAATAGTCATTTTTGTGCCTAAATGATGATCTAAAGGAAACGTATAAGGAAAAGTATATATGTGTATATAATTAAATATTTTTACAATTTTAAAGTTAAAAGTTTAATTTAACAGTCACAATATATGATTATTAAATTTTACTGTTATAGTTGATGGTAAAAATTTTATGTAGAAATTTTTAAATTTACATTTATTTCAGAAGTAGTTTTGAAGTTATAGTATTAAATATTATTTTACGAAATTTTAAAAGCTTATTTTGATCACACACTAATAATAATCTTATTAAATTACTGAGTGTCGTCTCACCCCAATCATATTTTACATTTCAAAAGAACTCTAAAGGACATATCAAAAATCAGACATAGCAAGCATGTGAGTGAGGATAGAAAAATAAAGATTGATTAGAAATATTACTATGATGTCAGATGATTATGCATTGTGTAATTTTTCTTTTTTTGAAATAAATGATTGTAATACAGTTAATTAGCGCTCTGGTTTAATAATAATTAAGTTTATTTACTTCCATTGTAAATCAATGGTAAAAAGTAAATATCCTACATCCTTCGGGGTTGAGGTATTACAGGGTAGCTTCTGTTTTTTGCAGGGTTACCCAATATATTATGGATTGGTAATTGAAATAAAAAGAAAGAATCAGAGTCTTAATCAGTTAATTTCGAAGGTGATCTTAGGCTAATTAAGTACCATCCATTAGACGGGTATAAAGGGGTGCAAATACCTTCCCTTTATATAAATGTACTCCTAAAACCAACCTGGTAATGCAGACTATGGACTATTGATTTCCTTGGACCTAGGAATAATTTAGAGACCTATGAAATGGTGGCATTAAATTAGTAAGTGTTTTGACCTCACCTAGAGTTAGATAGGTCAGTGGTGACTCCATTAGACCATATTTCAACCCATTTCTAACCACATGCATCACCTTTTTTTTATCATATCAAGTTTGCCATTCGGTCGAGGCCACCACGAAGATTCGACCCCCCTGTATTTCAAGAGTTGACCCCTCTGAGACATTGCACTAGATGCTATCTCGGATAAAATTTATCCTACATAAGGATTAGGAATCCTAATCCAAGTCCATATTCTAAACATTTCACGTGAAAGATTCATAATCCATGTAAATGCCATTCCCCAAACAAAAGGAGCCCTATAACCCAATATAATTTCTAACAGCATGAATTTATTAAAATGTTTCAAAATATATAAGTTAATTTCTAGGCATATATAATTAATTTTCCAATATTTTGCAATAGAAAAATATCATGAAAGTCGTTGATTTTCCAAAAATAGAGCCTCTCAAATTTTCAAATCTAAGTTGTCAGATTTTTGAATGGAATCTTTTTGATTTTTAAATCCAGTTTCTATAATCCCGGTATAGGTTCTTTTAATTGTAAAATTAATCTCTTTTGAGACCCCGTAATTTCAAAATCGATTTCCTTTGTTAGGCTAAGTGTTGTGAAATCCCAAAATTTGAGTCTTTCTTAATTTTAGTTTTAAAATTGAGTTCTTTGAGTTCCAAAGTTAATTGAGTCCTTTTAATTTGAGCGTGTCAAACTTTCAAGTTGAGATTTTAAATTGAGTTTTTCAAATTCTTGAATTGGAGTTTATTAGTTTTGGAATTGAAGAAGGGAGACATGAGCTCTTCAAAGTACAGTATGCCCCGATTATGAGGGAATACTTATATGATATTTATTTTGTGCATTTCTTCATAATTTTTGAAAAGGAGTAATTTCAAAAGCTTATTAAATTTAATTTGTGGGATAATTTTTAATTAATTAGGTACTATTCGTAGAACAGACGCGTAGGGGGTGCTAATACCTTCCTCTCGCTTAACCGAACTCCTGAACCGACTTTATTAACGCATACCGATTCTACCTTTAATTGGGTAGTAATCAAGTATTCTAACTACACTCCAAAAGGTTAGTGGCGACTCTATTACACATTATTTTCCATGAAAATATTTTAAAATCACCTTGCCCAGTATGCCTTGGGAACGTCGCGACATCATATATAAATTAACTCCAAATCTAATTACACATTTGGTATGTAGCAACATATATATAATTTTAAAATAAGTGAATGGAATTGACTTAATGTTTCTTACAGCATAATGGAATAAATTGAGGGTGAAATATTGAAATGAAAACTTATATGAAGAATTTGTAAAATTAGGAAAACTAATTTTATTCCTTTCCGCGATATTCTTGTGTACCAAACAAATCAATAAATAGAATGAAATTTATCACTTGATTTCATCATATATTTTGTTCAAATTTGTATTTCATTTTTTTTTATCACAACACATTTTACTAACCAAATAAATGTAAAATTTATTCTCTTTCTATGCTTGGAAAGATCTTGAACATAAATTTATATTATATTTAGATAAGATATAATATAAAACTATACTAAATTTATTAAAATTTATCTAATTTAAATTTAAGATGTAAAATTCAAACTTAAAAACGATCGAAAAAATAATTTCAACAAACCTAATTCATTCCTTGGACGTAATCAATTCCTTAGATGTGGGTCAACACGACCGTTTGGGGTCCATATGAACGACGAAACTATTTATGAAACTTGCTAAGCCATTGATGGTCCTTGCCTTTAATTCCACCCTGTCCCTCTCACCTAAAGGAGTGCCCTAGGCTGCCTAATGTGAGCCCACATTCGTAGGCCAACCGAAGGAATCCCACGTGCACAAATTTTGAAGATGACCTTAGGAGGGGAGGGGGAGAGTAGGGCTATAGGGTAGGGTACCCTTTCCCTTTGGGAGAAAAGGGAGGTTGATGGATGGGGAAATCTCATTGCCTAATTAAAATGCTACTTCTTTCTTGACAATGCCATGTGAGCACACGTTTGCCCCTCAAGTCCTTTTCTATGTGCATCTCCCTCACTCGATTCATGGTTGAGATTTGATCACCCCTTTGTTTAATTTCTTTTATATAAACTTATGATAAGTTTGAGTTGCAGTTCTCTCTCTCTCTCTCTCTCTCTCTCTCTCTCACACACACACACACACACACACACATTTTTCTGTCCTTCACAATAAAATTATTTAGTTTATAACAATTTGTATCCAAATCTAGTACATAAAACATTTTTGCATGAAATAGCATGCGAAGATTTCTTCTACATTTTTTATTCTTAAAAATAATATTTGTATTTTTCAAGAATTTTAAAAAGTAGTAATATTTGTAGATTTAGTTTGGATTTGGTTTTGTCTGTATTAATTTTAAAGAAAGTGATAATGTAATTTTTTTTATAACCCGAGGACTATGATCACCATCGCGTCATTTTGAACACTATGATGCGGCACCAAACTTTGGGGGTGAAAGCCGCCCGTCTATTGACGCACCCCTGATAATTTACTAGAGTAAACTCTTGAAGGGGAATCAAACTCGTGACCTTGGGGTCACCAAAATCACAAGTCATCCTTACCACTTGAGCCAACCCAACTGGGCAAGGGATAACGTAATTTTATATGACGTTTTCTCCAACATGCAATTTTAACTAGCTACAACTACACATCTTGACCCAACAACAAAATATTTGAAAAATGGAAGATTTTCAATCAATGGTATACCACTATTACTAAATCAAACTAGACTATTTAGTAATAAACTTGTGAAAATTTAAATATATCACGATGTACATTATAATCCAAACTATAATTGAAAACCTCTTTTATTTTCACTTAGCTATTAGAAAATTGAAAAAGATAGGTATAAATTTTAGCAAAGAGACTAGATAGTTACGATAATAAATTTGTAACAAAAAGAAAAAAAAAATAGGAAAGAATTACTGTAGAACTTTGTTTAAGGAAATGATTTTAAAATGAGCGTTAGTGCTAGGTGACACGTATTTGGTCTGCATAGCTAAGTCAAGGGTCCAAGAGCATAAGTGAGAAAATTATGTTTGGGGTCATTGTAAGTCTTGTGATGTTGTGGTTTTAATATGGCTTGTATTTTGGTCGGTATACTTCGAGTCAAGTATCTAAGAGCTAATAAGTAAGAAAATTGTATTTGGAGTCATCCTAAGTCTTACGGTGTTTATGTTTTTAATAGCTCTAGTCAAAGGGTTCCAGAGCTAGTAAGTGAGAAATTCATGTTTGGAGTCGTCCTAAGTCCTATGATGTTTATGATTTTAATATAAAGCTCAAGTCAAAGGGTTCCGGAGCTAGTAAGTGAGAAATTCATGTCTGGAGTCGTCCTAAGTCCTGTCATGTTGTGTTTTTAATATAACTTGTATTTGGTCTACATAGCTCAAGTCAATGGTCAAGAGGTGATAAGTCGGAAAATTATGTTTAGTCATAATATATATATATATATATATATATATATATATATATATATATATAATTTGAATGTTAAAAAGTATATCCAATTCACATAGACTGTTTCCCTAATGATGAAGAGACCTTGACACAATTGGAATCCAATTCCTTTTGTAAAGAAAATGAATACAATAATTATATAAAGAAGTAGTTCACTTGTTTTCCAAGTAACATAAAGAGGGGGAAACATGCTTAACCTAACTCCTGTTGTGAAGAATCCCCTCCCTCCCTTTCAAGAAAAATAAACATGGGTACAACTTCAACTTTCTCCAAGATTTTTGATCTCAAAATATTATGGAAAGACAATAATGTTTTTTTTCCCTAGAAATCTCAAATTATAAATAAATAAATAAGATTGTATTCGACAACATGAATTTTTTTATTTGTACTTGAATTAATGTCAATTTAAAAGGAACTTAACATGATCTTACAAATTCTAGCTAACTTATAGAAGTTAATATCACATCTTTTCAAGAAAAAAAAAATAATATTAACATTTCTAGATTCAGTATATAAAAATAGAAGAATCTGTCACTTTATTTCTATATATTTGTTATACATATAACTTTTTTTTTCAGCTTTAAATTCTTCTTTACATCACTTTCTATATATATATATATATAATTTTTATTTTTCATTGAAACCTACCAAACATTATGTTACATGACGCAGTGGAAAGACATTAGCACGTTAGAAGGAGTATCGGAGGTTCAATTCCACGTAGATATACACTCATGAAGCCAACGATACCTAAGGATGGTGAGAATTTACTCTGTGAGCCAGCGAGGACCGTGGATAGTGAGTTCGCTTTGTGAGCCAACGAGGACCGTGGATGGTGAGAGTTCTTTGTGAGCTAGCGGGGACCGTGGATGGTAATGAAGATGTGCCCTGGGGATCGGGTTGGTCGAACGTTCAACTAATGCATGGAAGCCGTGTCCGCATTCCGGACTTTACCTGATCAGCGATACCTAAGGGGAGGACGTTGATCCGTAAGTTTGGTGTCGCACCAGGGGGTCCGAAGTACTTGTTGGTGGTTGGAGTTCCTATGTAATCAAAAAATAAAATAAAATTCTTCTTAGAATCCATACATAGTATACAAACAAATTATTAAGTATATCAGGTGTATATATAAAAACTAATAAGACTTCATTATATGTACCAAAAAATAATCATAACTAATTAAAATACACACACACACATACATATATATATATATATATAAAATAAAATTATATGTATTTCAATATAGACATTTAGGCCTTGCTTGGAACTCGAAAAGTATTAAGAAAATCAAAGAAAAATATAATGGAATCCACGTTTTCATATTTGGTTATCGAGGAATTAAGAAAAAAAAATGAAAAATATACTAAATTTATGAACAAAACTTTAATTTACACATCATTAATATTTAATTTTTCTCCGGTTTAAACTACATAAAAATAAACTTTTATTTTTAATATAAGTTAATATAAAAAAATAGAACGAAAAATGAGTTTTACCCTTATATTATTTTATTTTTTCAAGTAATATCTTTGATTCAAATATATATTATTAGTGTACCTAATATCTCCTCATAGTATGTGTCATTTATGCTATCAAAACACAATGAAGGAGATGGGACAGACATGGACCTTTCACTCATGAGAATCTTGTACAATGTGAGGAGGTGTGGTACCAAAGTAGCTCATGTGATGGTGCAGCATGCACTTAACTTCATATGACAACTGATGTGGATGGAGGGGCCTCCCTCCCCATCTTCTTCTCTTTCTTCCTTTCTCTTTTTATTTTTCTTCATTTTGCTCTTGCCCACTCTATGCACTTTCCAATCTTTTAAATTTCAATAATGAAACAATTTGTAACTCTAATCTTATATTTAAAAGTAGTAAATTAGCCATTTCTAAGAAAACTTTTTAGCCCATGGAAATTTATTCGATAGGACAACACTATCGGAATAATGAATTTCTCACCCTATATTCTAACCTTTTCCACTCCCAAAATTCAAACTCAATACCTGTAATAGCATGCTCCACTTTAAATGTTACAATATCTCAAGGAGGTGTTTGGTTGGCAATGTAAAGGTATTTTTTTCATAAACAATATTTATGGCCTAACTCGTGCAAATAAATTTATCTTGTTCGTTTTGTCTGATTCTTAAGAGTGTACGAATGATTTGCATGTCAATATTGCATAGCAATCCTGACAAGCATTTTGAAAAAAAGTATCATTATATCATTGACATGTGTATAGAGAATAGGATAACATTCAGTAACACTCTTTGAATTTTTTGAATATGACATTATATTTCTTGAGTTTTCAAAAACTACCAAAAAGAATCGTGATGTTTAATTTTACTAGCAAAATGAACCTTTTGATAGTTGACCATTAGTCAACCATTAAGTATATTTGGAAAAGTGAATTTTAACTTTAATAAAATAAATTTGCATAAAATCCAGCTACACCCCCTCCCCCCATTTTTCAAAAAATGACACTCAACGGCCTAAATTTTCGGAAACTACTATAAATTTTCTAAGATTTAATTTTATTGATAAATGAATCTTCCATTAATTAGTTGACCGTTAGTCAACTGTTAAGTTTAGTGAGAAAACTAAATTTTATCCTTAATAAAAAGACAATTTTAGGCTTCCACTCAATTTTGATAAGATAAATTAAGAAAATGACATTAATTTAAGAGAACTAAAGTTGCATTATGTGCATGGAATAAACATGTCTTTGGTAGAGTGAGAGAAAACCTATAAGCTCTCGAGGAAATGATGGAATATCTAGAAAATCAGCTGCAATTAGGTTTTTATGAGGAGGTCAAAGCCGATTACTTGACTACTAAGTTGGAGATTTAGGTGTGGGAGAATAGGCCGGAAGCATCTCGCTTAGGACAAATTGTGAAAAAAAAAAATGGTTGATTGAGGGAAATCAAACTCTAAACTCTTCCATTCAGTTATCAATCAAAGGTGGAATAAGGGCCGTATAGACCGTATGGTTCTGAACGGCGGGAGGATTTTGGATGGTGCGGAAGGAATACATAATGAAGCTGCTGCTTTTTTTTTTTTTTTTTCGAATTTTCTCTCAGAGGCTTTAGTGGTTGAACCTTGTGCTCTCTCTGAGTTAATTCAAAGGCAGATTTCAGATGTTGATAATAATTTTCTTTGCACCGATTCAACGGAAGAAGAAGTTAAAAGAGCAATGTTCTCTATTCCCAAAGAAAACAGTCCGAGACTAGATGGGTTTGGCTTTGAATTTTATATTTCTTGCTGGGACATTGTTAAAAAATATATCTTGGATGCGGCAAAGAAATTTTTTTTTTTAGGGCACTCATCTTTCCAGGTTTTTTTCCTCTTCGTTTATTGTTTTAATTCCGAAGGTGGACAATCCTCCTAACTTTGATAAATTCTGGACTATTAGTTTGTGCTCTGCGGCTTACAAAATTTTTTCCAAGATTATTGTTTTTAGGCTAACTGAGATTGTTGATAAGTGGTCTCACATGAGCAAGGTGCTTTTATTCCCGGACGTAGTATTTTTGAGAATATTACGCTTGCACAGGAAATGGTTCATTCTTTGCACAAAAATGGCTGGTGGCAATGTGATGGTAAAACTGGATATGGCTAAGGCTTATAACAGAATGAATTGGAATTTTCTTCTGAAAGTTCTTAAGGTTTTTGGCTATTCTGAGAGGTTTTGCAAGCTCATAAAAAATTGTGTGGAGTCCCCGTGGTTTTCCATTATGATGAACGTACTTTCAAAGGGTTTTTTCAATCGACTAGAGGCTTAAGGCAAGGGGATTCACTTTCTCCTTATTTATTCATCATAATGGAGGAGGTTTTGATAAGGTTTCTAAGGAAAAACTATGAGACAGGTCGTATTGGACAATTTAATCATCTGATTGGGGACCCTTTGGTTTCGCATTTGCTTTATGCGAATGATATTCTTATTTTTACAAATGGTGGGAAAAGTTCTATTAGAAATTTGGTTTATACTCTGAAGATGTATGAGAAGTGGTTAGGTCAAAAAGTCAACAAGACAAAGTCTGCGTTATTCCTTTTGAAATACATTACTCTTGCTCGGAAACGTGGGTTATTGAGAATCACGGGTTTCATGGAAGGTAAATTCCTAATTACGCATTTGGGTGCGCCTTGTTTCTGGAAAATTGTCTTGTAGGTCTTCGAGCCTCTTGTGGAGAAGATTAGGAAAAAAATTGCAGGGTGAAAATTTAAGTTGCTCTCGCAAGGTGGAAAATTGAATTAAGACATGTGTTGTCTAGCATGCTGATACATTTGATGTCGGTTATTAATGTTTCATAAGTCACATTTTCTCGCATCAACTCTCTTAGTACTAACTTTTTATGGGGAGAGGTGAAAGGTAAAAGGAAGATTCATTGGCGCTCTTGGGAGAAAATTTGTAAACCCACCTCGGAAGGGGGTATGGACTTAAGAGATCTTAAAGAAGTCCAAAAATCGCTTTTCATGAAATTTGCCTTCAGACTGCCCACTTCTAACAATCTATGGTCAGGCTTTTTTAGGGTTAAATATTACAGAAATGATCATTTATAAATAAGGAAGGGGAGACCAAATGATTCTCAGTTCTGGAAATCAGTGATGGCCACCATTCCAAAAGTTATAGATATTGTTAAAATTTTGGTGAGAGGTGAGAATTCTTCTTTTTGGTTCGATAGGTGGCTTACATAAGGCCCGTTAGCAGTGCGCATTAAAGATATTCCGAACAAGAAGCTGTGTATTAAGGATTGTTAGCTGAATCACAATTGGAACTCTGATTTATTAATGGAATTGGTTGGGGCCGACAGAATTATGGAAATCTTGCATAATGTGTCAGCTGGTAAAAGTGGTCAGGATATATTCATCTGGAAGCCAGCCCCTGATGGTAATTTCTCTACAAAAATGGCATTGGAGGCAGTGAGGAGTAGAAGTGATAATTTTGAGTGAAATAACTAGTTTTGACATTCTCTATTGTCTAGAAGAATCGCAAATGTGTTTATGGAAAACCTGGTTTAGATGCTTGGTAGTAAATGATAGAATTCAGGAAAAAGGAATATCGATGGCTTCGGCTTGTGATTATTGCGAGCAGAAAAGCCAGGAAAACACTGATCACATTCTTTCTTTAGGCGAGGTGGTTTCAGAGGTTTGCCGTAGGGCTAGTGTAGTGTT
The DNA here is from genome assembly GCF_029873635.1 of Malania oleifera. Classification (NCBI taxonomy): domain Eukaryota; kingdom Viridiplantae; phylum Streptophyta; class Magnoliopsida; order Santalales; family Ximeniaceae; genus Malania; species Malania oleifera. The sequence goes on from NC_080418.1 coordinate 137,691,950, forward strand.
GGGGATTCCTTTCCAACAGTTCCTTCCCTGGAAAAATAGAATTGCAAACTGGTTCTACTATGCTCGAAAATCATCTATTAAAGGTATTTTAATCGGTCTGATTCCATGTTTGATTACGTGGTGCCTCTGGAATCGAAGATGCAAAGTGAGAATGGAAGGAGTTTACCAAAGTGCGGATCAGACGTGGAGAAGTGTTCGATACTGGGTTAGTTCTTTAGCTGAGAGCTCTAATTCTTTTCGAAAATTGAAGATATCGGACATTATGATTTTGAAAGAGTTTCAAATTCAGTATTAGAGAGTTTGCGCAAGGCCTGGAAAAATTATCTCGTGGGTTAAACCCCCAGCAGGGTGGATAAAACTTAATTGTGATGGGAGTTGTAAGGGTCATCCGGGTACTTTAGGAGGTGGAGGAATCATTCACGACTACCATGGCATGGTGAAAGCGGGTTTTTTCAAACTATTTTGGCAATGGTACGAACAATAATGTGGAATTAAAAGCAATCTTGAAAGGAATTCGTTTATGCAAACGACTTCATTATTTTAATGTGATTATTGAAAGTGACTCAAGAATTGGTTTTGATTGGTTTTGGAAAGATAGATGTACCTTGTGGTATCTTCGGGATTTTTGGGAGGACCTCGTGGCGAAGTTAGAATGAGTGAACTTCATGGTGATCCATTAATATAGGGAAGGCAATAGTGCGGTTGATTTTCTCTCTAGAGAAGGAGAAATGGGAAACAATGTCCCTTATGAAGAATAACATTTTTACCACATTCTCTGAAAGGTATCCTTTGAATGAATAGGTTGGGTCTCACTTCCCTTCATCGTTAGTTCATCCTCTCGATTTTTGTTTGGTTGGTTTAGATTTTTTTATTTTAGTTTATTTTATTATGTTTGTTTTTCGCTAGGCCTATTTAGATTTGTTTCTTATTTAACTTTATTTGGATTTGTAGTCCTATTTTGGTTGGTTGTTGATATTGTTTTTGGGAGGCCTTTAATGTCTATTTTATTTGTAATCTCTCATTGCTTGTCTTGTAACCATGGTATTCTTTCGCCAAAAGTGAGGGTATATATCAATAAATAATTGGAGGTGCCGCACTCCTTTAGTAAAAAAAAAAAAAAAAAGGCTGGAAAAATTGAGCACTTAATTAAATTGCAGCTTGCTTTTTGGGTTTGATTGACTACCAAATTTAATAATATAGCAACTTGAATAAAATCATAAAAAATTAAGTGAATTGACTCCAACAATGGTCAACCAATTAATATAAATTTGAATTTTCTTTATCCATTTGTCATTCGTATTTTACACAGAAAATAACTAACATCCGATTTTATAGTTTTAATTTATAAAGAATGAATTTTGAAATTTTAATTTATATTTTTTAACACTACGTATGATAAGTTATTTAAATTTAAAAATATTGAAGTATGTTTCATTTGTTTTATGAGGTTTTTAGTCATTAAATTTTTATGAAAATTACATCTAATAAATATTTTATAGTATTATAATTACTAGGTACTTTATGATTTATTAGAATTTTTTATATATAATTTTTAAAAAATTAAAATAGTAATAGATTTATTTTGTCATGCTGATGTTAATTGGTTAATTTAAAGTAATTAGATTGAATAGACGAGTTAATTTAAGAACCAATTAGGTCTTAGAGTTGTTTAGTTAGTTTTCAAGGCATTACGTTGACAAATTTTTTTTCAATTTAATTCGTTAAATAGGTGATGTAGGACAAGTAAGGGTGGCCTAGTCCTATGGTTCAACCCTCACAAGCACATACATTTGAGATACTTTAAATTAAGAATTAGATTAACAAACATAAACACAATAAATCAGAGGACATTTCACATGTTGGGAAATTTTGAAAGAGTGTATGATGTTGTCCAAAATTTAGTCCCAATTGGTTCTTTTACAAAGATATTGTAACACCCCGACCCTGAAGGGCCTGCGATATTAACTTTTTACTACTGATTTACAGTGGAAGCAAATAAACTCGATTATTATTAAACCAAAGCACTAATTATCCATATTACAATCATTTATTTTAAAAGAAGAAAAATTACACAAGCATAAATATCTGGCATCATACTAATATTTCTAATCAATCTTTATTTTTCTATCCCCACCCGCATGCTTGCTAAGCCTGATTTCCGACATGCCCTTCAGAGTTAACTGAAATAAAAATATGATTGGAGTGAGACGATGTTCAGTAAGTAAATAAGATTATTATTAGTGTGTGACCAAAATGAGCTTTTTAAAAATTTCATAAAATAATATTTAATACTATAACTTCAAAATTTCTTCTAAAATAAATGTAAATCTAAAATTTTCTACATAAAACTTTTACCATCAATTATAATAGTAAAATTTAATAACCATATACTGTAACCGTTAAATTAAACTTTTAATTTTAAAACTATGAAAATATTTAATGATAAATATACATATACTTTTCCTTATACGTTTTCCTTATATCGTCATTTAAGCACCAAAATGATTTTTTTCACGTAAACTTATACTTTTCTTCAAATCATTAGTAACTTTGTATACGTAATTAAATATGTATAAACATATATTATAAAAACCACCCTTAGGCCTGTTTGCCGTAAGTCATGTTTACCCCCATGACTGGGTTGTGCGGTCTGAAGACTGAACTTAGCTGGCTGGCCGACCAAACTAAATCAACGTACGTAAACTTTAAGTGAGATTTTCCTTATTAAGTTCTGGTCCGGAACCAGGTGTGCATTCAGGAGAAATCCATTAACATAAATAACCACTCTATAAACAGTATGGGTGCACTCTGATCCGTTTAAATTTTAAGCTGCGGTATCGAGCATCTGTAACTTTGAACTTTCATTACCATAAGGGGTTTTAAAATCATCTTATTATAATTTATACAATTTAAAATAATATCATGAAAATCTCATCTTTACTCATATTTTCATAAAAAAATGTAACGTAAAAATAAACTCATGCCACACAATTTTTGTGTTAAAAATATATATAATTTTATTTTTGAATAGAAAGAAATGCTGAAAATTTACCCGAGGGGATTAGAACATTTTTTAACCCAAAAATAGATGTAAGTATATTAAAGATAGAACTAGTATAATTAAATATGCGTAAAAATAAACTTATGAAAATTTTGTGGAACTAATTAACATAATTGAAATTTACTTATAAAATAAACTCGGGTATGAATTTTAAACAAAAAAAAAACTAACATAATCAAAATTTACTTACCTTCTTTCTTACGAACACTGTAACTATCTCTAAGAAATGAGATCGGAAAGAGTGGGTGATTGAGAATTTACTCAAAAATTCTCTCTCCACCACAATTTTTTTCACTCACTAATTCTTCTCTTCCTTAAAAAATTGTTGTGAAAAATGAAGGTTGAGAGCTCCCTATTTATAGGAAAATTTTGGGGAAGAAATGAAATATATAAAAGTGTGGGAAGATGGGTGAAATTATAATTTTTAAAATTAAAGAATGGGCAAGGGATGAGCAAGGTATGAGTTAAGTATGGGATGGGGATGGAGGCCATGTGGGAGTGCTTGCCACCATTCCCATTAAATAAATTTTTAATTAATCACTTACCTAATTAATTAATCAATTAGTTAATTAATTATTTTATTATTTTTCTTAATCATTATTATCATTATTATTAATTTTGAACCATTTTTAGTATTTATTTATTTTATTATTCATTTTTGAATAAGAATTAATTTTGAGACACAACTTCGAGACCCAAATGGATCTTACGTAATTCGAATAACTCTCATATGATTTTATGCATCCTACATAGCTTTGAGACTCATGTAAACCTCCATACGGTTTCGGGACTCATGTGGGTCCCGCACAGGATACCTATATTATTATTATTTTATCATATATTTCTACAAATTATATCAGTCTAAACATTATTTTATGTACTTATTTATGTATATAAACAGTGTCTTGTGGTTCCGGGACTCATGTGGACCCCATATAGTCTTGTGGGCCCCACATATGATACCTATATTATTATCATCTTATTATGTATTTTTACAAATTATGTTTGTCAAAACACTATTTTATGTATATATACTTAGTTACGTGTGCAAACAGTGTCTATCCTGTTTATCCTATGAAATTCCATTTTAACCAGGCCGACCTCTAGGGAGCGACTGAGCCGTAATGGTCTCTGAGCACTCGCTTAGACAAGGTCTTTCTTAGACATCAAACATGGAATCAAGGATCCTACAGAAAAAAAAATACTTCTATATTGATATTAACTTAATGACCATTTTTATTATTTTATTATTATTGTACTTTAATCGTATATATATTTTTGGGTCATCACAGGTATTAAGTTAGATGGAGCAAAATATTATTTCAATATTTCAAGAATAAAATTCTAATTTTAGTACAACAATATTCCACAATTGATTTCACGCTAACAAGCTAAAATATTGAAGTCTATTGATGCAAAGGCTTATCAAATATGAAATTTCAGAAATAGAAGATAGGGCTTTAACAAGATTTAGTGAAGGTTCAAACAGATTCTAAAGTTACCACGAGAATCTATGGATGCTTGACGTTGTTCAACACAAGTCTTAGACCACACTAAAAAATTCCTTAGAACAAACTTTGAAACACTAAGACGAATGCAGCAATATAATGGAGGGGAAGTGGTCGTGTGGGGGGGGGGGGTTATTTTGGTGTGGCCGTGTGGATGCGTTGGAGGATAGTTAGAACTCATCGGAAGTTCTTCGTGCACACTTTGAAATATGGATATATATGCAGCAAATGAAATGATGGATTGGTGGTCTTGGGGTGTAACTTGGTGATGGTCGTGTGGGTGATGGAGGGAAGTCGTGAAGGTGGGATGGGGATGAAGTCGCTGGAAAGAATAGTGATCTCTCACCACCTGATCTCCGAGGAGAACGACGTAGCCTCTTGCTACAAAATCACATGGATTGGACAAACTTAACAAGCTTCAACAAAGGAATTTCCTTTTAATATCAATACTTTTCTCTCTACCTAGTTCTTACAATGAAGGGGTATATATATAGCTAGCATGGAGGGACAAAGCATTAATAAGCTTAGCTAGCATGGGGCCATGGGGGGGACAAGGACATTAAACAACTAATAATTCCCATACAAGCACGGGAGACACAAATAATAAAGACACCAACTTACAAGACACATTAATTACTCTTACAAGTAACTAACAAAATAAATGCTCTAACTTTCTAGACACAATAAATACTAAGCACAACTTACTAACACTCCAACTCACTAGACATACTCACACAATTTCCTAACATACACATGCAAGCAATTTATCTTGCATGTTTACAAATTAAATACAAACAAAAATCAAAGGGAGGCCCAATTCCGTGTGGAGGCCCATGGAGCTGTGTGGGGCACATATGGGTCTTGAACTCGAACTTGCTTCGGCATCTCTACTCGGGTCTTTCTCACACTGAAAAGTCTTCAAATAATTGATTCAAAATCTACAAACAATTATGAATTGATATGGACATCTAGAGGTCGTCCACGTGTCATCATGCCGCGAAAGGAAATGTGGACATCAGAGGGTCGTCCACGTGTCAGCATATCAGCAAAGGAAATGTGGACATTTGGAGACCGTCCACGTGTCACAACATTTGAAAATAATATAGGTAGGGCATACTGATCCCCATCAATAGGTGTCATTTTTTTTTAAAATATCATTTTATTATGACTATTTTTTTTTTCACATATACATAATGGTTGAGGTCAACTAATGGAAGGTTTATTCGTTCAATAAAATTAAATATCAGGGGATTCTTTGATAATTTTTGAAAATATAAGGGGTGGAGTGTCATTTTCAGAAAAGTGAAGGGCTGTTGGATTTTACCTAATATATATTAAATAACATTAAATTAGTAAATTAAATTGATAAAATTGGTGATAATAATGTCTTGAAATCTAAATAAGCAAATTAAAGACCTAATTGATTCTTGAATTCATCGGTCCAATTGATCCAATCACTTTGAGTCAACATATTAATATTAGCATGACAAAATGATTCTTTTATTGTTCCAAAAGTTAAAATTTATGTAAAAATAAAATTTACTAATAAACCATAAAAATAAAATATTTCTTAGATGTTATTTTCATTAAAAAAATTTAGATGTAATTTTCATTAAAAAAATTTTGTGATTAAACACATCATAAAATAAATAAAAGCATACTTCAGTATTTTTAAATTTAAGCAATTTATCAAATATTATGTTAAGAAAACATATTCATAAAATAAAATTATAAGTTGAATGGTAATTCTTCTATGTACAAAAGATGAATGTAATAGAAAAAAAAGGAAAAGCAAATTTATATTCATCGGTATTGGACCTTTGTTAAAGCCAATTAACTTTTGTTTTTTTATTTTGTCTAAATTTCTATGTTATTAAATATTGGATCCAATCAGACCTAAAAAGTGAGTTAAAATTCAACCAACCAGCGGATCCAAGCGAAATTTTAAATTATTTTCATTTTTAAAGATATATTTATTCATTTAATTTTGCATGAAAATTATATATAACAAATATTTTTAGAACAATATAATTATCTAAGTATTTTTTTTAAATTATTACTATTATTTATTTTTAGATATTTTAAAATTTTAAAATAATAATTTAATTATGTTGTCATGTTTAGGTTAACTAGTTGACTCGAACTAGTTGAACTAGTAGACTAATCAATCCAAGTCTGATTCACATATAAGTTCAATTTTTAAAAAATGTTATACTTAATTGAATAATTTTTTCAACTTAATTTATTAAATTAATTTCATTTTCTTAATTTATTTTGTCACAATTGAACGAAAATGGCAAAATTATCATTTTATTAAGGATGAAGTTTCACTTTTTTTTTTTTTACTAAACTTAACGATTAACTAGTGAAAAAATTTTTATATATAAAATTAAATCTCAAGAAATTTTTTGATAGTTTTTAGAAATTCGGAGGATAGTGTTATATTCAAAATATTCTAGGCGTGTTATTGAATTTTGCTCCCAAAAATATTATATTTTCAATAAAAACCTACTAAGAATACATACTTAATTAAATCCATTTGTTCAAATTTTCAAAATTTATAAATTGAAAAATTCAACACTTAAATAAGTCAATTAACCAAAATAATTGAGAGCATTGTGATCTCTAATATATTACCATTATATTATATTATTATAATACAATAATAATATTATTATTTTATTTTATTAATAGTTTATTATTTTAAATATAATTTTTGGAATTAATACATTATATTATTGAAGCATTGATGTTCAATCAGCCAAAATAGTAATGAGTATTTGATCTCAAATGTAGGATTCCCATGGAAATGGTCAAAATTTCCATAACTAATCCATGAATGATCATGAGAATGAGATGTATTTTCAACTCCCCGAAGCATTTTGTCGCTTACTACGTCCTTCCTCATTTCTGGGTGCCTATTGTTTTTTTTTTTTTATTACATAGGAATTGCAGCCACTAACAAGCCCTTCGGACCTCCTGGTGCGCCACCAGACTTACGGATCAGTATTCTCCTCATAGGTCTCGCTGATCAGGTAAAGTTCGGAATGCGGACACGACTTCCGTGCATCAGTTGGACATTCGGCCAACCCGACTCCCGGTACACATCTCTATTACTATCCATGATCCCCCCTGGCTCACCAAGAACTCTTACTATCCACGGTCCCCGCTAGCTCATAGAGGGAACTCTCACCATCCATGGTCCCTTCATTTACCTTGTTTTATGGAAATCTTTTATTTTCAAGAATGTTAAAATGCTCGTCAATTGTGATTATGATATCCAAATAAATATAAGAATAAGATGTCATAGTCAAATACATTTATAAGAATGTTGAAAGATGTTGTAAATGTGAAACCAAATGTACCCTAAAATGCATATATATATTTCCAAGTGATTTGCAATTTAACTCAAGGTTCAATTCATTGAAGGTCCACTAGGACTACATTGCATAGCAAGGCAACCAGTTCCCTAATAAAATCTTTTAATGCTGAAGTCTTAACCTTAAAAAAAAAAAAAAAAAGTAACGAACTAATATTGTGTTTTATAGTATAGATGTCGACCAAAGAATTCAATTAAATCAAGTACTTTATTTAAAACACAAAAAAAAAATAAAAAAATGTAAGTTTAAGTACCCTATGCTGTCATACATGACATAAAATTTAAAAAATAATAATTATTTATGCAAGAAAAAATATACAAAAAAAATTCTATTTCTCACAACTTATATTCATGTCATAATTTTTTTTAGTGACCTAGATTATATTTTGGGTGCTTTTGTAGTAATAAAAATTAATGTGAAATAACTAATAAGAGTATCCATCATAAAACCATTAATGTTGTGTTTGAAGAATGAATATTGTGCTTTGACTTTGAATTGTCTAAATTTAGGAAAAATTCAATGCAGTTTTAAATTACATTTTAAAAAAAATATATATATATATATATATATATATATATATATCCAAATCTAAATTTAAAATTCAAATTACATGCTCACAAATATATTAAAAAAATCATTTTATACTAAAAAAAATTAATGTGTAATAAAGATCATTAAATGCAATAATAAAGAAGATAATTTCGTGTTCATCCTCTAATGTATGTTTTTGCATTAATGTAGGTTTGTCTTGGAATATGGTGATATCTTATCTTAGTAAGGAATAAGCTAGCCACTTGGGCGAGACGAATCACTTATTGTTCAACCATCTAAGGAATCACAAAAAAAGTCACCCAAGCGAGGAACATGACGAACATCACCTAGGTAAGGTTGTAGCTTAAGGAATTAAAACAGGAAGTTGTCTAGGTAAGGTGAAACGAACATTGGCAAGCGAGAGGAGCTAAAAGTGGCTATCTAGGCGAGATCAAAGGGAGGAGTAAATTATAATAATTAGGTTTTATAATGTTTGAAAGATTCTTAAATTTATGATTATAATAAATATTTTGAATTTATGATTAGGATTAATGTCTAGTAACTATATTGTTGCAACGTGCTGGAGAGTCGACCCCATGCCACGGGTGAGATCAAAAATTCAAAATGGTTTGACTAAGTGGCAGACTCGATACTATGTGATATGAAGTCTAGTGTAATATATATACTGAGCAATGAGTTACTTTTAAAATAATGGAGTCATCACTAACCTATTTATTCTAGGTGCGGTTAGAACACTTATTATTCTACTAGTTCATTGGTCACGCGGGTCCAAGGAAGCTTGCAGTCAATGGTCTGCGTTACCAGGTTTGGATTTGGAAGTACGGTTATGCAAAAGGGAAGTATTAGCACCTCTTTACACCTGTCCAATGAACGATACCTGAATAACTTAAAGATTACATTCAAAATTGACTGATTAAGACTTTAGTTCTTCTGTTTATTTATTTACATGACCTTTAAATATTGGATAGCCCTACAAAGGACATAAACAATCCTCATCTTAGGACCCCAAAAGTGTGCAAAGGACACAACTCCCAACGATCCCTTCAATGATTATTTATTCAGGATTTATTTTTTCTTTTAAAATGTACTCATTACTTGACCTTTATTTTTAGGAAGACTATTATAAGACAAAGACTTCCTACCTTAAAATCCCAAAGGCATGCAAAGATATAGCCTTTAAGATTTAAAGGAAAATTCATTAAGGTTTTCCAATCAATAATTCAACAAGATAAGCAAGAGCAATGAATGTGCATAAATGTTTAAATATGCATACACGTCCCCAAAAATCCATAAAATATCTTAGGGATTCCACAAACATATCCCCCAACTCAAAACACTTACCCTGATACTATTGTACTAAGGCCTCCTCTACCTCGGAGTTCGCTTCACACGTCTGTCTGGGTTTCCTAAAATGTTTAAATTCTTGGGTGTGACACCTCTTAGTAAGATGAGATAGATTATCATCAGTGTGTGGCAACATGAGTTCTAGTGTGTTATAAACACGCCCTGTAAATAATTAACTGTAACATAATTAACTGTAATTGATAAATCATATAAATCTGTACTCATACTTATATAAGTAAGGTAAAATCATAGTTTCAGCATAAGCTTACTCTGGCATAATAAGTTTCTATATACATGTAAATCGTCTGCTATATCCGTATAATACTAAAATTTTCCCCTGGATGGATTTAGCTAGTTGATATCATATATTACCCCCACATGATTTGGTTGTGCAGTCCGTAGGCAGGACTTAGCAATGACTGCCCTACCACGCTAAGCCAAAACTGACTCGTTTGTAAGCACGATTGGCCACCCCAACTTGGCTTGGACTACCAGAAGGGATATACTATTTTTCAATGGCTCAATCGTTTACCATACACCAACACTCTATCTGAGACGTGTGGTGGCACTAATTTAAAAATAATAGCTACGGTACCGTGTTCTGAATCTAAACTAATCCATCAGGGTTCTGCTACCATATAATACATAATATAACTGTAACATATCTCATTTTCATATTGTTGAATCAGGTGTAATCCCAAGAGGGGGGGGGGGTGAATTGGGTATTCAAAAATTCTTTGACACTTATTTACCTCTTAAACCCTTCTTATATATTTACCAATGAATTCTTGTTACTCAATTACTTATGTGTAAGGCTATCCAACTTATAAATGCAATATACACAAATTAAATGCAGTGCTGAAAATAAAGAGTAAATAGAAGAGAGAAGACAAACACGATTTTTACGAGGTTCAGCCGACTTGGCCTACGTCCTCACCTTGAGCAACCACTCAAGGATTTCACTAAATCCCTGCTCCTTAAATTGGGACGGAGCTTCCCTTACAATCCGCTGCTTACAAGAGGCACAACTCCCTCCTACTCCACTGCTTACAAGAGATACAGCTCTCTCCTCACACACCGGTTCACACACCGAACCGTGTATACAATAGAATCTGAAAAATAACACTCAAAACAATGCTTCTAACAAAATCTTGTGAGTACAATCAAATTTCCTAGCACATTAACATATGATTAAAACTTGAAGCTCATGAATGTATGAAAACGATATAATTTTTTTATGTATGATATGCTTTAACACACAAATCCCTATTTAACCAAAACTCCCAAGTAAAGATATATTTAAAATTTTTTGGAGTGCACTAGGGTTCTTGGTTCACTTTGAAAAAATGCACAAATATATTTGATGTGAACTTATTAATAAAAACTTTGTCTTGAATATTGAATCAATCAAAATCACAAAGTTTTCTTTCAAGTTTCAATCACAAACTGAGTATATTGTTTTTCAGAAAATATCCCTCAATAAAATGTATAGTTATAAGTATCAAAGATATTTAATCAAGCGTTAATATATCTAAAATATAGATCCTTTAGCAAACACACACTTGAATCAAACCTTTCAATCAATCACACAACCTAAATCAAGTAATGATCTTGTTTAGAATAACTATGTATATGTATAGGCACTTTCAAGATCAATTTTTAATCAAAACAGGTTTTTCAATAATAAGCTCTACGAACAATATATGTATATTTATATACCCTTGAATCAAAAACCAATCAACCGAGCTAACAAACGTTCTCAAGTAATGATCTTTTCAAAAATCAATTTTTATACGTATATGCACACTCAAGATCAAAACTTTTCTAATGATAATTAAGAACACGTAATGAGATGAGAAGTTCTTAAGAATAATAACTCGAATGATCAAACCTCAATACTAGATTGAAGTACAGTTGAATGAATGAGTGCCCTTTGATTTTTGGAATAGATTTGCCCAAAGAAGATGAAAGTAGAATGAAGTGCAGATAATCAGCTCAAGTTTTTTCTACATCTTGCAATAAGATGTGTTCTTCACTTGTTGTGTGTCTTCTCCTTGTTCTAGGGTTTAGATATTCAGTATATATAGTATCTTACCCTTAGGATTGATTTCAGCTGTTGGATCAAAGAAATAGCTCGCGGGTTCGTTTAATAAAAATCTCAATTTTAAGTTTCCCGCAAGTTTAAGCGCCTGAGGGTAAAAGCCCAGGCGACCGAAGTCCTTTAAGCCTTTGAAAAATCAAGTTGGAATGCAGGGTCAGGCGCCTAAAGAGGGTAGTTCAGGCTCCTGAAGTGGGTGCAAGCGCTTGAGGTTCCAAGGTTAGGCGACCGAAGTGGCTCGGCCAACTTGCTGTGTTTCCCATTAATTCTTCAGGCCACCAAACTTATTCTTCAAGCTCCTAAAGAAATTCTTCAGGCGACTGAGGTGAAGTTCAGGCTACTGAAGTCCACTTTTTCTCAATTTTTGTTCTCTAGTTTTAAATTATGCTTTGCTTCTTTTCTTGAGTCTTTTATAAAACAAATTTTCCATGATTTTAAAGACATTTCTAAGTCCATTGAAATTCCCTAATGATGTACATGAAATGCGTGAATCCTAAAATCATTCTAAGTTACGATGAGCCTCAAATTAAATCATACGAAAATGTAAGTACATGAGTTCTAAATACCCATTCCCAAGATGTTCTTGAACTTTGCCACTTGCATCTTGATTCTCGTACACTTTGAGTTCCATGGATCTTGCTAAGATTTGTTAGCTTTACTTTGTGACTTCCATGACTCGTTATCTTTCCGTGCATGCTTAATATGGTTCATGTTCACAAACTCAATGTACAAATTAAATACCAAGTGATTTGTCATTATCAAAACCGGATTAAACTCATAAAGTCAATAATTTCCCCCCTTTTTGATGATAAAAAATGTACGAGCAAAAATATACAATGGGTTACACCTAACAAGGCTCCCCCTTAATTAATGCATCAAATAATCAATGAATGACAATATGCTCATGTTCATACACAAAGTGTTTAGCCTATATCCAAATGAAATATGAAATATGCTCATAATAAATATGCTCATGATGTTTCAACCATGACATCAAACAACTGTTTTTCCCCTTTTGCATATCTCCCTCTTGCAATTAGTTTTACCCACATTCTTTGCTTCCATTTTATTATTTTTGCTTCCAAATTTTATCCCCCTTTGACATCAACAAAAAGGTGTAAACTAATAAAGCATGAGTAGACATACCCTTATGTTCTTCTCCCTTAGAAACCTTAAGGTTTTAAGCGTGTCCAATTGTTGATTAATGCAATACCAAGTGATTATATCGTAAGAGATGTTGCTCCCCCTGAATTATATCATCTAACATGATTCTAAGCAACCTCTCGACTATGCATGAGACCTAATTCATGCCTAATTTGGATAAACCTATCCACCGCAAGTGGTTTCGTGAATATATCTACCCATTGTTCATCCGTGCATACAAACTCAAGTGTTACATCCCCTCTTTGTACATGATCATGAAGAAAGTGATGTCGTATTTCTATGTGCTTAGTTTGTGAATGTAATATGAGATTCTTTGAGATATTTATTCCACTCGTATTATCGCATCTTATAGGGATTGTTTCATAACTTAATCCAAAATCTTTCAGTTGTTGTTTCATGTAAAGCGTTTGAGCACAACAACTACCTGCCGCTATGTATTCAGCCTCAGCTGTAGAAAGAGCAATTGAATTTTGTTTCTTGGAAAACCAAGAGACCAAGAAGTGTCCTAAGAAATGACAAGTACCACTAGTGCTTTTCCTATCCACTTTGCTACCCTCAAAATCAGCATCTGAATAACTAATAATCTCAAAGGATGTGTATTTAGGATACCATAATCCAATGTCCACAGTTCCTATCAAATATCTAAGTATCCGTTTAACAGCTAGCAAATGAGATTCTTTTGGTGCAGATTGAAATCTTGCACACAAACATATGCTAAACATTATATCTGGTCTACTGGCAGTCAGGTATAACAAGCTACCTATCATTCCACGATATAGCTTGACGTCTACTGGTATACCTTGTTCATCTTTGTCTAATTTCAATGAAGTGCTCATAAGTGTACCTATTATTTTTCCGTCTTCCATATTAAACTTTTTGAGTAAGTCTTTAATATAATTTGATTGATTTATGAATATTCCATGATTTGCTTGTCTGATCTGAAGTCCTAGGAAGAAATTTAATTCACCCATCATGCTCATCTCAAATTCATTTTGCATGGTATTGACAAATTCATTACACAATTCTTTATCTGTAGCGCTAAATATGATGTCATCTACATATACTTGCACTAGGAGAATATCATCTTTCTTAGACTTTATGAACTGGATTGTATCTATCTTTCCTCTTATAAATCCATTTTCTAATAGAAAACCGCTTAGCCTTTCATATCAAGCTGTAGGAGCTTGCTTTAAATCGTACAAGGATTTCGTCAGTCTATAAACATGATCTGGATTCTTATGGTTTTCAAAGCCTGGGGGTTGTTCTACATACACTTCTTCATTTATGTAGCCATTTAAAATTGCGCTTTTGATGTCCATTTGATATAGCTTGAAATCCTTAAAAGCTACATATGCCAAAGGCATTCGTATGGCTTCCATCCTAACTACAGGGGCAAATGTTTCTTCAAAATCTATACCTTCTTCTTGATTATATCCCTGAGCTACTAATCTAGCCTTATTTCTCACAACTACTCCATGTTCATATTTCTTATTCTTATATATCCATTTGGTCCCTATGATTGACTTATCCTCAGGTTTGGGAACTAAAGTCCATACTTTGTTTCTTTCAAATTGATTTAATTCTTCTTACATGAACAACACCCAAGATTCATCCTCTATAGCTTCACTCACATTCTTAGGTTCTTGAGATAGAAATGCAAAATAACTAACCATGATCCTAAGAGAAGAGCAAGTGGCTACTCCACGTAATGGTTCACTTATTATTTGATCTATGGGATGATTCTTTATGTATTTCCATTCTCTAGGTGGTTTATTAACCTAATTTTCAGTTTTATCAATTTCAATGGATGGTTCCTTAAGTTCATTTTTCTTTTCTAAATGATTCTCAATTGATAGTTCTTCAAATTCCTTGTTTAATTCAATTTCATCTTCATCAGTTCTTTTAGAGAAGGGATTTGACTCATCGAACACTACATGAATAGATTCCATGACCGTCAATGTTCGTTTGTTATGTACTCTATAGGCTTTACTATCTAAAGCATACCCTAGGAAGATACTTTCATCTGATTTCACATCAAACTTTCCTAGATGCTCATTGTCTCTAAGCACAAAACACTTACAGCCAAAGATATGAAAATATGATATGTTTGGTCTATGACCATTCCATAATTCATAAGGAGTCTTAGTAAGTGATGGTCTAATCAGAACTCTATTTAGCACATAGCAAGCCGTATTCACTGCCTCGCCAAAAGTATTTAGGTAATTTATGTTCGTTAAGCATAGTTTTGGCCATTTCTTGTATAGACTTATTCTTCCTTTCAACTACACCATTCTGTTGCGGTGTTCTAGAAGCTGAAAAATTATGGGCAATTCCTAATGAATTACAATAGTCTTCCATGCCTTGATTTTTAAATTCTTTACCCCTATCACTTCGAATTTTAGTAATTGTGTATCCCTTTTCATTTTGTACTTTCTTGCACAGGTTTAAAAATTTTTCACATGCTTCATCTTTGTGACCTAAGAATAGTACCCATGTGTATCTTGAAAAGTCATCAATTATGACAAAAACGTATGATTTTCCTCCTAAACTATGAATTGGGTTTGGTCCAAATAAGTCTAAGTGTAGCATTTGGAGTGGCCTAATAGTGGAGGTCTCTTTCTTCTTCTTAAAGCTTGTTCTTGCTTGTTTTCCTAGTTGGCATGCATCACAGATTTTATCTTTCACAAATTTAGTCTTAGGCAATCCCTTAACTAATTCTTTCTTAACTAGTTTTGAGATTAAATCCATGTTTGCGTGTCCTATTCTCCTATGCCAAATCCAACTTATTTCATTCATAACAGATAAGCATGTCACACTCTGTGAAGTTAAGCTATCAAATCTTGTGGTATATACGTTTTCATGACGCTTAGCAATGAACAGTATCTTATTATCAGTTTTGTGTTCAACTATGCACTTGTCATGTACAAATGATACTTTGTAGCCTTTATCACATAGTTGACTTATGCTCAATAAATTGTGCTCTAAACCTTCAACTAATAAAACATCATCAATAATGAGTGAGGAATCATTACCAATTTTACCGACACCTGTGATCCTTCCCTTAGCATTATCTCCAAAATTAAAAAACCCTTCATCCTTGGGTATGATGGATGTGAATTTTGCTTTATCCCCGGTCATGTGGCGTGAGCATCCGCTATCCATATACCATCTATCTTTTAGGGATACTGATCTTAAGCAAATCTGCAAGACACAATTAAACAACTAGCTTTGGTACCCAGATTGTCTTGGGTCCAGGAGGGTTAGTGCTAGATTGACCTTTGACCTTCCATACTTTTTTTATTTTTACATCTTTATTTTTGAAAGGACAGTCGAATTGTATGTGACCCAACCTTCTACATTTAAAGCATGTAGTATTTCTATAATGATTCTTAGTTGGAACATATGACTTTGATTCTTTTGTAAAATACCCCATGTAAAGATGTCTTTTCTTTATATTTTCGTTACCATTAAAACTGAACCCTTCCTTTTCTAGGGAATTTCTTTGAGATCTTAGGAGCTTTTCAAAATTATTTTGCCCTTCAGTAAATTTACAAATAATTTCAGATTTATGTTTCAAATCCTTTTCTAACTTGTCAATTTTCAAATCTTTATCTTTTATAAAAGATGCATGAGATTCATTTTAGTGTTCAACTAGATTTGAAAGTTCTTTGACTTTGCTTCTCAACTTAGAAATTTTCTTTGTTTTCTTCTCAAGAATTTTAATAGTGTACAGGTATTCTTGTTTCAGTTCATCATATGAAATCATATCATTTTCATTTTCAGATTCACTAGAATAATATGAAGATGATGAAAAAGATGATTGTACCTCAAGGTCATTATGTGTCATTAGACACAGATTGGCAACCTCGTCGTTGCTGGATTCAGATTCTGAACCTCTAGTGCTATGTGTATCTCAACCGACTTTCAGCGCCTTCTTCTTTTTCTTTGAAGCTTTTATGAGCTTGGGGCACTAAGGCTTGATGTGTCCAACTTCTCGGCAGTTGTAGCATATTGGTGGATCCTCCTTCTTTTTCTTCATGCCTTGCTCTCCTCTTTCCGATTTAGAGTTCCAAAATTTTCTGTTGAACTTTTTGTTTTTCTTTAAGAACTTCTCAAACTTCTTTGTTAGTAAGGCCATGTCATCATCCATTTCGAAATCGTTTCCTTCACTTGAATAACTTGATGATGCCTTAAGTACAATGACCATCTTAACTTTGCTTTGCTCATTTTTCCTCTCGTTTATTGCCATCTCATAGGTGATGAGTGATCCAATGAGTTCGTCCACCGACATCTCCTTGAGATTTCTCCCCTTTACTATTGCCGTAGCTTTTGCTTCCCACACTGGAGGTAATCCCCTGAGTATTTTCCTTATCAACTCATAAGTAGGGTAAGTTTTTCCAAGAGCATTTAAAGAGTTAATGATGTGTGTGAATCTGGTGTACATGGATTCTATGAATTCATCAATCGTCATTTTAAATGCTTCATATTTACTAGTGAGCATGTCTATCTTACTATCCTTGACTTCCTTAGTGCCTTCATATGTAACTTCTAACTTTTCCCAAATTTCTTTAGCTGAGTTACATGTCATTATCCTATTAAATTCATTGACATCTAATGCACAGAAAAGTAAGTTCATGGCAGTGGCATTGATTTGAACTGACTTCCAATCCTCTTCAGTATATTCATCTTCAGTTTTAGGTACATTAATCTTATCAATTACTTTCATGGGAATGTGATTTCCCTTAGTCACTATTTTCCAAACCTTTCAATCTACGTTTAGTAGATATATGCTCATCCTACGTTTCCAATAGGTGTAATTTACACCACAGAAAATGGGTGGTCTAGTGGATGAGTGTCCCTCACCGAATGGAGTTACACCAATGTGTGCCATGTGATCGTTTTATGAATTAACTATCAAGTCTATATAAACCCTCTCTGATACCAAATGTTGAATCAGGTGTAATCCCAAGAGGGGGGGGGGGTGAATTGGGTATTCAAAAATTCTTTGATACTTATTTACCTCTTAAACCCTTCTTAGATATTTACCAATGAATTCTTGTTACTCAATTACTTATGTGTAAGGCTATCCAACCTATATATGCAATATACACATATTAAATGCAGTTCTGAAAATAAAGAGTAAAGAGAAGAGAGAAAACAAAGACTTTTTTTACGAGGTTTAGTCGACTTGGCCTACGTCCTCGCCTTGACCAACCACTCAAGGATTTCACTAAATCCATGCTCCTTAAATTAGGATGGTGCTTCCCTTACAATCCACTGTTTACAAGAGGCACAACTCCCTCATACTCCACTGCTTACAAGAGATACAACTCTCTCCTCACACACCGGTTCATACACCGAACCATGTATATAATAGAATCTGAAAAATAACGCTCAAAACAATGCTTCTAACAAAAGCTTATGAGTACAATTCAATTTCCTAGCACATTAACATATGATTAAAACTTGAAGCTCATGAATGTATGAAGACAATACAATTTTTTTATGTATGATATGCTTCAACACACAAATCCCTATTTAACCAAAACTCCCAAGTAAAGATATATTTAAAATGTTTTGGAGTGCACTAGGGTTCTTGGTTCACTTTGCAAAAATGCACAAATATATTTGATGTGAACTTATTAATAAAAACTTTGACTTGAATATTGAATTAATCAAAATCACAAAGTTTTCTTTCAAGCTTCAATCACAAACTGAGTATATTGTTTTTCAGAAAATATCCCTCAATAAAATGTATAGTTACAAGTATCAAGGATATTTAATCAAGCGTTAATATATCTAAAATATAGATCCTTTAGCAAACACACACTTGAATCAAACCTTTCAATCAATCACACAACCTAAATCAAGTAATGATCTTGTTTAGAATAACTATGTATATAAATAGGCACTTCCAAGATCAATCTTTTAATCAAAACAGGTTTTTCAATAATAAGCTCTATGAACAATATATATGTATATTTATATACCCTTGAATCAAAAACCAATCAACCGGGCTAACAAACGTTCTCAAGTAATGATCTTTTCAAAAATCAATTTTTATACATATATGCACACTCAAGATCAAAACTTTTCTAATGATAATCAAGAACACGTAATGAGATGAGAAGTTCTTAAGAATAATAACTCGAATGATCAAACCTCAATACTAGATTGAAGTACAGTTGAATAAATGAGTGCCCTTTGATTTTCGGAATAGATTTGCCCAAAGAAGATGAAAGTAGAATGAAGTGCAGACAATCAGCTCAAGTTTTTTCTACAATCTTGCAATAAGATGTGTTCTTCTCTTGTTGTGTGTCTTCTCCTTGTTCTAGGGTTTAGATTCAGTATATATAGTATCTTACCCTTAGGATTGATCTCAGCTGTTGGATCAAAGAAATAGTTCGCGGGTTCATTTAATAAAAATCACAATTTTAAGTTTCCCGCAAGTTCAAGCACCTGAGGGTAAAAGCCCAGGCGACCGAAGTCCTCTAAGCTTTTGAAAAATCAAGTTGGAATGCAGGGTCAGGTGCCTAAAGAGGGTAGTTCAGGCTCCTTAAGTGGGTTCAGGCGCCTGAGGTTCCAAGGCCAGGCGATCAAAGTGCCTCGGCCAATTTGCTATGTTTCCCATTAATTCTTCAGGCTACCGAACTTATTCTTCAGGCTCCTAAAGAAATTCTTCAGGCGACTGAGGTGAAGTTCAGGCTACCGAAGTCCCCTTTTTCTTAATTTTTCTTCTCTAGTTTTAAATTCTGCTTTACTTCTTTTCTTGGGTCTTTTATAAAACAAATTTTTCATAATTTTAAAGACATTTCTAAGTCCATTGAAATTCCCTAATGATGTACATGAAATGCATGAATCCTAAAATCATTCTAAGTTATGATGAGCCTCAAATTAAATCATACAAAAATGTAAGTACATGAGTTCTAAATACCCATTCCCAAGATGTTCTTGAACTTTACCACTTGCATCTTGATTCTCGTACAGTTTGAGTTCCATGGATCTTTCCAAGATTTGTTAGCTTTACTTTGTGACTTCCATGACTCGTTATCTTTCCGTGCATGCTTAATATGGTTCCTGTTCACAAACTCAATGCACAGATCAAATACCAAGTGATTTGTCATTATCAAAATCGGATTGGACTCATAGTGTCAACACATATTTCTGAGTAAAAACTATTATATCATAATTGATCACGACATAAAATCGACTGAACTTTCACGACACTAGGCTGGCTGAACTATCAAGCCACTGGGCCGGCTGAACTGTCATGACACTGGGTCGACTGAACTATCACGACACTTGGCCAGCTGAACTATCACATTATATAGAAACCCGAACTGAGAAAATAAAAAGAAATAGATATAAAAGAGATAAATAAAGGAAAACAAAAAGAAAAGAAGGAGGTTGGTTTGGCAGGGCCCAAACTGTCGTTGGTTTTCTAGAGGGTGGGAAATCGTCGTCGGTTTCGGTCAACTTAGAGAGTTTGTTGCCAAACCAGCGTCAATTTTCTAAAGCTTAGGAAAATCAGCGATGGTTTTCCTTCGGGTTTGTTTACTTGAGAGCTAAGTTATGTGTTTTATTTTATAACTTTCAATTCTCTCTCTCTTTCTCTCTCTCTCTCTCTCTCTCTAAAACTAGGGTTTTGATTCTCTCTCACTCTCTAGCCTTGGGAACTCTCCGCTAGTGCTCCTTAATTCCCTCTCCCTTCTCCCTGCTCATAGGATCTCGTTGTTTGGCCTGTTCGAAAAGCTAGGGGTTTCGGGTTTTCATCCGTTTCGGGTCGTTTCGGGAAAATAGGTAAGGGAATTATATTATATCAGCTATTTTGTGAAATATGGACCGATTAAAATGTAGTATAACGTTATATGCAACTGATTATGACTTTTATTTTCCAATCCAATCATTCAAATTGAGGTTTTCGAGCATAGGGTTCGGTTAATAAATATTATTTTCGAAATCAACCGATTAAATTTAAATATAAGATTACTGGATTGAAGTACTGAGTTTTCTGAACGTTTTGACTAGTTGGAATTATTGATTTCAAATTATTATGGATGTTTTATAAATGATCAAAGTAAGTAGGGTTGATTATCTCCATTTTCTAATATACGTATATATTCTAGTTAAATAAAATCTATGAAGATAATTAAACCCGTATTTTTATCTAAGCTGATATTCAGTATGATATGATGTGTTTCAGTTGATGAAATAATTATGATTTATCAGATGAAAATTTGTGGCATTAGAATGGTTTAAAATGGTATATCTGAACAAAAGTTTTTTTCTGGTATTATACAATATGATATGACGACTATATGCCAAGATTGATATAACGGTCGGGGACCGGGTTTTGCATAACAACCGGGGGTCGGGAGTGATATAATGGGTGGGGGCCAGGTTTTTATTGAATAACATGTTTTATTACGAAATGAGATATAATAGAGTTTTATTGTGTAAATTGCCATATATGATTCTGGAACCCTATGGATGTGCGATTTGTGATATTGTGAGCATACTGTAGCTCTATGTGGGCAGTGAGTGCAATTACACGGGCATGGAAGTGTGATATGAAAATTTGATTGGAGACCTGGGCTGCAGTACTACTCCAAGGTTTTTGCCAAGGGCCCCGTCCGAGGCGAATTCCAGATGACCATAGGTAGGCATAATCTGTAATAGCCCAAAAAATTTTACACAGGGTCTCGTCGACGAACACAAGGAGTTTGTCGACGAGGGCATAAGGAGGCCTCGTCAATGAAGCCATGCCTCGCCGATGAGAAAATACCGAGAGAGGGTTTAAGGCTAACTGAAACTCATCGACGAGGGTGCAAGTTTGTCGATGAAATTTCTACAGGACTCGTCAATGAGGTGACGTGTCTCGTCGACGAATCCGGCCCTATAAATAGTGAAAACCTAGATTTTTAGCATTATTTGGTGCAAAATCCTTTCTTTTTATCTCTCTATGCCCCTCTCCCCTTCTCTCTTCGACCTCAGCCCCGTTTCACATTGGATCGACGATCAGAAGCCACCACGACGCTCCTAGCGAAGTTCTCTACAAGTCTACCGGAGCGGATCGTCAATGGAAGAGGTTTGAAATTCATCCCAAATCTAGGGTAAGGTATTTTATTCAAATTATGTCTTTCTTGTAGTTATAAATATATGTTGTAGATAAGAAAATACTGATGTTTTTTTTTTCTGGGGGATGTTATTTTCAGGGTGTTAAGTGGAGAACCCTGTGGGTATAGGGTTAGAATACAGTAGGGACTTTTCAGAGATAAGGTAAGGGAAATATGCTATGTTAGGAGACTTATTTATGTTATCAGAAATTTTATACATTTGTATATATGCATGTGTACCAGTTATATTACAAAATGTGAATTTTTAAAGTATGTGGGGTCGGAGTAAATATTACTTGATATGAAGTTTTGTATAGTTTTCAGTATAGCAAGCTATACAGATATAGTTAGATATTTTACAGATTTTAATATAGACAGAATATGTATACATATACAGTTTTACTCAGATGATTACACAGATAGATATTTAACAGTATACAGATAGAACAGTATATATGGTGTATATAGAAAGTTATGTTTTCCTAAATGCCATAACACCCAGAGAGTACAGACATATTATACAGATAGAAAGTACAGACAGATTATACAAATAGAAAGTACAGACAGAGTATATAGTTGTAGCATCAAGATGCTACAGATATTACATAATTTAAAGTACATAGTTATAGTGTTATGGTTATTTTGAAAACATGATGAAAACAGTAAAAGAGTATATATGTATATATATAGTATCAAATCCCTGTGAAAAATTACAGACAGATACAGTATAGATACAGAATATAGAGCACGGTACCGTTGCTATATATAGATAGGGTGCAGCCACATATCTCAGATAGTGTGTGGGTACCGTCTACCGTGCTCAGAGAGTATGCAACTTCCTAGTTTGATGGGTGGAGGGGGCTGGTTTGACGAGATAGCAGACAGTCCCGCGCCTAGGAGAGTATGTAGTTTGGTCGGGTTGAGTTAGTGTAGAGTATATTAACTTACCTGGAGGGCCTATCAGGTTAAGTCCCGCCTACGGGCAGCACAACCATGTCATGAGGGGTCAAATGATGACATACAAAGTTCCAGGAATAAAGCACAGCTATGTATATGTATACAGTTTTACAGCTTTTGTCGTATATAGTATGATATTAGAAGTATGAATGATAGAAAGTTCAGATGATACATGTATTTTAAGCTACTGTATATGTGATATATGAGTTTTACAGATTTACTAGATCATGCAGTTTTACATACTACTATTATAGTTTTACGACTTGGTCTCCACACACTAGTAATAGCATATTTCCACTTACTGAGCGTCGTCTCACCCCATTACTTTATCATTTATCAGGTGAGTTAGCTAGGCGAGCAGATTAGGCTCGCGGATAGGGAGTTTATTTGATTCCTCTAGTTATAGGATGAGTTTTTGAAAAAAATTTGTATTTTTGGGGTATATGATACTGGAGGAAATTATTTTGTATGGCTATGGTTTATATATACTGGATTCTGGTATTGTATAGTATATATGGTTATATGATTCATGTTTCCGCTGCGTAGGTATGAATACTATATATAGGATTACCCCAGTGCCTGCTAAGGCCCGAATTTCATAGTAGAGGGTATCAGAACAGTTAATATATATATAATAAGGAAAAAAAAAGTGATGATGATGATATAAATTTTGAGGTTGTTACAATTTGGTATCAAAGCCTAGGTTGCTAGGTTGTAGACTTTAGAATGCAGTGGGAAACAATACTAGAATATAGGAAAAGAATTTGAGGTTTTATTCTGTAATCTGGATCCAGGACTTTTGTGGTGGTTTCTGTGTTTTTCTTGGGGTGACGACTTCAGGAAAGTCATAGTAAGCTATCAACAAGTTATGTATTTAGGTTATAGGATGTGATTTGGGGTTAAGATCATGAGGGATGGTTAATAGAGAATTTGGGGTTATGTTTTAGTTTCCTTATCTCTTGAATTTGGAGTTTTAGTTTTAGTTCAATAGCGCTCATGCCAATGGTGATGATGGAGCGGGTTATTCTAGAGCAGGAGGTGGAGATTCAGATGTTGTCTTACGTAGTGTGGCTCAGAAGGTTATGGCTAAGATAGCATGGAGCTCTAGAGATTAGGGAGGTCCTTCTCCAGTTCAGGGGTGTACCATAGAGAAATTCATGAAGATGAATCCGCCAACTTTTTCTAGGGCGACTGACCCTGCAGTTGCTGAGAACTGGGTGCAGGAGGTAGAGAAGATAATGTCAATACTTCACTGCACTGACGAGCAAAGAGTCTTATATGCTACGTATAAACTGGCAGGGGAGGCCGAGAGATGGTGGGCAGCTACTAGATTATTGGAGGAGCAGAGGACAATTCCAGTACCAATGACCTGGGCTCAATTCAGGGACATGTTCTTTGATAGATACTATCCTACCTCAATTAGAGAGGCTTAAGTACATAAGTTTTTGAGTTTGTCCTAGGGGTCATTGACTGTCCAGCAGTACGCGGTGAGATTTATTGAGCTCTCGCATTTCTGCCCATTTATTGTCCCCGATGAATTGAAGGTTATAATGTTTGAGAGGAACCTGAGGTGAGATATTTATAGGCAGGTGGCGGTACTGAGGATTCAGAATTTCTCAGAGTTGGTTGATAGGGCTAGTATAGCAGAGGAGAGTCTATCTAGAGAGACAGAGACACAGAGTCAGAGGAAGAGGACTACGCCCTCGAGTTTTTAGGTGGGTCCCAGCCGAGGCCCTTGGAGATGAGGTAGATTTGGCGGACGTTAGAGACAGATGGTGGAGCACGGTAGATTTCAGGGCGGACAACTCCCCGCCATTTGTCCTAAATGCAGACAGAGAGATCCTGGTGAGTGCCGATTGGGGGAAGATGTTTGTTATTGCTGCGAGAGTCCTGGTCATATGGCTCGATCGTGTCAGATGCCATCCAATTATGCACAAGCTCCCAGACCGTTTCGAGGTGGATATCAAGTGCCTCGTGGAGACCTGCAGAGGAAAAAAAAGTAAGTAAAGGAAAAAAAAAAAAAAGGAAGTTGTGCTTCGTGTGAATTGTAGAGAAAGAAAGAGAGCTCTGCGCTCTCTGTCGCCTCTTCGTCTCCACCTCTCTCTCTTCTCTCATTTCTCGATGGATATTGACCGATCGAGAAGTAGAAGGTGTTGTTGGATTCCTAACTCTACCACCGATATTTCTACTGGAGCAGATTTGTTGTGGGAGCGGCATAGGCACTATTCCTGGGGTAAGGTAACTTTCCCATAATTTCTCAATTTCTCGTTAAATTAACTGTTAAATCGACGATCAGGCACCATCACAGGGTCCTAGTCGTGATCATCGTCATTTTGACATAAGTAAAGTTCCAATTGCGGTTTTCTAGGCCCCACTCCAAAGCGAGAGTGGGATTTGGGAAATTTGACAATTTGACTATATTTAAGGGTATAATTATTTATTGGGTATTTAAGGGCCTAGGAAATATTAAAATAGCATTTTATTTAGGATTAATTTAATGAAATTAGGATTTTTGATTCAGGATCCAGGTAAGCACCGCAGGTATTTTTCGAGGTCCCTATTGGCGTAGTTCAAGAAACTAGGTAAAGGGGAAATTATATATTAAATCAGAATTTATGAAATTCAAGCTAATAATTTACGTTATATTATATGTATGTTTTGGTGCAAATTTAAAATGCCAGCCATGTAAAACCATGTTTTCCGAGCCTAGGAATGCTTATATAGCTATGTATATGTGAAAATAAATTAATGAAAGTGAAAATGAATTTTCTGAGGAATTAGTGTAAGAAATGAAATATATTTTCAGCATATAAATTTTAAATGTGGGTTGACCTATTTTACAGGAATATGTGTAAATTTTACTACTAAATTGTGTGGCATGAGATTCTGTGCAAATATATGCTAAATGTATGAGATGCAAGTTAAGTAAGTAAAA
Source organism: Malania oleifera (assembly GCF_029873635.1). Taxonomy (NCBI): domain Eukaryota; kingdom Viridiplantae; phylum Streptophyta; class Magnoliopsida; order Santalales; family Ximeniaceae; genus Malania; species Malania oleifera. Next base: position 137,718,065 of record NC_080418.1, read on the forward strand.
TACTATGAATAAAATATGATATGGATTATGTTGCCTGTGTATGTTAAATGCAATCATGTAAATGCAAGACAGCTGAACGACAGCAATGTAAGCAGATTCTAGCGCATTTCTATGTGAACTAATTGTAGCAGATTCTAGCGTATTTCTATGTGGACTAACTGATGATGGCTAAAGACCAGCTGTGGTATGAAGGAATGAAACGAAAATGTTATGCAACAAAATAACAATGGAATGACAATGCAATGAAATGAAATATGAAACGTGAATGATACAAATAGGAAAGAGTCACTTAAAGTGAAATGCAATGCAATGTTAAGTTATGAATATGAACAGATGGGTATGATTGAATAATGATAGAAAGAATAATGTATTATGATATTAGAAGTATGTATGTACGTATAACATGTTACGATTGAGCGAGGCGTACCTTTTTCTTAAGGGCTTGCTGAGTAAGGCGAGTGCACTGGTAGCTACTAATGTGGCAATAGCCACATAACGTACTAAGGCAGAGGGAACCTACTTGTATGGACGGGTAGATTTTCCTATCCTTAGGGTCTTTGCCGGTAAACTATTATTGAACTGTGTGAGTATGAGATTAATCTAACACTTGAGGGCTTGCTGAGTAAGGTGAGTGCTCTGATATATTTTAATTGTGACCTTAGGGTTACCTAAGTATTAGAGTAGAGGGGTGCCACTTGTATGGGTGGATAATCACCCCTATCGTTGGGTAATCTCTTGGGTAAATCTCTACATGTGATTGTTTAGGTTCAGAAAATGGTTTTTATGTTATGATAATGATTTGAAAATGTATTTAAAATGATATCTATATACCTCATGTTAGCCACACGTTGTGTTTAATATATTGTTTCTTCCCTTACTGAGATGTGTCTCACTCGAATATGAATTTATCTTTTTCAAGACGTTCTCGAGGTCGAGCTTAATGAGCTCGAGGGTTTTTAGACATTTTGAGAAGTATTAAAATAAAGGGTATATACTGATAATACTTTGGGGAATGTAAATATTTATGTTTTATATCTTTATGTTTTAAGTCAGTTATGAAAGGAATGATAGTGAAAATACTGGAATATGTGGAGAGGTATGTATTTATGGTAATGTAGGTGTTGGATGGATAGTAAGGATGTTATATAGGGGTAGTAAACTCTGGTATTATTGATTATGGTATTATGTTATATGGAGATTATGGTGATGTTTTCCGCTATGTATATTATGGATTATGAATTATTAGGATTTTATTAGGTATAACGCACCGGACCCGGGTTCAAGAGTTCGGGGCGTTGCACGTGGATTCACGTGTATGTGCCATGCCATGGCTGGTGTCAGCCATTCAGGTGAGGAGACTACTGTAGGATGGTTGTCAAGGGTATGTCGCATACATAAAAGATTTGCCAAAAGAAGAATAGAAATAAACTGACATACCAGTAGTGAGGGAGTTTCCAAATGTCTTTCCTGAAGAATTGCCTGGTTTTCCGCCTAACTGTGAGATTGAGTTTGCGATAGATCATTTGCCAGGATCTGCACCAATATCTAAAGCACCATACCATATGACTCTAGTTGAGTTGAAAGAATTGAAAGAACAGTTACAAGAATTGTTGGATAAGGATTTTATTAGGCCCAGCGTGTCACCCTGGGGTGCACCAGTTCTATTCGTGAAAAAGAAGGATGATACCATGAGATTGTGTATCGATTATAGGGAAATCAATAAACTGACAATCAAGAATAAATATCCTCTCCCTAGGATCGATGACTTGTTTGATTAGCTTCAGGGGACCCAGATATGGGCATTACGAGTTTCTGGTAATGCCGTTTGGACTGACTAACGCACCAGCAGTATTCACGGATTTGATGAATCGAGTGTTCCATCAATATTTGGACCAATTTGTGGTTGTCTTCATTGATGATATACTGATCTATTCGAGGAATTGTGAGGAGCACGAGCATCATTTGAGGCTGGTGTTGCAGATATTGAGAGAAAGGAAATTGTATGCAAAATTCAAGAAATGTGAGTTCTGGTTAAACCAGGTTATTTTTCTCGGCCATGTGATCTCTAAAGCAGGTGTATCAGTTGATCCGAGTAAAGTAGAGGCTATGGTGAATTGGGAAAGGCCAAACAGTGTTTAGGAGTTCAGGAGTTTTCTGGGATTAGCAGGCTATTACCAGCATTTCGTAGATGGCTTCTCCAGACTATCAGGTCCATTAACATGACTTACAAGGAAAAGTGTGAAGTTTGATTAGACCAACGACTGTGAACAAAGTTTTCAGGAGTTAAAACAGCGGTTAGTTTCAGCTCCGATATTAGCTATTCCATCAGGGGAGGACGGGTTTATAATATATAGTGATGCCTCTTTGAAGGGTATTGGATGTGTGTTGATGCAACACGACAGGGTCATTGCTTATGCGTCTAGACAGTTTAAAAAATATGAGAAGAATTATCCTTTGCATGATTTGGAGTTAGCTGCAGTGGTGTATGCTCTCAAGATCTAGAGGCATTATTTATATGGCGGAAAGTGTGAGATTTTCATGGATCACAAAAGTTTGAAATATTTCTTCACCCAGAAGGAGTTGAATATGAGGCAAAGAAGGTGGCTAGAACTTATTAAAGATTATGACTGCACGATTAGTTATCATCCAGGAAAAGTGAATATGGTGGCAGATGCTCTGAGTAGGAAATTAGGGGGATCAGCACTGGCAGCCATGGAGATTCCGCATTCAATTTTAATGGATTTGGAGAGGCTCAGTTTAAAGTTAATAGAAAAGAGTCCTCAGGTAGTCATTTCCGGTCTAGTGGTTCATCCTACGCTGTATGACAGGATTAAAGCATCTCAGGGTGATGATGCAGAGTTAGCAGAGGTAATGGCTAAGGTGCGAGATGGTCTGGGTAAGGAATTCAGCATATCATATGACAGAACCCTGCGATTCTGTGCTAGACTCTGTATTCCTGCAGATACCGAGATCAGGAGGACTATATTGGAGGAGGCTCACAGATCTCTTTACATTGTACATCTAGGTAGCAATAAATTATATCGGGATCTACAGGATTACTTCTGGTGGAGTGGGATGAAGAGAGAGATAGCCAAATTTGTACAGCAGTGCTTGATGTGCCAGCAAGTTAAAGCTAAACACCAAAGACCAGCAGGGTAGTTGCAGCCATTGTTTATTCTAGAGTGGAAATGGGATCACATTTTGATGGATTTCGTTACAGGGTTACCACCAGTGTGATAGGGATTGAATGTAATTTGGGTGGTGGTTGATTGTTTAACGAAGACTGCTCATTTCATTCCTATTAAAGTCGGTTATTCCATGGACAGGTTGACAGAAATTTATGTTCAAGAGATAGTTCATGTTCATGGTGTGCCGGTATCCATAGTCTCCGACTGAGATCCTCAATTCACATCATGATTTTGGATGAGTTTTTAGGAGGCTATGGGTACATAGTTTGCATTTAGCACTACGTTCCATCCTCAGATAGATGGTCAGACTGAGAGGACGATTCAGACACTAGAGGATATGCTTCGTGCTTGTGAGCTTGATTTTGGAGGCTATTGGATTCAGTTTATGCCGTTAGTTGAGTTTGCTTACAATAACAGCTACTAAACTAGCATCAATATGGCACCTTACGAGGCATTATATGGCAGGAGATGTCATTCTCCTCTCTTTTGGGATGAAGTACATGAAAGGCGAGTGTTAGGTCCAGAGATTGTACAACAGGCGTGTGGTAAGGTCCGACTAATTAAAGAAAGAATTAGCACCGCGCAAAGTCAGTAGAAGAGCTATGCAGACACTCACCACCAAGAGTTAGAGTTTGATGTGGGCGATCGAGTATTTTTGAAGATAGCTCCTCTGAAAATAATTATGAGGTTTGGAAAGAATGACAAGTTGAGCCCTAGGTATATTGGCCCATTTTGTATACTAGAGAGAATAGGGTCAGTTGCCTATAAGCTAGCTTTGCCGCCAATTTTATCCAGAATACACAATGTGTTTCATATTGCTATGTTGAGAAAATACGTCCCAGACCCGTCCCACATCATTCGCTATGCAGAGATAGAGCTCAAGGATTCACTAGCTTATGAAGAAGTACCGATACAAATCTTAGACAAAAAGACACAAATACTACGCACCAAAGAAATTATGTTAGTAAAAGTTTTGTGGAAGAATCACGCTATAGAGGAAGCTTCTTGGGAGCTCTAGGAGTATATCAGACAGAAATATCCGCAGTTGTTCCAAAAGGTATAGAGGTACTCAGGTAAAGTATAATAGTTAGATAAGTTTCTTTTGCAGGTACATATATGGATTTAGTTAGTAGATAGTTTTTAGTTTTATATGTGTAATCTCTCAGAGCCTAGTATGTAACCACGGTATTCCTCCGCCATAAGTGAGGGTAAGTAATAAAAAAAGTAGACCATTTGCTTTCATGGGATGATAGAAGGTAATACAGATAAGTAAATTTCGAGGACGAAATTTTATAAGGAGGGTAGAATGTAATAGCCTGGGAAATTTTACATAGGGCCTCATTGATAAAGCTACGTCTCATCGACGAGAGGATACTGAGAGAGGGTTTAAGGCTGACTGAAACTCGTCGACGAGGGTGCAAGTTTGTCGACGAAATTTCTACAGGACTCGTCGACGAATTTGACCCTATAAATAGTGAAAACCCAGATTTTCAGCATTATTTGGCTGAAAATCCTTTCTTTTTCTCTTTCTATGCTTGTCTCCCCTTCTCTCTTCGATCTCGGCCCCATTTCATGCCGGATCGACGATTTGAAGCCACCACGATGCTCCTGGTGAAGTTCTCTGCAAGTCTGTCGGAGCGAATCATCGGTGGAAGAAGTTTGAAATTCATCCCAAATCCAGGGTAAGGTATTTTATTTAGATTATGCCTTCATTGTAGGTAAGAAAATACTAATGTTTTATTCTGGGGGATGTTGTTTTCAGGGTGTTAAGTGGAGAACCCTGCAGGTATAGGGTTAGAGTACAGTAGGGACTTTTCAGAAATAAGGTAAGGGAAAGATGCTATGCTAGGAGATTTATTTATGTTATTAGAAATTTTATACATTTATATATAGGCATGTGTACCAGTTATATTACAGAATGTGAATTTTTAAAGTATGTGTGGCTGGAGTAGATATTACCTAATATGAAGTTTTGTACAGTTTTCAATATAGCAGGCTATACAGATATAGTTACATATTTTACAAATTTTTATATAGACAGAATATGTATACATATACAGTTTTACTTAGTTGATTACACAGACAGATATTTAACAGTATACAGATAGAATAGTATATATGGTGTATATAGAAAGTTATGTTTTCCTAAATGCCATAACACCTAGAGAGTATAGACAAATTATTTAGATAGAAAGTACAGACATATTATACAGATAGAAAGTGCAGACAGAGTATACAGTTATAGCATCAAGATGCTACAAATATTACAGAATTTACAGTACAGAGTTATAGTGTTATGGTTATTTTGGAAACATGATGAAAACAGTAAAAGAGTATATATGTGTATATATAGTATTAGATCCCTGTGAAAAGATTACAGACAGATACAGTATAGATACAGAATACAGAGTACGGTACCGTTGCTATATACAGATAGAGTGCAATCACATATTTCAGATAGTGTGTGGGTACCGTCCACCATACTCGGAGAGTATGCAATTCCCCAGTTCGCTGGATGGAAGGGGCCGATTTGACGAGGTAGCAGCCAGTCTCGCGCCTAGGAGAATATGTAGTTTGGTTGGGATGAGGTAGTGTAGAGTATAGTGACTTACTTGGAGGGACGACCAGGTTAAGTCCCGCCTACGGGCCGCATAACCATGTCATGAGGGGTCAAATCATGAGATACAAAGTTCCAGGGATAAAGCACAGTTATGTATATGTATACAGTTTTACAGCTTTTTTTTTTATATAGTATGATATTAGCAGTATGAATGATAGAAAGTTCAAATGATACATATATTTTAAGCTACTATACATGTGATATATGAGTTTTACAGATTTACCAGATCATGCAGTTTTACATACTACTATTATAGTTTTACGACTCTGTTACCACACACTAGTAATAGCATATTTCCACTTACTGAGCGTCGTCTCACCCCATTACTTTTATCATTTTTCAAGTGAGCCAGCTAGGCGAGCAAATTAGGCTTGCGGATAGGGAGTTTATTTGATTACTTTGTTTGGTTTTAATTTCAGTAATGGCAGCTACACCTAGGATTCCCTAGTTAGGATGGGTCGTAATTATATATGTATGTGGTATCAGAGAGTATTTATGTTTATATTAGGTTATAAATATTCGGGTCGTTACTTACTAGCACTTCGGGCCCACGTGGCTGGTCGGGGCGTTACAGGTGGTATCAGAGTCTAGGTTGCTAGGTTCTACAGACTAGTTCAGATGATTTTACAAGAGTATAGGTTTAAGTAGGACAAGAATAGGAATGGGTAGAATAGGAATTTCGAGTTTTGCTTTGTAATCCTAGAGGCAGAAATTCCTTGACGGATTTCTATGCTTTTCTGGATCAATCAACTGGTTCATAAAACCATGATAATCCATTGATGGTTCTATTTCCAAGCGGAGGGGCAGGAACTTGAAAACTAGGATGGGGATATGGAATTGGTAGGGTATGTCGTAAATTAGAGGAGAAGAGTTAGGCTGGTATTGGAATTTATTTAAAGTGAGCATTTTTGTGTTATAATTGCACTAGACATGTTAGGGTATAAGAATTCTAAATTCGTTTTGGTTCTATCTTCAGGATGGATCCTAAGGACAGTAATGCTATCGCTGAAGGGAGTAATAGTGAGGGAGGTGCCTATGAGGGTGCCAATGATACTATAGTGGTACTATGGGACTTCGCCCAGCAGTTTATGGTTGAGGTTATGCGGAGTTCTCGGGGCCAGGATCGTCCCACCTTTGATTTGGGAGATTCTATTAAGAAGTTCACTTGCCTAAAGCTTCCTGCCTTCACAGGAAGTACCAACTCGATCCTTGTAGAGAATTGGATTTTGGAAATCGAGAAGATCTTGGTCGTACTACGATGCACCAATGAGCAGAAGGTGTTATACGCCACATTTAAACTGACTGGATAGGACCAGAGATGGTTGAAAGTAGTTAAGCTGCTTGAGGAGCATAGACTGGTACCAGTGGCGTAATGTGGAGCCGATTTAGAGAGGTGTTCTTTAAATGGTATTTTCCAGCTTCTGTCAGGAAAGCAAAGGTAGAGGAGTTCTTGAACCTGACTTAGAGACAACTGACTGTTTAGCAGTACCCCGCCTAATTTGTGGAGTTGTCATGGTTTGCTCCTTACATGGTACCTGACGATTCCACAAAGGCTTGGAAGTTCGAGAGGGGTCTAAGGCAGGAGATTATTAAGCAAGTGAATGTGTTACAGGTTTAGGAGTTTTCTACACTGGTGGATAAAGCCACTGTGGTAGAGGCGAGCTTACATGGGGATGTAAAGGCTCAAAACTCAAAGAAGAGGCTGATGCCTTCTAGTTCTTATACAAGTGCGAGGCTAGGGCCTTGGAGGAATTATGGTAACGGCAAAGGCCAGTGATAGGATACGAGTGCTAGGGCATTTTAGGGTACCTCTTCACACCCTGTTTGCCCTAGGTGTAGTAAGAGGCATTCAGGAGAATGCAGGAGCGGACCAGGTAACTGTTATCGGTGTGGTAACCTGGACACATGGCGAGAGATTGCCATGCTAAATTGAACTTCCCACCTCCACAGCCGTAGTATTAGGAAGATAACTAGGCACCACTTGGAAACTACCAGAGGGGTACGACCCAGGCGCGTGTGTATTCTTTGACTCCTAGTGACGCCAAGAATGCAGGAGATGTGGTGATAGGTAACATTTATGTGCTTTCAAATAGTGTTGTAGTGTTGTTTGACTCAGGTGTGACACATTCTTTCATTTATCGGGGATTCATTAAATTGTTCAGGGTAGAAACTCAATCGTTAGATGTCGAGTTAAAGGTGGTCACACCGACAGGTCAGTGGTAGTGTGTAGTAAAGATCCGAGACTGCCCAATGGGGATTCAGGAGAGAGTGATGCCTACTAACTTGATTATTTTTTACAAGCATGGCTTTGATATTATTCTGGGGATGGATTGGTTAGCAGGCAGCTATGTGAGTATTGACTGCCATAGGAAGGAGGTAGTGTTCATACCTTTTGGGGAGCAGGAATTTATGTTTGTCGAGCCGTGTGTGCACTCTGTTCCATGGATCCTTTCAGCCATTCAGAAAAGGAGGCTACTTCTGAAGGGATGTCAGGGGTACTTAGCATTTGTAAAAGAAGCTCCAAGGAAAGAACTTAAACTAGAGGATATTCCCATGGTAAGGGAGTTCTCAGATGTTTTCCCAGAGGACTTACCAAGATTGCCTCCTTATCACGAGGTGAAATTCGCCATTGAGTTGCTTCGAGGGACAACATCTATTTCTAAGGCTCCATATAGAATGGCTCCAGCGGAGTTGAAAGAGTTAAAGGATTAGCTGCAGGGACTTCTTGATAAGGGGCTTATCAGACCGAGTGTATCACCTTGGGGAGTACCGATGTTGCTTCTAAAGAAGAAGGATGGGTCGATGAGGATGTGTATCGACTATAGAGAGATTAATAAAGTGGTAGTAAAGAATAAGTACCCGTTACCCGAATTGATGATCTGTTCGACTAGTTGCAGGGCACACAAGACTTCTCCAAGATCGATCTACGATTCGGGTATCATCAGATGAGAGTTAAATCAGAGGATGTACCAAAGAGGACCTTCCGTACTAGGTATGGCCACTACGAATTTCTAGTTATGCCTTTTGGATTAACCAATGCTCCTTCGGTATTCATGGAACTGATGAACAGGGTGTTTCACAAGTACCTAGATCAATTTGTGGTAGTATTCATTGATGACATCCTGCCTTATTCGAGGAGTCCTGAGGAGCATGCAATATATTTGAGGTTGGTACTCCATGTACTTAAAGGAAAGAGGTTGTTTGCACAATTCAAGAAATGCAAATTCTAGTTAGAGTAAGTGGCATTTCTAGGACATGTAGTGTCCACGGAAGGTGTTTCGATGGACTCGAGTCGAATATAAATGGTAGTTGATTGGGCAAGGCCGAAGAATGTGCATAATATTAGAAGTTTCTTGGGTCAAGCAGGATATTACCACCGATTTGTAGCGGGATTTTCTAGACTATCAGGTCTGCTGACACGGCTCACGAGGAAGAACATGAAGTTCGAATGGACTAGTGAGTATGAGCAGAGTTTTCAAGAACTGAAGCGGCAGCTAGTTATTGCCCCAGTGTTGACTATTCCATCAGGAGATGATGGATACATGATCTATAGTGACACGTCGAAGAAGGGGCTCAGATATGTTTTAATGCAGTAGGGAAAAGTTATCACATACGCTTCTCACCAACTCAATGAGTAAGAGAAGAACTACCCGATGCATGAAATGAAATTGATGGCAATCGTCTATGCATTAAAAATTTGGAGGCACTACCTGTATAGTGAAAGGTGCAAGATCTTTACGGATTATAAGAGTTTTAAGTACTTTCTCACTTAGAAAGAGTTAAACATAAGGCAGCAGAGATGGCTTGAGTTGACAAAGGAGTACGATTGTACCATTAGTTACCACTTAGGAAAAGCTAATGTGGTATCTGATGCTTTAAGTCAGAAGTCAGTGAATGCGTCAGTCTCAACAATTGGAATTTAGCATCAGATTAGGATAGACCTAGAAAGGTTGGGTGTGGAATTAGTGGAAGGAAAGCACCAAGCATTCATTGCTAGCTTGATAGTGCAACCGACCTTATGGGAAAGGATCATAATAGCTCAGACGAAAGACGCAGAGCTGGTAGAGATTGTGAATGGGGTTCAAGATGGTTGAAGGCAGACTTTAATGTGTCAGATGATGAGGTGTTGAGATTTCACACCAGGATATGCATACCGAATGATGTTGAGATTAAACCAATCATCTTGGAAAAGGCACATCGCTTTCTAGATATAGTGCATCGAGGGAGCACAAAGATGTATAGGGATCTGTGGGAATCTTTCTAGTGGTCTAACATGAAAAGAGAGATCGCGCATTTTGTTGTCAGCAGGTTAAGGCCGAGCACTTGAGGTCAGAGGGACCGTTGCAACCACTTCTTATTCCTAAGTGAAAGTAGGAGCACATTTCCATGGACTTTGTTACGGGATTGCCATCAGCACTTCATGGACAAAATGCTATCTGGCTAGTTGTTGACAGATTGACAAAGACTACCCATTTCATTTCGGTTAAAGTCAGTTATTCTATGAATAGGCTAGTAGAGCTCTAGGTGTAGGATATAATTAGATTACATGGGGTGCATGTGTCTATAGTTTCAAGTAGGGACTCGTGGTTTACTTCCCAGTTTTGGAAGAGTCTACAAGAAGCTTTGGGAACTCAACTCACTTTCAGTACGACTTTTCACCCGCAGACCAATGGTTAGTCAGAGAGAACTATTCAAATTTTTGAGGATATGTTGCGGGCGTGTATACTGAATTTCGGGGGTAGTTGGATTAAATATCTGTCATTAGTTGAGTTCACATACAATAATAGTTATCAGACTAGTATCGGGATAGCACTGTAAGAGGCACTGTATGGTCGAAGGTTATGATCTTTGTTGTGTTGGGGCGAGGTCGGTGAGCGACAAATTTTAGGGTCAGAGCTTATTCAGCAGACTTCTAAGAAGGTTCAGTTTATTAGGGAAAGAATAAAGATAGCACAGATTCGGCAGAAGAGCTATGCGGATACACGCTGGTGAGAGCTGGAGTTCGAGATTGGTGATACCATATTTTTTAGAATTGCTCTAATGAAAGGGGTAATGAGATTTAGGGAAAAGGGGAAGCTAAGCCCTATATACATCGAGCCATTAAAGATTCTGGAGAGAGTTGGTGTGGCGTATAGAATAGCATTACTCCTAGCATTGTCTAGGATTCACGATGTGTTCCACGTATCCATGTTGAGGAAGTGCATTCTGGATCCTTCGCTTGTGATCAGTTACGAGTCTTTGGAACTCAGGGATTTCACTTGTAAAGATACTTTGGCGTAATCATGCAATGGAGGAAGCATCATGGGAAATCAGAAGTATCCACAGCTGTTCGGAGAGACTCGGTTCTAAACAGGTAAGTAGAACGGTAGGTAGCCATTAGTTTTGTATATAAGTTTCTTAGAGTAGGTTGTTTAGTTTATCAGTTGTTTACTATTTGTTCATGGTTGGTCTTTGGGAGAGTTTGTATGGATATTGTAATCTCCCGAGATAGTATGTGTAACCACAATATTCCTCCGCCATAAGTGATGGTATGTAATAAATTTGAGACGGGGCTGCTATGTGGGTGGCCGCTGGCTCTTCCTAAGAGTCGGATTAGCATATCAGTAATCATTCTATGAATTTGATGGAAATAGTTAGCAAATTTTGAGGACAAAATTTTTATAAGGGGGGAAGATTGTAGAAACCCGAATTGTGAAAATAAAAGGAAATAAATATAAAAAAGATAAATAAAGGAAAACAAGGAGGTTGGTTTGGCAGGGCCCAAACCGTCATCGGTTTTCTAGAGGGTGAGAAAATCTTTGCCGATTTTGATCAATTGGGAGAGTTAGCTACCAAACTGGCGCTGGTTTTCTGAAGTTTAGGAAAATTGGTGACAATTTTCTTGCGGGTCTGTATACTTAAGAGCTAAGTTATGTATTTTATTTCATAACTTTCAACTCTCTCTTTCTCTCTCTCTCTCTCTCTCTCTCTCTCTCTCTCTCTCTCTAAAATTAGCGTTTTGATTCTCTCTCTCTCTAGCCACAGGAACACTCTGCTCGTGCTCCTCGGTTCTCTCTCCCTTCTCCCTGCTCGTAGGATCTCGTTGTTCGACTGGTTCGGAAAGCTAGGGTTTCGGGTTTTCGTCCGTTTCGGGTCATTTTTGGGAAAACAAGTAAGGGGATTATATTATATTAGCTATTTTGTGAAATATGGATCGATTAAAATGCAGTATATGGTTATATGCAACTGATTATGGCTTTTATTTTCCAATCCAATCGTTCAAACTGAGGTTTTTTAGCTTAGGGGTCGGTTAATAAATATTATTTTTGAAACCAATCGATTAAATTTAAATATGAGATTACTGGATTGAAGTACTGGGTTTTCTGAATGTTTTGACCAGTTGGAATTATTGATTTCAAATTATTATGGGTGTTTTATAAATGATCAAAGTAAGTAGGGTTGATTATCTCTGTTTTCCTATATATATATGTATATATTCTAGTTAAATAAAATTTGTGGAGATAATTAAACCCATATTTTTATCTAAGCCGATATTTAGTATGATATAACGTGTTTCAGTTGATGAAATAATTATGATTTATCATATGAAAATTTGGGTAGCATGAGAATGGTTTAAATGGCATATATGAACAGAAGTTTTTCACTGGTATTATACAATATGAGATAACAGCTATATGCTGAGATTGATATAATGGCCGAGAGTCGGGAGTGATATAATGGTCATGGGCCGGGTTTTTATGGAATAACATGTTTTATTACGAAATGAGATATAATACATTTTTATTGTGTAAATTGCCATATATGATTCTAGAACCTTGCGGATATGCGATTTGTGATATTATGAGCACGGTACCGTAGCTATATGTGGGCAATGAGTACAATCACATGGGCACAAAAGTGTGATATGAAAAGTTGATTGGAGACCTGGGCCACAGTACTACTCTGAGGTTTTTGCCGAGGGGGGCCCCATCCGAGGCGAATTCCAGATGACCATAGGTAGGAACAATCGTACTTACTACGTTAGCTTGACTTAGCTACGGAACTGCCGGCTGCGAGTTGAGTCAGCTTTCGGGCCACACAACCAGTTATAAGGGGAAGCATGTCATATGAGTATGTGATAGCGTGACGACACTACTTCAGTTGTCCAGGTTGTCTTTGATGCATATATGGGAAAATTTACTATAATTGGGCTATATTAAGCCGATAGTTTATCATTCGAAAATTATGTATTTTCTGATATATAGTGTAGCGCAGTTTTTAAAATGTCATTTTCATATACAGTTAAATGATTGAATTTCATATTCACACGACTCATGCTAGCCACACATTGATAATAATATAGTCTGTCTTACTAAGAAGTGTCTCACCCTTTTATACAAATCATTTTTAGGACCTTCAGGGAATCATGCCTAGCTTACCTTAGGGCTGGGATTAGACTTTTTGGAGTAGTAATCAGAACTTGTGAGATACTAGATATCGTATTTTGTTATTTTGGGATTGTAATATATAGACAGATGGTGTTATGTATGTACATATTTGGAAATAGTTAGAACTCTGGTAAAGTGTTTGGATGTTCTTATAAATCTTTAGCTATTTGGTTTTAATTTCAGTCATGGCAGGTGCACTCGAGATTCCCTGGTTAGGGTAGGTCGCAATTATATATGTATGTGGTATTATAGAGTATTTATGTTTATATCAGGTTATAAATATTTGGGTTGTTACTTACTAGCACTATGGTCCCATGTGGTGAGTTGGGGAGTTACACATTATATTGAACAATATCATACTTTCTGTAATGTTTATAATATTTTCTAAAAATCGTTATCAAACCGTACTTGTTCTATGTAATCATAAAATAATTTGGCCTGCTTATATATACTATGAAATATTCATACTCATGCCACACAAGTGAGTATTAGTCTATAATATGCTATCTGCTTGGAAGAAACATATTTTGCTAAAAAATAATATTAAATCAACTGCTAGGGTTTACTCAACTCAAACACCTGGTTTCCCAAAAATACATATTAATTTATAAACACTATTTCCATATACTTGATTATCTAGAAAATTATACATATAATTTTTGTAATCAATTACTGCATTTTAAATGGTGAATTTTCTAAAAATACCTGACATAATCTATCCCCTTACCTGATTCCTGGAGAAATGCTTGCAGGGATCCTAAAACTGTACCTGTGGCTTTCGCACAAAATCTTGTATTCATATACCTTAGTTTAATCAGCTCAACCCTAGGATGATATATGTATGGAGATGTTATATTTATGATGTGTATGGAATATTAATGATGTGTATGGAATATGAAATATTTATATTCATAATGTGTATGGAATATGAAATATCTATATTCATAATGTGTATGGAATATGAAATATTTATATTGATAAGGAAGAAACAAATATCAACTAGTAGACCCCTAGAACTCATACACTTAAACTTGTTTGGTCCAACTAGAACTCAAAGTTTAGGAGGAAAACAATACGCCTTTGTAATTGTTGACGATTACTCTAGATACACATAGGTATTGTTTTTAGCTAACAAAGATGAAGCTTGTAATTTGTTAATCACTCTATGTAAGAAGCTTCAAAATTAGAAGGGTACAATGTTTCAAACCTAAGAAGTGACCAAGGAAGAGAAATTAAGAATCAAGATGTTGAAAATTTTTGCAATGATCAATGGGCTGATATCTTTACTAAATCTCTCTCAGAAAATAGATTCATAACCATTAGAAGAGAGTTTGATATACTACGTAGTAGAGAAACTAAGTAAAACGACAAAGTTTAAATAAAAATCTACAGTCAGCCAACTGACTCTGAAGTCAACTGATTGACTGAATTAGTTTTCCTGGAAAGAGGCCAGTCAGCCAACTGACTCTGAATTTAGTCGACTAACTGAATTATTCTTCCTGAACCAGAGAGTAGTCAGCCAACTGAACCTGAGGTCAGCTGACTAACTGACGGAAAAACCCTAGGCTCGTTTATAAAAACCTGAACCATTCGAGTGGTCAGTCAACTGACCTAGGGTTTGTCTCTTCGTGTGCTCTCAATTTTTTTTTTCTTGTACCTTTGTATTTTTTATGACAAAATACTTTGTTTGGTAGCTTTGCCTATATGATTTATTTCTTTCCCCTTGTTTTTGAATGATGACCAAAGGGGGAGAGGTTGTGGAAAGCAAAGATGGAATATGATGTGTATGGAATGTTTATGATGTTTATGATGTATGGAGATGTTATATTTATGATGTGTATGGAATATTAATGATGTGTATGGAATATGAAATATTTATATTCATAATGTGTATGGAATATGAAATATTTATATTGATAATGTGCATGGAATATGAAATATTTACATTGATAATGTGTATGGAATATGAAATATTTATGATGAACATGTTAAACAATGATGAGCCTTATGTGACTTTGAGCATATTGTTATCTTTGAATTTTAGCATATTAAACATTTTCACATGCTATACATATTTTATGTCATATGTTAAAGAATGCTTATAGTAAGGGGGAGCTTTTCGTAGGAACCCTCATCTTTGCTCCTCGTTTGTCATCATAAAAAAGGGGGAGATTATTGGCCTAACTAGGTTTTTCAATCTTGTTTTGATCATAACAAATGAAGGATGTTTTAACATGAGCTGTTGAGTGACTTTATTTCAAGTCTAAGTAAAAAGACACTCATGGTTAATCATGGAAGTAAGCTGAAAATCAAAGTCAATCAAGTGAAAGCTTCTCAGTATATTGAAGCAATGAACAACAAATGAAGAGCTTAAAGTCTAAGCAGGACTTTAAGTAAAGACTGAACCTCAAGAGGCTGCAAGACTTAGTGATTAAAGAGATCATGCTTAGAAAGATATTTGTAAGTACTTCAATTTATTATTATTTAGATATGTGAAGCTCCTTAAAATACAAAGACTTAGAGACCAGTACTTGAAAAACCCTTGAAAACGTTTTTAAAAAGTTGTATTCAAGTTTTTTAATTAAACTAGATTTTAAAAATCAGAAATAAAAAAATTATTTGAAAAGAGAGGACTGGCCAGCCGATTGACCATTTTGAACGTGGTTTAGTTAGCCGACTGACCCAAGTTATCTTTTGAAAACATGTCTAGCCAACTGACCTTTCTGAACAAGAATCAGTCAGCCGACTAACATCCTTGCCTGCCCAGCCGATTGACCATTTTGAATGTGGTTCAGTTAGCCAACTGACATTTTCTTGAAATAAACTTTTGGCTGATAGAATGTCCTCAATCACTTGTCCAGCCGACTGACCAATACAAATGTTGACCTAGTCGAGTGAGTCAGCCAACTGACTCTATGGAGATTTTGAATTTCAAACTCTACGGAATTTTTTCAAAATTAATTCTATGATTTAATATCTTTTGAAAAGTTACCTAAATACTCCATGTTAAATGAGGAAACTTTTCTTTAAGAAGTATATAAATACCTCTCTTGCTCAATGAAAATATACGCTTAAGCAATACACACTTTCTATGCTAAAACTCTCTTAAAGCTCATACTTGCTCACACTCTTGCTGGGGGAAACTCTATGAAATTGCTGGTTAATTAAAAGGCTTTGGTTCTGACTTGCAACTAAAATTTCTATATCAATAAGAAAGAACCATTGGTGACTTCTAAACCTCGAGCTTCATATTTTCTATTTATTTTTGGTTTTGAAGTACGATTAGTGATTTAACTTATACAACTTGCACTATGTTTGAAAGTGTTTTTGTACGCAAATATCCATTCCTTTCTACTAGATCTTTGACGATTCAATGTATAGTTGGATCGTTGCACCAAGCATAGGTTGTTACATGGAGAGGTTTCTCTTCCTAAAAAAGAGGTTGGTTATTGTAAAGGTTTTTTGTTTCACCCGGAAGGAACAATGTATAGTGGAATCCTTAGGTGGTTGACCTAAGGCGAGGACGTAGGCTGGGGTAAGCCGAACTTCGTAAAAACACCGTGTCACTCTCTTTTCTTATTCTCTTTAAATTCCAACAACAATATAAACTGCGTGGATGTTTTAATCTTACAAACAACCTTGGATATTAAATAAGTCTAAGATTAAAGTTGATTAGGTTGACCATCATTGATTACGCAAATTAAAAGGGAGTACGTTGGTTAATCAACTCCTAAATTCTTTTAACTAAGGGTTTATTTAAAATCTGAGTTATTCAAAAGAGTGATTGGATGTAATTTTAATTTTCAGTTCAAAGGCCAACTATAGGACTTGCACATTTATATACAGGGCTACTAATAATTAAGCTGAATACTGCAAAGCATACATTAATTGATTACTTGTATTGTGTTTGATTGGTTTGAATAGTTGATTATTTGGTTGTTTATGTTGTGGATGTGTATTGAATAGAATACGTAAGTTTTTCGTGTAGATTTCCTATTGCAGGATTCGTTGACGAGCCATGTCACCTCGTCGATGAGTCCTGTAGAAAGTTCGTCGACGAACCTAAACTCTCGTCAACGAATTTCAATCTTCCAAAAATTCTCTCTTGGTATCTTCTCGTCGACGAGACAGAACTTCGTCGATGAGATCCTGAAGAACCCTCGTCGACGAAACCCCTGTGTTCATTGATGAGGCCTAAAAATTTCTCGGGATTATCCCATCCAAAATGCAACGTCGTCGACTGCCTCCTTCTGTTCCTGTTTCCAATTCCCTTTCTTTTTATTATTTAAATACCATTATTCTTCGGGTCGTTACAAGAGGGGTGCTACTTATATGGGCAGGTAATCAGCCCAATCCTTAGGAAATTCTCGTTAGAAAAATACATTGCATGTGTGTGAGTAGGGACAGAGAATGATATCATAATTATGGATTAATTTGTAAATTATGATTATATTTTGTACACAAACCTCATAATAGCCACTCATTGGTATTAATCTATTTCTTCTTACTCAGATATGTCTCACCCGATATAAATTTCATCTTTTTCAGGGCCTCCACAGGATCGAGCTTAGCGAGCTTAAGGTCGGGTTTGTTGGCATAGTATTTTGTGAGAGAGTACAAATTTTGGTTGTATTTTTGGTTTATGTTTTTAGTTTTTCTGAGATATATATATATATATATATATATATATATATATATATATATATATACTAGATGTTGGGAAATACTATTTTGGGATGTTTATATAGAACTCTGGTATATTATTAAGGATGTTTATTTATTTTTTTCTGTTGCATGATTGAGGTTATGGTATCAGACACAAGTGATTGGATCATATCACACCTCGGGTCCCATTTGGAGGGTTCAGGCCGTGACATACCAGCTTTTAAGCTTTTTCCAAACAACCACAAAAGAATTTTCCTCCATGACAAAATAAAGAACTTCGTTGGCCAAACACAATCGTATCGTAGCAACAACCTTTGCCTCTAATTCTTTCCAATTAGCCTCATCCATACCTTCTGGTTGAACACCATACAAGCCTTCACCATCCTTTGCTGCACAAGAAAATCTTTCACTCTCCTTTTCCATAAACCAAAGTTTTCGATTCCATCAAATTTGACAATGCCAAATTTTGTTGATGAAGTGCCTAATGCTATAACAACAATGCTCTGATACCAATTATTGTGAATAAACTCGTATTTGCACAGCGGAATCTAAATGTAGCAACCAATGAAGAACACATAAGGAACACACAAGTAGTATATATGAAAGCAAGAACAACAACGCAAAGGTTTACATGATTCAGCAGTGTGTACATCCATAGGAGGAATCGACAAATGTTTTCATTATGTAAATGTTAAAGGAGACAATACAATACAATAATGATCTTCTTGTCTAAATACACTCAGACAAGTGTATAAATAAATTTCTTTCGGAGGTTTCCCCCCAAAACCTAACAAACTTAGCATTCATATTCAATATCTGAATTCAACCTCGTTGCCTAGAATAAAACTGTCGATGGTTTCAGAAAATTCGTTGATGGTTTCAAACAGAATAGAAATAATGTCCCTACTGCATTGCTGCATTCTGATTTCCATTCATGTTTTCCCTTTGAATGTGTGCCATAATTCACAACATATAACTACTTTGCTACTAATATTTTGAGTTCCCGAGGCCAGTATTTTGATTAGGTTGGCTTTAATTCTCTTATGAGTTATCATGAACCTAAAGAACCTTCCAAAGAGACTATGAATGCACATTTGGTCCAATTGAGCTTCATTTGATATTTCCTAAGATATTATATGCTTCTTCAAAATCTATAACTAATATGTTTAAATGCTCCCTTGCTCTTAATAATTAGCATATTATTAACATAAGCCTATGTTCTAGCCTAATTGAACCTTGAATATTTCATTGACTAGGCAGTGGTAAGTTGCTTGGATGATTTTAGGCCAAATGATATGACCTTGTAATAATAAATTGCATGGCCTTTAGTTAGAGAATCTTTTGAGAGGAAGTTCTTGGAACTTCATATCTTTAATTTAGACCATGAAAGCAATCATCTTGACATCTTAGCTTAATCCAAAATTTTATAATTCCTTTACGTTGAACCTTGTGCATAGTTATGGCTAGACTCTTGGTGCTCAAGGCGCACAACCATTAAATCTATGGTTGATTTCCTCAATATCTTTCTACTAATGACTTTTTTTTAATAACTCGGATAATTGTTTGAAATTGTTAAATGATTTTGATGGTAAGATCAAATACTAGGTAGAAGATAAATTTTTGAGTGTTACAATAACAACATTTGATATTATAGGGATCATTATGATGATTCAAAAGTTCTCCATATATGGTCAATTGGATATTGTCAATCTAAGGTTGCCTAGCCTTTAGGGATTCACCTTGCATATCATCAACTTGGTTAGGCTTTCCATTATTAAACTTTTTCCTATTTTCTCTTCCTTTCCAAGCCATTTAAATGTATTCTTTGAAGACCCCGCTTGGTTTATGGCTTGATCATTTAGGGTGGGCACCTACATATGACGATCATCCTCATCATATTAGGGAATGACAAGTATAATGTTGTATTTTAGAGTATTGCATTTGTTGCTCTGCCCTACATTGTTGAAATCAGACTTTACCTATGTGTCATATGAGGGAACTTACAATCATTTTCCTTCACTCGGTCCAAACAATAAATATTCCTTCTATCACATATATAGTCAGGTTCTTCATTTCACTATGCAAGTTTTGGTTACTCCTAAGGTGATGTAGTTTTCTTAACTATTATCTTTTCACATGGCTTTAGTCTATAGAGAGAAAGAATAGTCACTTGATCTTGCACCTCTACAAATTGATGATTTGTTGAGACTATAAGGATTTCATGGTGGGAAGCCTAAGGTGATGACTTACATTGATAATTGTCGAGTTGGTACCCCTTTCTAGTTGGATTTATATCCCATGCCTATGTGCATTGTTTCATAGTCACCATTTCTTTTTGCTTGAGGCTTTCCATAGACAATTTCAATTGTTGATGTAGAAATTTGGCAGGTCATTCTCAACCTTTAGATGACATGCAAAATAAGATTAGCAAAAGTACACTTTGACACTAACTATTTGGTGCTTAAGTCAATTTAGATATAAGGAATGATATGCAAATGATTCAAGTTTGTTGTATTTAAGCAAGTACTTGATTCTTGATTAGGAAAGCGCATTGATAATATAGCATTTTGTCACTTCTACTAGCCAATCGACCAATGTAAAATGTGGATTCTAGCATTATTATTAGTTACTTGATCATCATAATTGTCACATTTTTATATCTAAGATGGATGTGTACTAGTTGTGTCTAGTTGACATTTCCCTAAAATAGTTTATGGCGCACTTAAAATCAAGTCAACCTACTCTTCTTTTGATTTTGTTTGTCCCAAACTTGATAACATGTTATAAGTCATGACTAGTTTCACCAATAGTTCATTTAGGTTGGCATGTTTAATTCAAACCTCATCCTCGTAAAATATATTCGTTATCAATGGGGTATTCGATTGAGCAAAGAAATTTAATGCGTGACTTTGGTTTCAGTTTACAAAAGGTAGTTTATCCAAAAGAAAAAACAAAGGTACATATTTAGTATAAGGACAATAATCCTCAAGATTTAGCAAGTAACCAAAATATATAAATTTTGATATTAAAAAAATTAAACATAAAATTATTATTACTCACCCTTAACAAGAAGAGTACTTTTTGTCATTTTTTGCCTCCCTTTTTTGGTCAATTTCAGTAGGAAAATCCTTGGCTTGAATTTGATTAAATTTCTAGTTACTTTTCCAAAATTTTATAATTATTTAAAATTTTTTACTTTTACAAAAATTTTTGATAAGATTTTTGTTCCAAACCTAACTTCTCCCATAAATTATTGAATCCACTTTATCAAACATTTGAAGGCCGAACTCAAAAGACAAATGCATAACATAATGCTCAATTAAGGGGTAGTGAGGATTCCAATTATCATAAAATTGTTGATTTTGGTGCAATCCCAAGAGGGGGGGGGGTGAATTGGAGATTTAAAAATTTCTTAGGTTAAATGATCAACAATTTAGTATATCTCAACCTAGTGGAAGTCTAAACACGTATGATGTTGCAGAAAAGATAAATCAATCAATACTCAGCACATGCAACATAGTTCTAGTATCGCTCAACTAATTGCAATTACATGTTAGTCAGATATGCAATATATTTAGCAAAGAAATTAAATCAAGCAATAAGTAGAATATAAAACAATAAAAGTAAAGGTAACACCGAATATGTTATCAGGGTTTGGCAAACGTGCCTACGTCCCCGCCTCAGCTCGCAAACCCGAGGATTATCACTATTACTCACTTAATGGGTGGAGCAGCACCGATTACAACCATGTTAAATTTTCATGGTGGTTAACGAATTTCCGGATGTATTCCTAGAAGACTTACCCAGTTTACCTCTTGATTGAGAGGTGGAGTTTGCTATCGAGTTGCTGCCAAGGCAAGGTGCCATTTTCTAAAGCTCCACACTGGATGGCTCCAACTGAACTTAGAGAGTTGAAGGAGCAGTTGAAATAATTACTGGATAAGGGCTTTATCAGACCTAGTGTTTTGCCCTAGGGAGCTCCAGTATTGTTTGTGAAGAAGAAGGATAGGTCGATGCGAATATGCATTGATTACCGTGAGATCAACAAGATAACAGTAAAAAACCGATACCCGTTGCCTCGTATAGATGATCTACTTGAACAGCTATAGGGAAAACAGGTCTTTTCAAAGATTGATCTATGGTCAAGGTATCATTAGGTGAGAGTTAGGACTGAGGATGTTGCAAAGACTGTTTTCCAAAACAGATACGGTCACTAAGAGTTCTTAGTTATGCCTTTCAAGTTAACTAACACTCCTGCGGTATTTATGGACCTAATGAACAAGGTTTTCCATGAATACCTAGATCAGTTTGTAGTGGTATTCATCGATGATATTCTAGTATATTCTAAGAGTTCAAAAGAGCACGAAAACCATCTGAGGTTGGTACTTCAGGTTTTACGGGAGAAGAAGTTGTATGCTAAGCTGAAGAAATGCAAGTTCTAGCTGAATCAAGTCGCATTTCTAGGCCATGTCGTGTAAAGGGGTAGTATCTCAGTTGATCTTGGTAAGATAGAAGCAATGGTTGACTGGGTGAAACCGAAGAGTGTGCAGGATGTTCGGAGTCTCCTAGGATTGGCTGGGTATTATCGGCGGCTTGTGGAAGGATTCTTTAAGTTATCTAGCCCTCTAACACTATTGATGAGGAAGGGTGTAAGATTTGATTAGAACAACGAGTGCAAGTAGAGTTTCTAGGAGTTGAAACACCGACTAGTCACTGCTCCGATTTTAACCATCCCATCTGGGGATGGTGGTTTTGTGATTTATAGCGACACATCGCTAAAAGGGTTGGGATGTGTGCTGATGCAACAGGGGAAAGTAATTGCTTATACTTCTCGGTAACTCAAGGAGTATGAGAAGAATTACCATATGCATAATCTGGAGTTGGCGGCAGTAGTATATGCATTGAAGATTTGGAGACACTACTAGTACGGTGAACAGTATGAGATCTTCACAGACCACAAGAGCCTCAAATACTTTTTCACACAGAAGGAGTTGAACATGAGGCAGAGAAGGTGGTTGGAACTGATCAAGGACTACGATTGCACTATTAGCTATCACCTCGGGAAAGCTAACGTGGTAGTTGATGCATCAAGTCAAAAGTAAGAGCATGCATCAGTATCTCCAGCAGTAGGTTGACATTATGTTAGACGAGATCTGGAAAGTGTTGGCATGAAATTGGTGGATGGTAATCATCAGACTTTCATTACTATCAAGGGTCAGCTACAGATTTGGAAATAGGCTATATGTTCCAAACGACGAGGGGATAAGGAGGACGATCTTGGAGGAGGCGCATCGTTCTTTGTATATGGTACATCCGGGTAGTACGAAGATGTATTAGGATTTGAGCAAATCTTTCTAGTGGAGTGGCCTAAAAAGGGAGATTGCTCGATTTTTGGAGCAATTTCTGACATGTCAATAGGTAAAGTCTGAACATCAAAGGTTAGCAGGGCCGCTACATCCCTTGAGTATTTCAGATTGGAAATGGGAGCATATTTCCATGGACTTTGTCACCGGGTTGCCACCAGCACTACACGAGCAGAATGCCATTTGGGTAATCATGCACCGGTTGACTAAATCTGCTCATTTTGTACCGATCAAAGTTAGCTACTCCTTGAGTAGGCTAGCAAATCTATATGTGTAGGAGATAGTCAGAATGCACGGGGTACCAGTATCCATTATTTCATATCGAGACCCGAGGTTCACTTCTCGATTCTAGAAGAGCTTATAGGAAGCACTAAGGATGAAGCTTACTTTCAATACAACGTTCCTCCCCTAGACTAATGGACAGTTAGAGAGGACGATACAGATCTTGGAGGATATGTTACGAGCTTGCATGTTAGATTTCAGCGATAGTTGGATTCATTTTCTACCGTTAGTGGAATTTGCCTATAACAACACCTTCCAAGCTAGTATCGGGACAGCACCATTCGAGGCATTGTATGGTTGGAGGTGTCGGTCTCCTCTATATTGGGATGAGATTGATGAACGACAGGTATTGGGGCTTGAACTCATGCAGTAGGCTTCTGAGAAGGCTGGTTTGATCAGAGATAAGATTAAATCAGCTCAAAGTTAGTAGAAGAGTTATGCGGATATTCTCTTTCGTGAGTTGGAATTTGAGGTAGGGGTAAGATATTCCTAAGAATCACTCCAATGAAAGGGGAGATGAGATTCAGGAAGAAAGGCAAGTTGAGCCTAAGGTATTCAGACCATTCGAGGTACTGGAACGAGTGGGTCCAGTGGCCTACATGATTGCACTACCCCTAGTGCTCTCGATGATCCATAATGTATTTCACATATCCATGTTGAGAATGTACTTGTCGGATTCGTCGCATGTGATTAGTTATGAATCCGTAGAGATTGGAGATGCTTTGGCATATGAGGAGGTACCTATTCAGATTATGGACCGTAAAGTTCAGAAGCTACGTACCAAGGAGATACCGTTAGTGAAGGTACTGTGGTAGAATCACGTGGTTGAGGAAGCTTCTTGGGAATTAGAGATGGAAATACGCTGAAAATATCCACAATTGTTCTGAGTAATAGCTTGGGTAGCTGGATCGGTATGGGTATGTATGTAATATTTTGTTATCATAGTAATGTTGTATAGTTAGTCTCTAGGAGAGTTATGCAATATTATGAGCTCCCGAGACGACATGCATGTAACCACGATATTCCTCTACCATAAGTGAGGGTATGTATGTATTTGGGATGAGGCTACTATATGGGTGGTCGGCTGCTCTTTCTAGGGTTAAGTATAAGTTTGGGTATGTAGTTGAGTTGGTAAATGAGAGATTGCAAATTTCAAGGACGAAATTTTTGTAAGGAGGGGAGGTTGTAAGAACCCGACTCGAGAATTTTAGATTTAATAATTAAGAAAAGGGCAAAAAGGTAATTTGAACAGGCTTCATCAACGAAGCCATTGTTCTCATCGAAGAAGGCCCTCATACTGTTCGACGATAAAATTCAGAGGTTCATCAATGAAAAGATACTGAGAGATTCTGGAAAATTCTGAATCTCAGGTTCATCGACGAAGCCACCGCGATGTCGATGAACTCCCTTCTTTGGCTCGTCGATGAAGGCGCTGTTTCGTTGACAAGGTTGGCCAGGTCAAAGGGGCTATAAATATATTCCTTCATTGCTTAATTGCTAAGAAAGCTAAATTCTCATCTCTCTCTCTAGAACCAGTGGAATCTCTCCTTCTCTCTTCAATTCTTCGTTGTTTGTCGCTTGATTCAATGATCTGATGTTACTGCATGGATCAGGGGAGGAATCTCTTCGAGAATAGTGGATCAGAAATTCGTTTCGAGGATTTTTGGGTTTTGACCCAAAATTGAGGTAAGGGTCCAATTTCATTTTTTGTTTTTTTTTTTTTTGGTAGATCTGTAGAGAATAGTATTGTAAGGAAGTATTGTTCTTCGTTCTTTAGGTTTTGTTACCTTGATTCGTAGTTTTGGAGCTGTAGAGTTTGTGTTTTGGTTTTCGGGTTATGGTAAGGGGATTCTGTTCATATCAGTTATTTTTGAAATTGAAATCGGTAAACATGTAGTTTACGATTGTATGTATGTTTTGGTTACTTATTTGGAAAAATCTATCGGGTGAAAATGTGGGATTTTCAGGTTACAGTTTTGGGGGAAAATTAGGGGTATCGGATATCATCTCCATTTTTGTTAGAATATCGTATGTTGTATATACTATATAGTAATGAGGTGACCGTAGCTGTATTTGTATTAAACTATATTCTTGAATTGAAAACGATATGATTTGTTGTATACTCAAATAAGTGTGGAATGAACTGTTGTATGCAAAATGTTCCAGGTTTTATAAAACAGCTGGGACGGCTAATTACTGTAAGCTTAGGGGTATAGGAACATGAGTTCCAAAATTGTTTCAGGTTTTGTGAAATTTGCCACCTCTCGGCTAATTACCGTGGGCAAACGCCATATCTCAGCTAAATACCGTAGGCGAGAGTGTCCGGCTCTATATCCGAGGGTGTGAAATATCGCATGTTTGTTCCTTCTGGTCACCGATGGGTGTGAGTGGACATCGTATTAGCAACCATATCGCTGTGAGGCTTCATTTATTGTAGGGTATCGGGTGCTTGAGTGTGATGACATTGACCGTATGTTTGGTATCGTATGTACTGGAACTAGATTGTGAAATATACTAGAACTGTATCGTGTTATGTTTTATGTAGAAATAACACTTGTATGCCACACACTGATATAACATGTTTTCTTCCTTACTGAGAGGTGTCTCACCTCGAATATACAAATTTTTTTCAGGTCCTTTGAGTAGCCGAAACTAGCATCCTAACGTTTAGGAGCGTGGGTGTCGGTTAGCTACGTATATTACTTGAGTAAGTACTAATTTTGTAACCGGGTTGTCATTGTTGGGTTTTGTAGATGCTTGAGGTATGTACTGTATTTTGGAGCATAAACTTTAGTCATGTATAAACTCTGGTATGGTACATTGTATGTATTAGACAGAATATTTTCGCTGCGTATTTGAGGTGTATGTACGTGTATGTGAATGTGTATAGGGTTTACATGTACCCCACGGGGTCGGATCCTCATTTAGTGTAGTATCATACATGTTTTAATTGATACAGAGACTGGTTAAGTTACTAAAATCACACCTGGGGCCCATCTGCAGGTTCGAGGCGTGACAAGATATTTGTAGTAAAAGCTTGTAGAAAATATTTTGCTTCACAAATCATAATACAAGCTTAGGAGTCTTGCAATACAAATGCTAAGACTCACAAGCTACAAAGTTTCCCCACACAATGGATTTATTGATTAAATCAAGGGGAAAACTTTAGGCTAATCTCTCAATCGAAAAGCAATCACACAATCACAACAATAAGAGTATTAGCAAGTTGGAACAATATAGAATCACTCAAAGGCACTCTCACCAAACTTGATTTAGCAAAAGAATAGCAATGGGTGAGTGTATAGGCTTTGTATTGGAAGAATAAGCTTTCAAAAATTCAGAGCATTTTTCTCTTAATCAAATTGCTAATCATCCTTTAATCTTACAAATGAACCCATATATATATATATATATATATATATATATATATATAAATGTCCAAAATTTTGACCGTTGGGGACAAAAGGGGAATTATTAGAATTGTTTAAAACATGTTTAAGCCAATTAACCTTGATTTACCCTTAACGCCCGCGGTAAAAAATTGGCCAACCTGAGAGTTTCAGGCGCCTAACCCTTGGGTTCGGCTGCCTTAATAGATACATGAAGAAAAGTAAACTTTATGTGTTTGGGTGCCCGTAAAATGGTTCGATTTGCTACTCTGGGCAATTTTCTAACCTGCTCAAGGTTCAGTTGCCTGATCAGAAGTTCAATTTGCCGAACTTCAACATTCGGTCACCCTAGGTGAATTTGAACGTGAAATTCGGGCGCCCAAAACCAGTGGAAAAGTCCTTATTTTGAGTTGGGTCGACCGTGAACACTCAGTTCATTTCGACTCAGTCACCCGAAGTTAGGTCAACTATTTGACTTTCGCTACATTCAGTCGATCGAGGCGTTTTCAACGCCAAGGTTCGGTCACCCGAAGCCAGGTCAAATTAAAACCTAAGTCATATTTTTAGACCGTAAGATACCCTTGATTGCATATATGATAGTGGGGATAATCCTAAGTGCTTGTGCAAGGACCTAGGATCTTTCTAAACTCGTATTGAGCTTACAGATCCTACATGCATGATATGCATCAATTATTACAGACCTTTGGAATTAATAATATTACAGACCCGAATTGAATTGAATATAAATTACAACAAATAAACATATTTGGTCTTCATTTTCTTCAAGTCACCACGTGCCACCATATAACTTTGCCAATTTGATCATGCACACAAGCTCGGCAAACATTAAATACCAAAGTATTTGTCATAATCAAAACATGATATGACATATAAGGTCAACATTAATAGAAAAGCTAAACGCCTATTCCCTATTTTATACTGAATATGTTGATAAGCAAATTTTCTCTTTTTAAAAATCATTCCGAGGTCCATGTACAATCTGATGAAATTTGAATTGTCCAGATACTTTTATCTTTAAATTTATAGGATTGAATCCAAATGACCCAAGGAACACTTTTAGATGTAAAAATACTCCATATACTTCTAATTGCAATAATACTTTGCCAGTCCTCAAGAGAAACCAAGCCCAACCCTCCTTCCTTTAATGATTGATAGATATCTTGCCATTTAACCTTATAAATATAGGTAATCCAATCATTGCCCTTCCAAATTAAGAAAGCCTTTAATTTTTTATTTTTTTTTTTCTAGTTCTTTCACAACAATCTTGGGAAGAACTACAATAGAAGCCCAAAAGCCATATATTCTTTGCAAAATTGACTTAATCAATTGCAATCTACCATTATAGAATAAGAATTTATGAGTCGAAGCTTGAATTCTGGCAAAAAAAATTTCAATCAACATATCACAATCCCTTCTACTAATTCTTTTTGTAGTAAGAGCCACTATCAAATATTTCACTTAAAGATGACAAATAGAGATACCTAAGATTTATTGAATTTCATAAATAGTCTCTCTAGGAATCACACAACAATATATTTTTTATTTTTAGGGGTTATATTTCAATCTTGACGACTTATAAAAGATATACAATGAACTTCTGACACTATATCCAGAGTTTATATCACCTTTAGCTAGAATAACTTAATTATTAGTAAAACAAAGATTAAACAACTTGAGAGTTTTTTCATTTGGGATGATAAGATAGTCGACCTTGAGTAGCAGAATGATGAAAATTTCTAATAAAACCTCCATTGCCATCACAAAAAAGTAATGGGAAATTGGATCCCTTGTCTAAGACCCTTCCATCCAACTATGTGCAACAACTTTTGCAAAACATTGCATTAAAGCCATATTAGGACTAAGCGATTATCACTAGAATGAAAATATAACTTCTTAATCTTATTTCTATCAGCAAGTTTACTTAGAGTTTCCTTCTTAGAATCATTGCATTTAAAATCTACAATCTTCTTAAGACAATCAACATTACAAACCAAAACACTACTATCCCTTCAACCAAGTAAGTCTTTGTAATACCCCTACATTTTCTCTAATATTTCCTAATGACTTGCAATTTTGAGCCATTTTTTTCCACCTCATTAATAGTAATCTTACATTTGTTCATATGCCTCAATGTTACTTTTTTCCTTTAGGAATATTTAAAAAAGGGGGATTCATACTTAAAATTAGTATCAAATATCAAGAAGTATCGAAACAGAAAGTTTAAGAAATACCTAAATTTAGGCATGACAATTAGCAAAAGAAACACCAAATTGAGTTTTAGTCTGATAGCTAATGGTACGCGAGATTTTTACAAGTTACTTTGAATTGACTTGTTCATAAATAAAGAATCAAACATACACCCATATCTAACATATAAATTGACGAGTTATAAGCATATAACCGTTAAAATATTTTACTTATTATTTGAGCCTATTACCCCATTGGATCGGTTTTTTAATTGACGAATCATTATTACTTAAATCCAAACTCGATTTAAATATACAAATAATGAAAATTTTGAGTGAGAGACAATGACACATTTTTTCAGCCCTAGCCAATAATTCTCTAAGCTTAAGAGGACACTTGATGCAGAATTGGATGAGGCAAGGCTTGGTCTCATTTTGTGGTGGTGGTTGCTAGGCTTCTACTGAGAGTGGCATAGAATCCCACTTGGAGATTTAGAAAAAAGAAAAAAGAAAGAAGAACAAAGTAGGACCATTTTTAACCAAAATTAAAGAAAGTATCAATTGTTTGGTTGATTTTGCAAAATCTTTTGTGCATACTTTAAACCGAAAATTATTGATTTGAATTTTCAAATGTAAAACTCTAAATAAACTTATTTTTCTTTCATTGTCTTTTGTGATTTGCATGATTATTTAATTTTATTGTTAATATTATTATTTCATATTTGAAAGTATGGAATTCCATCTTTATGCAGAGTTGGAAAAATTGTAATATAAAACTTCTATTAAATTTTACCCAAATTCACACAAATTTGAATCCAAACTTAAAATTCATAACAATCTCGGGAAGAACTACAATAGAAGCCCAAAATCCATATATTCTCTGCAAAATTGACTTTTTTTTTGTTTTTTTTTTTAAAAAGAGGGGTGCACCTCCATTTATTTATTAATATACCATCACTTTTGGCGGAGAAAAACTATGGTTACAAGAAAAAACAAAAGGGAGAGTACAGAAAAACCCTCAGAAAACAAGCAACCAACCAAACTAGGAAAAAACTAAACATAACCATCATAGAAGATAAAAATATAAACACAACCAAAATCAAAATAAAATACACCAAATGAAACTCTAGAGTTAAACTGACGACGAACGGAAATGAGACCCCACCTATCCATCCGAAGAATACCTTTCAGATAACGTGGTAAAAGGTGTTGTTTTTCGTAGATTACATTGTTTCCCATTTCTCCTTCTTCAGCAAGAAAATCAGCTGCACTATTGCCTACCCTGTATTGATGCATCACCATGATGTTCACTCCTTCAAGCTCCACCACGAGCCCCTCCCAAAATTCCCAAAGATACCACAAAGTATATCTACCTTTTCGAAACCAATCAAATACAATTCTCTGGTCACTTTCAATAATCACATTATAGGATAAGAATTTATAGGATAATAATTTATGTGTCGAAGCCTGAATTCTAGCGAAAAAAATTTCAATCAACATATCACAATCCCTTTTACTAATTCCTTTTGTAGTAAGAGCCACTATCAAATATTTCACTGAAAATGACCAAGAGAGATACTTAAGATTTGTTGAATTTCATAAATAGTCTCACTAGGAATCATAGAACAATATATTTTTTATTTTTAGGAGTTATATGTAATGACCCGAATAATAATGGTATTTAAATAATAAAGATGGAGGGAAATGGAAACAGTAACAGAAGGAGGCAGCCAACTTCATCGATGAACACAGGGAATCCGTCGACGAGGGTACAAGAGGGTATCGTCGACGAAGACAAATTTCGTCGACGAGAAGATACCGAGAGACTGTGTTCAAGCTCTGAATTTCATCGACGAGATGATGGTGTTCGTCAACGAACCTTCTTCTTGGCCTTGTCGACAAGGTGACGTGGCTCGTCGACGAATCTTGTAGTATAAATAGTGTTAAAAGAAGGTTTTTACGCAGAAAATTCACCGACACTCTCTCTCTCTTCTCTCACACAGTTCCTCCTCCTTCTTTCTTCGATTTTGGTCCCATCAACTGCCAGATCGATGATCTAAGGCCACCACGACGCTCTTGGGAAAGTTCTCCCTAAGTTTGTCAAAGCGGATCGTCGGTGGGACGAAATTAGATTTCATCCCAGATTCAGGGTAAGACATTTTTGTTAAAATTTGACTTTCCAGCAATTGTAGGAAATGTTGTAGACATAGAAATAGTAATATTTTATTTTGGGATATATGGTTTTCAGGGTGTTGAGTGGAGAACCATGCGGGTGTAAGACTCGTCATAGTAGGGGATTTTAGCAGGAATCAGGTAAGGGAAATATGCTATGCTAGGAAATTCTAGTATGTTTTCAGTATAAATTTTACGTTATTACCAAATTATTACTCACAACATAAATTTATACAGTTTATCAAGTATGTTTAATATGTTTTAAATTATTGTGTGGCTTGGGAATATAGATATAGTACAAAAACATGTTTTATAGTATTTTTTAGAGTTATGTTATACAAAATATACAAACAGTGAATATGTTTTACAGCATTTTCAGAATACCATGATTATACAGTTTTATAGTACCATGACATACAAATTTACAGTTAATCTCAGAAATACAGTTAATATAGTTGCAGTTTACTATAGCGTTATGGTTAATAAAGTTATTACAGAATTATGGTAAAACATATAGTTGTATATAGAGATGTATTATATAGTATCAGACCTTGATGGACCATTACAGATACAGTTTACAGAGTACGGTACCATTGCTATATACAAAATAGAGTGCAACCACCTATTTAGATAATACGTGGTAGATAAGTCGATCGTGCCCACGTACCGCACAACCCTGTCATGAGGAGTTAAATCATGACATACAATTATCCATCCATGGAAGTTTTCAGTTATTATTATGTATGTACAGTTTCATAGAAACAAGGCATATACGTGTATATATATTAAAAGTATTATGTATGAAAACCTAAAATACAGATATGTTAAGCAACATGGAAAAGGTGGTGGTTTATATTACTTGTATTGTATTTACAAATTCAGTTATACATGATTATATAGAAACAGATTTTCATAGCATTGTAACTCATTTGCCACACACTAGCAATAATATATTTCATCTTATTGAGCGTCATATCATCCTATTAAATTAATATTTTTTAGGTGATCAAGCTAAGCGAGCAAATCAGGCTCGCAAGTAGACGAGCTTTAGTACCGCCCTGTCAGTAGAGTGAGTATTTTTGGGAGTATTTCTGTATAGCCCTAGCCCAGATGAGGGTATTTTGGGAAACAGTATGTATAGTTTGGGAACATTATAGCTCTCTGGTATTGTATATATTTATATAAGGTGGTGGTTGTGTGATTTTAGCTTCTTGTTGCTTAGGTGGATGACTAATTTTATATAGGAAGGTATCACAGAAATGGAATTTCACAATAATTATTATTATTATAAAGAGGGAAAAAAAACTTAGTTAATTTAGCAGGTCGCTACAATTTGGTATCAGAACCTAGGTTGCTAGGTTCTGTAGACTTTAGAGTGCAGCTGAAACAATACTAGAGTATAGGAAAGGATTTGAGGTTTGTTCTGTGGTCTGGGTACAGGATTACCGTGGTGGATTCTGTGTTTTTCCTGGGGTGACGATTTTAGGAAAACCATAGTAAACTATTGTTGGGTCATGTGTTTAGGTTGCAGAACTGGATATTGAGTTAAGGTCAGGGAAGGTAGTTAATTTTTAATTGGTATAGGATACGTTTATGTAGGAGATAAGGTGCTTAAGTGTGGTTCTTGTTTTCAGGATGGACCCAGGAAGCAGTGGTACAAATGCTGGGGGAGACAGGCCAGGACCTTCCTGCATGGGTGGTGATACCGACGTAGTGCTACGCAGCGTCACTCAGTAGGTGATGGCTGAGATGGCCAGGAGCTCTGGGGAGCATGGCTATTCGATTGAGCAGTTTATGTGGATGAAGCCCCCATCCTTTGCCAGAGGAGATGACCTGATTGTAGCTGAGAATTGGGTCCAGGACATCGAAGAGACGTTGGTTGTGCTCCCTTGTAGGGATGAGCAGAAGGTAGTATTTGCAGCATTTAAGCTATCAGGGGAGGCGAAACGCTGGTGGAGATCAGGGCGTTTGATAGAGGAGCAGAGACTGGTCCAGTACGTGGGACTGATTCAAGGAGCTGTTCTTTGAGCGGTATTTCCCTACTATCGTTTGGAGGGCGAATGCAGTAGAATTTATGCACTTGGTACAGGGGCAGATGACTGTATCTCAGTACGCGGCTTAGTTTATCAAGTTGTAGCATTTTACTCCACATCTAGCACCTAATGAAGAGAAAAAGGCAAGGAAGTTTGAAGAAGGACTGAGGCAGGACTTATTTGAGCAAGTGATTGGTTTCAGGGCTTAGACATTTACGTAGGTTGTAGATAGAGCTGTAGTCATTAAGAGTGGTATACAGAGGGGTATAACAGCCTAGAGTTAGAAGAAGAGGCCTGCGCCTCAGGTTTTTGAGGCTGGCTCCAGTAGGGGTCCATGGAGAGGAGGTCGTGATAGAGGAGATTAGAGGCAGATGACATGACCTCGGGAGAATTAGGGTATGCCGATTTTCCCGGTATGTCAGACATGCGGGAGACGTCATTTGGGGGAGTTCCAGGTAGGGGGAGTTGTCTGCTATCGTTTTGGGAGACCTAGTCACATGGCACGTGCATGCCGAAGACCGCCAGACCAGGTCCTAGCTCCCAGGCCCTATCAAGGAGGATATCAAGCGCCTCGTGGAGGTCAGTAGAGGAATGTGGCCCTGGCAAGGGTTTACGCGTTGACGTCAGGTGATGCGGATGCTGCTACGGATGTGGTGACAGGTACATTTACTGTTTTATCACATCCCGTTATTGTTTTATTTGATTCAGGTGCTACTCATTCAATTGTCTCTGTATCCTATGTTAAATTATCTGGAAGTGAGACTCAATTATTAGACAGAAAACTGTCAGTAGCTACACCGTCTGGGTCAGTGATGAGGTGTAAAAGGATACTTAGAGGCTATCCTATAGAAATTCAGGGGAGAGTGCTACCAGCTGACCTGATCGAGTTAGAGATGTGCGAGTTTGATGTGATACTGGGTATGAATTGGCTGGCAATAAATTATGCCAGTATTGATTGCCATCAAAAAGAAGTAATTTACAGACCCCCTGGTGAGCGAGAATTCTGGTTTATTGGTTCACATGTACATGCTCCATCGCAGCTAATATTAGCCATGCAGGTGGGCAGATTGCTCCTGGACGAAAGTCAGGGGTTTGTGGCTTTTGTAAAAGAAGTGATAGAAAATGAATCGAAGTTTAGCAGTACCCCAGTCGTACGAGAATTTCCAGATGTTTTTCTAGAGGAACTACTTGGGTTGCCTCCCGAACACGAGGTGGATTTTTCCATAGATTTACCTCTAGGGACGGCACCGATTTCTAAGGTTCCTTATTGTATGGCTCCAGCTGAGTTGGGAGAATTAAATGATCAGTTGCAAGATTTGTTGGACAAGGGATTTATACGACCCAGTGTATCATCATGGGGAGCTCCAGTGTTGTTCGTAAAGAAGAAATACGGGTCTTTGAGGATGTGTATTGATTACAAAGAAATAAACAAGGTTACTATTAAGAATAAATATCCTTTACCCAGTATAGACGATTTGTTTGATTAGATCCAGGGTACGCGGGTGTATTCCAAGATCGACCTCAAATTAGGTTATTATCAGGTGAGGGTAAAAGCAGAAGATGTTTCGAAGACAGCTTTCAGGACTAGGTATGGGTACTATGAATTCCTCGTTATGTCATTTGGTCTGACAAATGCCCCAGCTGTGTTCATGGACTTGATGAATAGAGTTTTTCACCAGTATCTAGATCGGTTTGTAGTAGTTTTCATTAACGATATACTAGTGTACTCAAGGAGTTTTGAGGATCATGAGGTGACACTCAGGGAAGATAACTCTATGCCAAGTTTAGCAAATGTGAGTTCTGGCTTGAGAAAGTTGCATTTTTTAGGCCACGTGATCTCAAGAGACAGTATATCAGTGGATCCCAGCAAGATTGATGCGGTAGTGAATTGGGCTAGGCCAAAGAACGTGCAAGAAGTCAGAAGTTTCTTGGGACTAGTAGGTTATTGTCATCGGTTTGTTGAGGGGTTTTTCAGCCTTGTCAGGGTCTCTCACGCGTTTGACCAGGAAAAATGTCAAATTTGTGTGGGATGAAGAATGCGAGCAGAGTTTCCAAGAATTAAAACAGTGGCTCGTCACTGCACCAGTTCTGACAATTCCATTAGGAGGTAATGGGTATGTGATTTATAATAACGCGTCCTTGAAAGGACTTGGTTGTGTTCTGATGCAGCATGGTAGGGTGGTGGCGTACGCTTCTAGGCAGTTGAAAAAACATGAAAAGAACTACCCCACTCACGATTTGGAATTGGTTGCAGTGGTGCATGCGCTAAAGATCTGGAGACATTATTTATATGGTGAGAGATGTGAAATATTTTTCAATCACAAGAGCCTAAAGAATTTCTTTAGACAAAAAGAGTTGAATATGCGCTAGAGGTGATGGTTAGAACTCATCAAGGATTACGACTGCACCATCAGTTACCACCTAGGTAAATCTAATGTGGTGGCTGATGCACTAAGCCGTAAATCGGAAGATACATCACAACTAGCAGCAATAGTTCATCACCCAATTCAAAAGGACTTAGAAAGGCTCGGCGTGGAATTGGTAGTAAATGATCCTCAGGCGCTTATTGCTAGTCTGGTTGTACATCCTACACTGTATGGAAGGATTAAAGCTGCTCAGGGGAATGATCCAAAATTAGTAGAGGTAATAGCCAGAATACGGGATGGTCAGGGAGAGGAATTAAGCAAATCTGACGATGGGGCTTTGAGATTTCGCACCAAATTGTGAGTGCCTGAAGATGATAGCATTAGAAGGATAATTCTAGAAGAGACACATAGATCTCTATACATTGTTCATCCTGGCAATACGAAAATGTATAGGGAACTGCGAGAGTATTTCTGGTGGAGTGGCATGAAGAGGGAAATAGTAGAATTTTTACAATAGTGCTTGACCTACCAGTAGGTTAAGGTTGAGCACTAGAACCAGCAGGTCAGTTGCAACCACTTTTCAATCCTGAATGAAAGTGGGACCACGTATCCATGGATTTTGTTACTAGGCTACCGTTGGCGCCGCATGGTCAGAATGTCATTTGGGTGGTGGTTGATAGGTTGACGAAAACAGCTCACTTTCAGCCCATTAAGGTTAGCTACCCTATGAACAGGTTAACATAGATTTACATACAAGAGATTGTTCGACCCCATGGAGTGCCAGTATCCATAGTCTCAGATCACGCCCACGTTTTTCATTGCGATTCTGGAGGAGTTTGCAGGAGGCACTGGGGACTCAGTTAGCATTCAGCACTGCTTTCCATCCTCAGATAGATGATCAAAAAGAGAGAACGATTCAGGTACTTGAGGATATGTTGCGAGCGTGTGTATTGGATTTTGGGGGTAGCTAGACTCAGTATATGCCATTGGTGGAATTTACTTACAACAACAGCTACTAGGCTAGCATTGGAGAAGCACTCTATGGTAGGAGGTGCCGTTCGCCTTTATACTAGAGTGAGTTGGGTAAAAGGCAAGTTTTGGGGCCAGAGATAGTCCAGCAAGCGTACGATAAAGTTTGACTTATTCGAGATAGGATCAGTGCAGCACAGAATCAGTAGAAAAGCTACGCGGATACTCGCCGCCGGGAACTAGAATTTGAAGTGAGTGATTATGTATTTCTGAAAATCGCACCTTTGAAGGGAATCATGAGGTTTGGGAAAAAAAAGTAAGTTCAGCCCTAGGTTCATTGGCCCACTTGAGATACTCAAAAAGATTGGGTTAGTTGCCTATCGGCTGGTTTTACTGCCATCTCTATTAAGGATTCATGACGTGTCCATGTTTCTATGTTAAGGAAATACGTCCCAAACCTTCCCATATCATCATCTATGCAGAATTAGAACTCAGTGGTGATTTAGCATACGAAGTAGCTCCAGTGCAGATTCTAGATAGAAAAGAGCAGGTATTGCGCACCAAAAGGATACCGTTAGTAAAAGTCTTGTGGATGAATCACGCGGTAGAAGAAGCCTCGTGGGAGCTTGAAGATGAGATCAGACGAAAATATCCCCACTTGTTTAGTGAATATAACAGTGATGTATAATTAGGGGAATAGTAATTTTATTTTGTTTAACACAGTAGAATTGTAATGTAGTGTATAGGATAGGTAGTATTTTGGTTTTGGGGGAATTTTCTTTTATACTTGTAATCTCCCAGAACTACCCATGTAATCACGGTATTCCTCTGCCATAAGTGAGGGCGGGTAATAAAATAAGTAGACTATTTTTCCTTTAAGGGATGATGAGTTATATAAATAGTAAATTTCGACGACGAAATTTTATAAGGAGAAGAAAATGTAATGACCCGGATAATAATGGTATTTAAATAATAAAGATGGAGGGAAATGGAAACAGTAACAGAAGGAGGTAGCCAACTTCATCGACAAACACAGGGAATCTGTTGACGAGGGTACAAGAGGGCCTCATCGATGAAGACAAATTTCGTCGACAAGAAGATACCGAGAGACAGTGTTCAAGTTCTGAATTTCATCGACGAGATGATGGTGTTCATCGATGACCCTTCTTCTTGGCCTTGTCGACGAGGTGAGGTGGGTCGTGGACGAATAAATAGTGTTCAAAGAAGGTTTTTACGCAGAAAATTCACCGACACTCTCTCTCTCTTCTCTCACACAGTTCCTCCTCCTTCTTTCTTCGATTTCGGCCCCGTCGACTGCCAGATCGATGATCTAAGGCCACCACGACGCTCTTGGGAAAGTTATCCCTAAGTTTGTCAAAGCGGATCGTCGGTGGGACGAAATTAGATTTCATCCCAGATTCAGGGTAAGACATTTTTGTTGAAATTTAACTTTCCAACAGTTGAAGGAAATGTTGTAGACATAGAAATAGTAATATTTTATTTTGGGATATATGATTTTCAGGGTGTTAAGTGGAGAACCATGCGGGCGTAAGACTCGTCACAGTAGGGGATTTTAGCAGGAATCAGGTAAGGGAAATATGCTATGCTAGGAAATTCTAGTATGTTTTCAGTATAAATTATACGTTATTGCCAAATTATTACTCACAGCAGAAATTTATACAGTTTATCAAGTATGTTTAATATATTTTAAATTACTGTGTGGTTTTGGAATATAGATATAGTACGAAAACATGTTTTACAATATTTTTCAGAGTTATGTTATACAGAATACACAGACAGTGAATATGTTTTACAGCATTTTCAGAATACCATGATTATACAGTTTTACAGTACCATGACATAAAAATTTACAGTTAATCTCAGAAATACAGTTAATATAGTTGCAGTTTACTATAGCGTCACGGTTAATACAGTTATTACAGAATCGTGGTAAAACATATAGTTGTATATAGAGATGTATTATATAGTATCAGACCCTGATAGACCATTACAGATACAGTTTACAGCGCACGGTACCGTTGCTATAGATAGAATAGAGTGCAACCACCTATTTAAATAATACGTGGTAGATAAGTCAATTGTGCCCATATGTGGACAGGCTCCCCATTAGATATGGGTTGAGGAGGGTCGATCGAACTGACGAAGTATAGTGGTTTATCCTAGTAGGTCAGCCAGTGATAGATCCCACCTACGGGCCGCACAACCCTGTCATGAGGGGTTAAATCATGACATACAGTTACCCATCAAGGGAAGTTTTCAGTTATTATTATGTATGTACAGTTTCGTAGAAACAAGGAATATACGTGTATATATATTAAAAGTATGATGTATAGAAACCTAAAATACAGATATGTTAAGCAACATCGAAAAGGTGGTTGTAACGACCCGCAGAATAATGATATTTTTAAATAATAAAGAGAAAGGGAAATGGAAATAGAAACAGAAGGTGGCAGCAGGCTTTGTCGATGACATTGTACTTTGGATGGAATAACTCAGAAGTAACACAAAGGGCCTCGTCGACGAACATAGGGAGTTCGTCGATGAGCGCATAAGGGTACCTCATCGACGAAGTCACACCTCGTCGATGAGAAGATACTAAGAAGGGTTTTTGGGACTGTCTGGAATTTGTCAACGAGGGGGGAAGTTTGTCGATGAAATTACTAAAGGACTCGTCGACGAGGTGACGTGTCTCGTTGACGAATTCGACTCTATAAATAGTGAAAACCCAGATTTTTTTATGAAAAACTGGAGCAAGAAATCTTTTTTTTTCTCTCTCTATGCCCCTCTTCCCTTCTCTCTTCGATTTCGGGTCCGTTTTATGCCAGATCGACTATCTGAAGCCACCACGACGCTTTTGACGAAGTTCTTTACAAGTTTGTTGGATCTGATCATTAGTGGAGTTGGTTTGGATTTCGTCCCAATCTCAGGGTAAGACATTTTATTCAGTATTTGTCTTTCCCTCAGTTATAAGAAATACAATACACAAAGAAATACTAATGTTTTGTTTTGGGGGATGTGGTTTTCAAGGTGCTGAGTGGAGAACCCTACGGGTATAGATCTAGAGTACAGTAGGGACTTTTCAGATTTAAGGTAAGGGAAATATGTTATGCTAGGAAATTTATTTACGTTATCAGAAATTATATTTATATATATATATATATATATATATATATGCATGTATACCAAATGTTATACGGAATATGAATTTTTAAAGTATGTGTGGCTTGAGTACATGATATTGATATGTAATTTTATGCAGTTTTTCAGTATTTCAAGTTATACGGATATAGTTAGATATTTGCTGATTTTATACAGATAGAATATGTGTACATATACAGTTTTATTCAGATGATTACACAAACAGATGTATATAACAGTATACAGATATTTATTCAGAACAATATATATATATATATAGTGTGTATAGAAAGCTATGTTTTCCTAAATGTCATAACACTCAGAGTATACAGATAGATTATACAGATGGAAGAGACAGACAGATTATACAGTTATAGCATCAAGATGCTATAGACATTACAGTATTTACAGTACATAAATATAGTGTTATGGTTATTTTAGAAACATAATGAAAACAGTATAAAGAGTATAGTATGTATATATATAGTATCAGATCCTTGTGGGAAGGTTATCGACAGATATAGTACAGATACAGAATATAGAGCAAGATACCGATGCTAATACAGATAGAGTGTAACCACGTATCTCAGATAGTGTGTGGGTACCGTCAACTGTGCTTGGAGAGTATGCAGCTCCCCAGTTCATTGGGTTGAGGGGGCCAGTTTAACAAGGTAGCAGCCAATCTTGCGCCTAGGAGAGTATGCAGTTTGGCCGAGCTGAGGTAGTGTAGAGTATAGTAACTTTCCTGGACGGCCGACCAGGTTAAGTCCCGCCTATGGGTTGCACAACCTTGTCATGAGGGGTTAAATCATGACATACAGAGTCCTAGGGAAAGAACACAATTATGTATATATATACAGTTTTACGACATTTGTTAAATATAGTATGATACTAGCAGTATGAAAGATAGAAAGTTCAAATGATACAAATGTTTTAAATTACTATAAATGTGTTTTACTGATTTTCTAGATCTTATGGTTTTAAATATGGTTATTATAGTTTTACGACTCGGTTGCCACACACTAGTAATAGCATATTTCCACTTACTGAGCGTTGTCTCACCCCATTACTTTATCATTTTTCAGGTGAGCCAGCTAGGCGAGCAGATCAGGCTCATGGATAGAGATCACTTGGTCACCCTAGTTATAAGGTAAGTTTTTGTGTAGGGTTTTGTATTTTTGGGGTAGTTGACACTGGAGAGAGAGATGTATTATGTAGTTATGGTTGAAAATACTAAATTCTGGTATTGTATATATATGTATATGTGGTTATATGATTTATGTTTTTCGCTACATAGGGGTGCCCATTACATACAGATATCAGAGTAATTTATTATCATAAAAAAATTAAAAAATGATATAAATTTTGAGGACATTACAATTTGGTATCAAAGCCTAGGTTGTTAGGTTCTATAGACTTTAGAGTGCAGTGGGAAATAATACCAGAATATAGGAAAAGAATTTAAGGTTTTTTTCTATGATCTGGATACAGGATTTTCGTGGTGATTTCTGTGTTTTTCATGGGGTAATGACTTTAGGAAAGTCATAGTAAACTATTGATGAGTTATGTATTTAGGTTATGGGATGTGATTTGGGGTTAAGATCATGAGGGATGGTTAATAGAGAATTTGGAGTTTTAGTTGAATAAGTTGGGTCTGTATAAGAAATAGGATTCTGAAACGGTGTTCTCTATGTCTACAGGATGGACCTAGGAGGCAGTAGCACCCAGGCTAGTGGGGATGAGGGTTCTGAGCCTTCTGATGTAGAGGTGCGGATTCAGATGTTGTACTACGTAGTGTGGCTCAGCAAGTTATGGCTAAGATAGCGCGAAGCTCTTGAGAGTAGGGAGGTCCATCTCCAGTTCAGGGATGCACCATAGAGAAATTCATGAAAATGAATCCGCCAGCTTTTTCTAGAGCGACTGACCCTACAGTTGCTGAGAACTGGGTGCAGGAGGTAGAGAAGATCCTAACAGTATTTCACTATACCAACGAGCAGAGAGTTCTGTATGCTACGTATAGGCTGGCAAGGGGGGCTGAGAGATGGTGGACGGCCACTAAACTATTAGAGGAGTAGAGGGCGATACCAGTGTCGATGACCTGGACTCGATTCAGGGAGGTGTTCTTCGATAGGTACTATCCTACCTCAGTCAGAGAGGCTCGAGTACAGGAGTTCTTGAGTCTATCCCAGGGGTCGATGACAGTCCAGCAGTACACGGCAAGATTTATCGAGCTCTAGCATTTCTGCCCATATATTGTCCTCGATGAAGTGAAGAAGGCTAGAATGTTCGAGAGGAATTTGAGGTGAGATATTTACAGGCAGATGGCAATACTGAGGATCTAGGATTTCTCAGAGTTGGTTGTCAGGGCTATTATAGCAGAGGAAAGTTTGTTGAGGGAGACGGAGGTACAGAGTCAGAAGAAGAGGACTGCGCCCTCGAGTTTTCAGGTGGGTCCTAGTTGAGACCCTTGGAGAGGAGGTAGATCAGGTGGAGGCCAGAGACAGATGGTAGAGCACGGGGGATTTTAGGGCGGACAGCTTCCTGCCATTTGTCTTATATGCGGACGGAGGCACCCTAGTGAGTACCGGCTGGGGGAGAATGTCTGTTATCGTTGTGGGAGGTCTAGCCATATGACTCGATTGTGTCAGATGCCGTCGAATTATGCATCGGCTCCTAGGCCATTTCGAGGTGGTTATCGGGTGCCTTGCGGAGGCCAGCAGAGGAATATTGCGCCGGCAAGGGTATATGCGTTGACGCTGGGAGACGCCGGGACAGCTAGAGACGTGGTTACAAGTATCCTTACTGCTTTACCATATACAATTATTGTTTTATTTGATACAGGTGCCACCCATTCCTTTATATCGACGGGATATGTGAAAATAACTGGAATAGAAACACAGCCATTAGATATAGAACTGTCTGTGGGTACGCTGATGGGGTTTGTGGTGAGATGTAGGAGGATACTTCAGAATTTTCCAGTAAGTATTTAGGAGAGGGTATTATTAGCTGATCTAGTGGTTCTAGATATGTAGGGGTTTGATGTAATATTGGGTATGGACTGGCTGGCTACTCATCATGCCAGTATAAATTGCCATCAGAAAGAAGTTATTTTTAGACCCCCGGGCGAGTAGGAGTACAAATTCGTAGGTTCATGTGTACGTGCCTTACCATAGCTAGTGTCGGCTATTCAAGTGAGGAGACTGCTACAGTGTGGTTGTCAGGGGTATGTCGCATACATAAAAGAATTTTCAAAAGAAGAATTGAGACAAGATGACATACCAGTAGTGAGGGAATTCGCAGATGTATTTTCAGAAGAATTTCCTGGTTTGCCGCCTGACCATGAGATTGAGTTTACCATCGATCTGTTTCTGGAATCTGCACCAATATCGAAAGCACCATACCGTATGGCCCCAATAGAGTTAAAAAAATGGAAAGAACAGTTACAGGCATTACTGGATAAA
Organism: Malania oleifera; assembly: GCF_029873635.1. Lineage (NCBI taxonomy): Eukaryota > Viridiplantae > Streptophyta > Magnoliopsida > Santalales > Ximeniaceae > Malania > Malania oleifera. Next base: position 137,761,366 of record NC_080418.1, read on the forward strand.
GGTTTCATCAGGCCTAGTGTGTCACCTTGGGGTACGCCAGTTTTGTTCGTGAAAAAGAAAGATGGAACCATGAGATTGTGCATCGATTATATGGAGATAAACAAACTAACAGTCAAGAATAAATATCCTCTCCCTAGGATCGATGATTTATTTGATTGGCTTCAGGGGACCCGGGTTTACTCTGAAATTGCCCTGTTGTCGGGTTACCATTAGGTGAAAGTTAGAGTAAAAGATATTTCGAAGACCGCATTTCGTACAAGATATGGGCCTTACGAGTTTTTAGTAATGCCATTTGGGTTGACTAACGCACCACTAGTATTCATGGATTTGATGAATCGGGTGTTCCATCAATACTTAGATCAGTCTGTGGTTGTGTTCATCGATGATATACTGGTCTATTCGAGAAGTTTTGAGGAGCACGAGCATCATTTGAGACTGGTGTTACAGATATTAAGGGAAAGGAAACTATATGCAAAATTCAAGAAATGTGAGTTCTGGTTAAGGCATGTTACTTTTCTCGGCCATGTGATCTCAGAAGCAAGAGTATCAGTTGATCCGAGTAAGATAAAGGCTGTGGTGGGTTGGGAAAGGCCGGGAAGTATTCAAGAAGTCAAGAGTTTTCAGGGATTAGCAGGCTACTACCGGCACTTCATAGATGGATTCTCCAGTTTATTAAGTCTGTTGACGTGACTCACGAGGAAAAATGTAAAATTTGAATGGACTAATGACTGTGAGCAGAGTTTTCAAAAGTTAAAGTGGCGGTTATTTTTAGCTCTGGTATTAGCTATTCCATCAGTTTGAACGGTCTTGGATGCGTGTTGATGCAGCACGATAGGGTTATTGCATTTGCGTCTAGGCAGCTTAAAGAATATAAGAAGAATTATCCTATCCATGATTTAGAGCTTGCTGTGGTGGTGTATGCTCTTAAGATTTGGAGGCATTACTTATATGGTGGGAAGTATGAGATTTTCATGGATCACAAAAGCCTGAAATATTTCTTTACCCAAAAAGAGTTGAATATAAGGCAAAGAAGGTGGCTAGAGCTTTCTAAAGACTATGATTGCACAATTAGCTACCACTCAGGAAAAGATGAATGTAGTGGCAGATGTTCTGAGCAGGAAATCAAGGGGACCCATACTGGCAGTTATGGAGATTCAACACTCAATTTTGATGGATTTGGAGAGGCTCAACATAGAATTAGAAGAGAAAAGTCCTTAGGCAGTTATTACCAATCTAGTGGTTCACCCTACGTTATACGAGAGAATTAAAGCAGCATAGGGTGATGATGCGGAGTTGGCAGTGGTGATGGCTAAAGTGTGGGATGGTCAGGGAGAGGAGTTCAGCATATCAGATGATGGAGCCCTACGATTCCATACTAGGCTATGTGTCACTGCAGATGCTGAGACCAGGAGAACTATATTGGAGGAGGCTCACAAATCCCTATACACGGTTCATCCAAGCAGTACTAAAATGTAGAGGAATCTACGGGAGTACTTTTGGTGGAGTGGGATGAAGAGAGAAATAGCCAAATTTGTACAGCAGTGCTTGACGTGTCAGCAGGTTAAAGCTGAGCACCAGAGGCCAGCAGGGCAGTTGTCGTCGTGGTTTATTCCAGAGTGGAAGTGGGACCAGTTTCTATGGATTTTGTTATAGGGTTACCACCAGTGCAACAGGGGTTGAATGCGATTTGGGTGGTTGTTGATTGTTTGATGAAGACCGCCCATTTTATCCCTATTAAAGTTGGTTATTCCATGGACAGGTTGACAGAAATTTATGTTCAGGAGATAATTCGCGTCCATGGTGTACCAATATTTATAGTTTTAGACTGAGATCCTCGGTTTACTTCACGATTTTAGAAAAGTTTTCAGGAGGCTATGGGTACACAATTAGCTTTTAGCACTGCTTTCCATCCCCAGACAGATGGTTATACTGAGAGGACGATTCAGACACTAGAGGATATGCTTCGTGCTTGATTTTAGAGGCAGTTGGATTTAGTTTATACCGTTGATTGAGTTTGCTTACAATAACAGCTATCAGGTTAGCATTGGCATGGCACCCTACGAGGTATTGTATGGCAGGAGGATGTCGTTCTTCTCTTTTCTGGGATGAAGTAAGTGAAAGGCAAGTTTTGGGTCTAGAGATAATACAACAAGCGTCCGACAAGGTCCGATTGATTAGAGAAAGAATCAGTACTGCACAGAGTCGGTAGAAAAGCTACGCAAATACTCGCCGTTGAGAGTTAGAGTTTGATGTGGGAGATCGAGTATTTTTGAAGATAGCTCCTCTGAAAGGAGTTATGAGGTTTGGAAAGAAGGGCAAGTTGAGGCCTATGTATATTGGCCCTTTTGAGATATTGAAGAGAATAGGGTCAGTTGCCTATAGGCTAGCTTTGCCGCCAGCTTTGGCTCGAATTTATGTCGTGTTTCATGTTGCTATGTTAAGGAAATACGTCTCAGACCCATCCCACATCATTAGCTATGCAGAGATAGAGCTTAAGGATTCATTGGCATATGAAGAAGTACCAGTACAGATTTTGGACCGAAAGATTCAGACTCTATGCACTAAAGAAATATTAGTTAAAGTTTTGTGGAGGAATCATGCCATAGAGGAAGCTTCTTGGGAGCTTAAGGAGCAGATTAGACAGAAATACCCGCAGTTGTTCCAAGAGGTATAGAGGTAATTAGGTAAAGTATAATAGTTAGATAAGTTTCTTTTGCAGGTATATGTATGGATTTAGTTAGTAGATAGTTTTTAGTTTTGTATGTGTAATCTCCCATAACATATAATGTAACCACGATTTTCCTCCTCCATAAGTGAGGGTAGGTAATAAAATAAGTAGACCATTTTCCTTTAATGAGATGATAGACGGAGATACAGATGGTAAATTTCGAGGACGAAATTTTATAAGGAGGGGAGAATGTAACGACCTGAAGAATAATAATATTTTTAAATAATAAAGAGGAAGGGAAATGGAAATAGAAATAGAGGGTGGCAGCAGGCTTTGTCGACAAACATAGGGAGTTCATCGACGAGTGCATAAGGGGACCTCGTCGACGAAGCCACGCCTCGTCGACGAGAAGGGTTTTTAGGACAATCTGAAATTCGTCGACGAGGGAGGAAGTTCATAGACGAAATTATTAAAGGACTCGTCGACGAGGTGACGTGTCTCATCGACGAATTCGACTCTATAAATAATGAAAACCCATATTTTTGATGAAAAACTGGCACAAGAAATCTCCTTTTTCTCTCTCTACGCTCCTCTCCTCTTCTCTCCTCGATTATGGGTCCATTTTACGCTGGATCGACAATCTGAAGTCACCATGACGCTCGTAGCGAAGTTCTCTGCAAGTCTGCTAGAGTTGATCGTTGGTGGAGTTGGTTTGGATTTCGTCCAAATCTTAGGATAAGACATTTTGTTCGGTATTTGTCTTTCTCTCAGTTATAAGAAATACAATACACGAAGAAATACAGATGTTTTGTTCTGGGGGATGTGGTTTTTAGGGTGTTAAGTGGAGAACCCTGCAGGTATAGGGCTAGGGTACTGTAGGGACTTTTCAAATTTAAGATAAGGGAAATATGCTATGCTAAGAAATTTATTTACGTTATCAGAAATTATATATATATATATATATATATATATATATATATATGTGCATATATACTAGATGTTATACGGAATATGAATTTTTAAAGTATGTGTGGCCTGAGTACATGATATTGATATGGAATTTTATGCAGTTTTTCAGTATTTGAAGTTATACAGATATAGTTAGATATTTGCAGATTTTATACAGGTAGAATATGTGTACATATACAGTTTTATTCAGATGATTACACAGACAGATGTATATAACATCATACATATATTTATTCAGAACAATATATACATTGTGTATAAAAAGCTATGTTTTCCTAAATGCCATAACACTCAAAGTATACAGATAGATTATACAAATAGAAGATACAAACAGATTATACAGTTATAGCATTAAGATTTTACAGACATTACAATATTTACAATACATAAATATAGCGTTATGGTTATTTTGGAAACATAATGAAAACAGTATAAAGAATATAGTATGTATATATATATATAGTATTAGGTCCCTATGGGAAGGTTACAGACAGATATAGTACAGATAAAGAATATAGAGCACAGTACCGATGCTAATACAGATAGAGTGCAACCACATGTCTCTGATAGTGTGTGGGTACCATCAACTGTGGTCGGAGAGTATGCAGCTCCCCAGTTCACTGGGTTGAGGGGGCCAATTTGACGAGGTAGCAGCCAGTCTCATGCCTAGGAGAGTACGCAATTTGGCTGGGCTGAGGTAGTGTAGAGTATAGTGACTTTCCTGGAGGGCCGACCAGGTTAAGTTCCGCCTACGGGCCGTACAACCCTGTCATGAGGGGTTAAATCATGACATACATAGTCCCAGGGAAAGAACACAGTTATGTATATGTATACATTTTTACAACATTTGTTAAATATAGTATGATATTAGCAATAAAAAAGTAGAAAGTTCAGATGATACAAATGTTTTAAATTACTATAAATGTGTTTTACTGATTTGCCAGATCTTATGGTTTTAAATATGGTTATTATAGTTTTACGATTTGGTTGCCACACACTAGTAATAACATATTTTCACTTACTGAGTATTGTCTCACCCCATTACTTTATCATTTTTCAGGTAAGCCAGTTAGGCGAGCAGATCAGGCTTGTGAATAAAGATCACTTGGTCACCCTAGTTATAGGGTAAGTTTTTGTGCAAGGTTTTGTATTTTTGGGGTAGTTGACACTGAAGAGAGAGATGTATTATGTAGTTATGGTTGAAAATACTTAATTTTGGTATTGTATATATATGTATATGTGGTTTTATGATTTATGTTTTCCGCTGCATAGGGGTGCCCATTACATACAGATATCGGAGTAATTTATTATCATAAAAAAAAATAAAAAAATGATATAAATTTTGAGGACGTTACAGTGGTGGTTTATATTACTTGTACTATATTTACAGATTCAGTTATACATAATTATATAGAAACATATTTTCATGGCATTGTAACTCATTCGTCACACACTAGCAATAACATATTTCGTCTTACTGAGCGTCGTCTCATCCTATTAAATTAATATTTTTCAAGTGATCCAGTAAGGCAAGCAGATCAGGCTCACATGTAGAGGGGCTTCAGTACCGCTCTTTTAGTAGAGTGAGTATTTTTTGAAGTATTTTTGTATAGCCCTAACCCAATTGAGGGTATTTTGGGAAACAATCATATATGTATAGTTTGGGAACATTGTAGCTCTCTGGTATTGTACATATTTATATAAAGTGGTGGTTGTATGATTTTAGCTTCTTGCTGCTTAGGTGGATGACTAATTTTATATAGGACGGTATCAGAGAAATGAAATTTCACAATAATTATTATTATTATAAAGAGGAAAATAAACTTAGTTAATTTAGCAGGTTGTTACATTATATTTCAATCTTGATGACTTATAAAAGATATACAATGAACTTCTGACACTATATCCAAAGTTTATATCACCTTTAGCTAGAATAATTGAATTATTAGCAAAACAAAGATTAAACAACTTAAGAGTTTTTTTCATTTGGGATGATAAGATAGTTGACCTTGAGTAGCGGAATGATGAAAATTTCTAATAAAACCTTCATTGCCATCACAAACAAGTAATGGGACATTGGATCCCCTTGGCTAAGACCCTTCCTTCCTTGAAATAATCCTTCAATTAAGCCATTTATCAATAAGAAAATTTAAGGAGTAAGAAAATCTAGGAGTCCAAATAGAGTTCAGTAGTTGAACAACAAACGCCTTATCAACTGAGTGAAAAGTCTTCATCAAATCAATTATGAGAGACAATTTAGTGGTTTTATTACTGATATGATGTTTATGCAGCAATTCCTGAGCCGGAAGAATGTTATTATGAATACTTTGATCCTTCACAAAAGTTGTGACAACCCGAATAAAAATAAAGTAATTTAAATAAAGAGGAAGGGGAAATTATTAAAGGCCTCGTCGACGAAGGCAAGATTCGTTGACGAGGAAATACCAAGAGAGGTTTTGAGCAGTCTAAATTTCGTTGACAAGGAGTGGGCTTCGTCGACGAAATTATTGAAGGACTCGTCAATGAGATGACGTGGCTCGTGGACGAATCCAGTTCTATAAATATCAAAAATCCGGATTTTAACTTCAAAATTAAGAAACCTCTCACTCTCTCTTTCTCTCTCTCCCTACGGTTTCTCTCTCTTCTCTCTTCGATTTCGGGCCAGATTTCCGCCGGTTTGACGATCTGAAGCCACCACGACGCTCTTGGGGAAGTTCTCTCCAAATCTGCCGGAGCAGATCGTTGGTGAAAGCAAATTGGAAATCATCCCTAAGTTGAGGTAAGGCTTTTTAAGCCAAATTTGATCTTACGGTAATTATAGGAAATGATATACACGTGAAAATACTGAAGTTTAGTACTGAGAATTTTCATTTTCAGGGTATTGAGCAAGAAATCCTACGGGTGTGAGACCAGAATTTATAGGGGCTTTCTCAGTAGTCAAGTAAGGGAATAAACTAAAGTAGTTATTTTTCCACGCAAATTACCATTATTTCTCAACAAATTGATTTTCAGAAAAACATGTACTATATATGAATGTTATTGAGTAAATGTATATTTGGGAAAATACTGCGGTATACAGGAATTACGATTTTAGATGGAACGTATGATTTGATTCAGCATTGTGTGGCATGAGTATTATTTTTTCATGAAATGTATTATGTTACGACAATTTTACAAATAAGCATGTTTTCAGGAATTACGTAATAATGCAGTATATAATGATTTTGAAATACATGATAATTGATTTATTTTCAGAATGATATGTATGAAAAGTTCGGCACGAGGCCGTATTTTTGAAACATTCGGCACGAGGCCGTATTTATGAAACGTTCAGCACGAGGCCGTATTTGTGAAATGTTCGGCATGAGACCGTATTTATGAAATGTTTGGCATGAGACCGTATTTATGAAATGTTCGGCGCGAGGCCGTATTTATGAAATATTTGGCGCAAGGCCGTATTTATAAAATGATTTCGACACGAGGCCGTCTTTATGAAATTATGAAAAAAATGCTATAATGTCATGTATTATATGTTATCAGAACCCGGATATTAGTTTAGTTCAGTTTCAGGAGCTTAGTACCGTAGCTATATAGATCAGATATCTATGTTCAGACTTGTGCTAACCACCCCATGAGGGGATGGGAGATGGATAGTCGATGTGGTTTTCAATGTAGAGTTGTAGACATCCACCTGGCAGTCCGGACCAAGGTGCGGCAGGCCCATCGTACTTACAGACATTTTTGACTTGGCAGTGGTCGGCCAGTCATTGTCGAGTCCCGCCTTCGGGCTGCACAACCCATCATGGGGGGTAATACATGACATCGGCTAACTATTTATCTTGAATATGTTTTCAGTATTATCAGATATAACAGACGATTTATGAATGATATGAGTTACTAGAAAAATATGAAAGTATATGATGATTCAGTATGTTATGACGAATGTTTACAGATATATGAAATGTATTGTATATGTATAACTGCATTATATATTCATGTTGCCACACAGCTGCATTTAGTTTATTTTTTCCCTTATTGAGATGTGTCTCACCCCCGAACTTGATTAATTTTTCAGGAGACCCTGAGAGACCGACAGGTTGTGGCTGCCGTTGAGTGAGTTGAGTTTCCCTACTAGAAGGGTAAACTTTGATCTAGGATCAGGAGATTTTTGTTGTGAGATTCTAGGTCTATTTTGATGTTTTGGAAATTGTATTCAAATACTGTATTTTTGGAATGTAGTAGACTCTGGTATTATGTAATTAATGGTTTGATGTATGTAATTTATTTTTACTGTTGCTTAGGTTTCCGCTGTTTATGTCAGGCTATCCCCGCTGCCCACGGGTTCAAGTTGATGTTATTATTATTTATGTTTATTATGTGATAAGTTAAGCAGGTCGTTACACAAGTGGTTTGATCCTAGACATTGTTGCAATCTATTAGCCATTATCTTAGCAATACACTTATAGACCCAATTGCAACAGGAAATATGCCTAGAATCCTTTGGATTAGAAGGATTTTTTACTTTGGGAACTGATATACCCTAAATATATCAAGATCAAAAGAGTCCATCTACCATAAAGGAGCATTAAGGCACAACAACAATAAGGGTCATCATCACTCAAAGACAGTTGTTCAGCTAGAGCAATTGGCGTCAACTCCATAAAGACCAAAGCGATTCACGCCCGCACCATAATTCACCAATAAATGGCATTACACCCTCGGGGTCAACTTCCGTCACTATAAATAGGGACTTAGAGAAGAGGTTAAGTTATCTCATTCTTAACCCATCTTTACTGTTGCTTGCTACCTCTCTAGAGCAATCCCTTACTTAGGCATCAGAGTGATCCCCCGGAGTACACCCCAGGTCCTCCAAGTCTTGCTTCTTTTTTTGTCCTTTTCAGGAGATCGAGATCAGAAGGTCCACCAGAGGTTCTTCAACTTTTTATCCCACAACAGGAACGAAGGTCAGTAAATTAGTATTACCTTGTTTAAGCAATTTAGTATCCTTAAAAAAAAGAAAAGAAAGATAAAATAACATCTCTCACATCCTCTCCAACTATGTGCAACAACTTTTGCAAAACATTGCATTAAAGCCATATTAGGACTAAGTGATTATCACTAGAATGAAAATATAATTTCTTTAATCTCATTTCTATCAATAGGTTTACTTAGAGTTTCCTTCTTAGAATCATTGCATTTAAAATCTACAATTTTCTTAAGATAATCAACATTACAGACCAAAACATTACTATCCCTTCTACCAAGCAAGTCTTTGTAATACCCGTACATTTTCTCCAATATTTCCTAATGACTTGCAATTTTGAGCCATTTTTTTTCCACCTCGTGAATAGTAATCTTACATTTGTTCATATGCCTCAATGTTACTTTTTTCCTTTAGGAATATTTAAAAAAGGAGGATTCATGCTTAAAATTAGTATCAAATATGAAGAAGTATCGAAATAGAAAGTTTAAAAAACACCTAAATTTAGGCATGACAATTAGCAAAAGAGGCACCAAATTGAGTTTTAGTCTGATAGCTAATGGTACGCGAGATTTTTACAAGTAACTTTGAATTAGCTTATTCATAAATAAAAGATCAAACATACACCCATAAGCTCATAACCCTTAAAAATATTTTACTTATTATTTGAGCCCATTACCCCATTTGATCAGTTTTTTAATTGACGAATCATTATTACTTAAATCCAAACTCGATTTCGATATACAAATAACAAAAATTTTGAGTGAGAGACAATGACACATTTTTTCAGCCCTAGCCAATAATTCCCTAAGCTTAAGAGGGCACTTTGATGTAGAAATGGATGAGGCAAGGCTTGGTCTCATTTTGTGGTGGTGGTTGCTGGGCTTCTATTGAGAGGCACAGAATCCCACTTGGAGACTTAGAAAAAAGAAAAAAGAAAGAAGAAGAAGGTAGGACCATTTTTAAAAAATTAAATGCTGAGAAGGGGTCCAGAAAATAGTGACCTGAGGCTATGCCACTTTAAAGTGCAGTGGCATGGAGTGTGTTGGTCGCTATCAAAGGGTTGGATTGTGAGAAAGCCAAGTAATCCTAACTTGTCAATGCTTAATTTCAGCCATTGAATTGCCTTACTAATTACTTCTATCTTGCTTTAATCTGCAATTCTATAAAAACAATAACTTATTTAATTGTGAAAATCATTTTATTATATTTTATAATTTTTATATAAATGTAAGAAAACTAAAAAAAATGTTTTTTATTTTAGAAATTTAAAAATTGAAGAAATCTAATTATTTGACAAATGCAAGAGCAATATCGAAAAAATATGGAGGCGATCTATGTTACGGAAATTTCAATACAGGAATAATTCTGTGTACGTTGGCTTGATTCCGAAACACCTATGCTTATTATTAACATATCGTTAACTTAAAGCTTTTGATATGTGATGTGATTTATTATCAAGACTGTCGATGCTCATTTTATTTTTTAATTTAAATTTTTTTTCTAATTTTTTGCTAAAATAGTTATATAATTATACAATATTCATACAAATCTAGTTGACAAAATAAAAATAATTTTAATTATGCACACCAATTCACAAGACATGCGTTATTTTTACGCTGACCTCGTGTGGGCGTGCGAAAGAGTTGTCGAGATAATCTGTAAAGTGACTAATAAAACTTTTGACTCAAATAAAATATTTTTAAAATTATTTAAATTTCAAGTCACGTAAATTACTCTCATTCACCATCTTAAACATGTCTTAAAATTACACAATTTTTACACTTTGTTCTCTCTTATTTTTTTTTTAAAGAATTAACAATACTATTATATCATGCTTGGGCACTTAAAATTAAGACTTCTATTTGAACTTATCGGTTCAGACGTCATTTTATATTTCAAAATATTTTCTGTTACGAGCTAATGATGCTTATGTAACGGCAAATGAGTAGACGATAGAGATAAGTGAGTCGGGATATCTACCATTTTCTATTATCATATGCGACTGTGATGGTCATGAATCGAGATCCTTATATTAAATTATTTATTTATTTTTTATTTTATTTAAATGCATATAAATTCAAATCTAATAAGCTACTCCATTATCAATTTACCCATAAAAATAAAATGAAAATTTCAATTCCACTAAACCCAAAGTGTCAGTTTTGAAAATATAGACAAGATTGTGGCTTTTAAAAAATTCCATTTCTTCTTTCTCTTTCTCCTTTGTGTTTTTTTTTTTTCTCCGGGATTTCAGTTCGCTGGCCTGAGAGAAGCACAGGCGACAGCGCAGCAGTTTCAATCCTCTCATTCTCTCTCAACTCTGTTTCTCTCTCTACTTTCTCGCGATGCAACTGCTACCCAGATCACTCTCTCCTAGATTTTCTCCCTTACACTTTCCAATGATCTTCACTTCCGATTCTATCTCTCTCTCATGCAGACAGACAGAGCCCGCAATCTTCGGTTTCACTGCGCTTCTGACACGCTGAATGGGTTCTGTGCCACAGCCTCGAAGGTTCCATCCTCGGTGTACACTTCAACTTCGACCGCGTGCATTAAAGGCAAATGGAGATTTGTGTTCGGGTACAGATAATTTGATGTAGTTGAAGGATTGTACTCATTACAATTGCTGAAATTGTAAGAATTTTAGCTGAGCTGATTGTGCTAGAACAGAGCGATCACTATGGTCAGTTCGAGTTTAGAGGAAAATTTTGCACTTGGCTGTGTGAATTTTGGGCATTTGTGGTGGGGTTGCGATGGGGTGCGAGGCTCTTAAATGAGTTGGCAACTAGATGGGTGTGATTACGAGAATGGGTGGGTTAAATATTGGTTCTTAGTCTGGCTTTTGTTGGGAATTTAGCTTTTTTTTTTTTTTTTTTGTCGCGGATGGATAGGATGACTTCAGATCTTGCGAGGGCGGGGCCAGTCGAAAGAGACATCGAGCAGGTAATTTTTCTTCTTTTTGTTGTAGTTTATTTTGATTTTTGAACTTTTTATTATTTAAATACGATAGTTGAAGAATTCTTAAACTAGAGTTAGGTATTCTGAATTTCTGATTGTTATGCATAGTTTTATTGGACTCCTTCCTGCAAAATTATGTATTTTTTCTGCTATTGAGCTGGGTTGGTAAAGTTTGTGTTACGAGAATGTCTGGTCTTTGATAATGCTTGAATTATATCGATGATTGGATTGCCGCTGGTGGACGGTTTAACTCTTTGTGAATTGGGTGAAAAAGACTTCCTTGAATGATTTTTCGAATTTATTTTCACGGCCAAAAGGCAATTAATTATTAGTAATTCTGGATATGTTTTCCAGATTGGTGGAGTAGCTGACTTTGTATCTTCATCATCGTTTCTTTATCTACCTGCCAATTAAACACGATCTGGTTACTCTTTGGCATTGCTTCTGCAATTTGGCTTGGAGGGATGGAGTGAGTGAAAGGGCTAGTTGACTATTTTTCAACTGCATAAAAAAAAATTTTTGACTGTTCATTGTTTAAGATTGATGGGATTTCTTTATTTTCATAGTTGGAATTAGTAGATTATGATAGTCTTATGAATTATGATACACCTGAATTTGAAAATCAAAGAATTATATTTGGTTAAATTTGATGTGGGGCCCCTGCTTGGGAGTTAATCATAGCCTAGTCTAGTTACAATAGAGTTTTCTATATCTTAAGGAACGATAACTGTGTTCAGAAACATAGAATTATGCCCTTGGATTTGGAGTTGTGTAAAATTGGATTTGGAATTTTGTATTGAGGATTGCCCAATTCTACACTGTTCCAAATCCAAGGCCCTAATTCTATGTTCCCAAATGCTTTTTTTTTTTTTTTTTCAAGGGGGGTTGAGGTTGGGGAATGGAGAATGAGGACTCTAGATTCTTTGAAACTGACTATTTCCCATGGGTCTTTAGACTCTTTACTTAGCAGTGCTTGTGCTTGGCTTTGTTATTGAACTCTAGTTCTATGAATTAGAAGTCTTCCGGCAGCTTGTGCATGCTTATGTAGATCTTTCAATCAGAGAGTAATTTTGGAGAATTTTTCAGTACCTAGTGAGGCTCTCCAGGGATTTTGTGATGCTAGTGTGATGCCTAACGAACTTTGGGTGAGGCCAAGAAATGTACTATCCTGCATATTCAAATTAGTGCTTAAAATTTTGTGATCTCATAAATCTAGTGCATATAATCTCAATGTATCCTTTGGGTCTTTTCTGTTGTTTGAACTTCCAATGTTGTTGTATTTACCTAGAAGTTAAATTATTTTCTCCCCTGACTGCAAAAGTGCTGAATAGGTTTAATTTAGTTTCTTCGCTGATCTTTACAACAGGCCATAACTGCTCTTAAGAAAGGGGCGTATTTGCTCAAATATGGAAGACGTGGGAAGCCCAAGTTTTGTCCTTTCCGGCTGGCTAATGTATGTTCAGCCTAAAGTTTATGTGTTTTAGTAATTTTTTTCCCACTTATGTCTGATCTTTGGCTCATCGTAAGTTGAAACTTTTTTACATGTGTTGGTTCTTTTTTATTGGGAGCTAAAGATTATGTATGCATATTATTCATCCTCCATTATGTATCTGCATGCTCTTAAGGGATTTTTTCTATAAAAAGAAATTGTCTGCATTTTTTCTGAGATTACTTTGGGGTGTCTAGCTGAGAAAGATAAGGTGATGAGCTTAAACTTCAAGATTGTTTGTGATTTGATATTGCAGACTTGTAATTGAAACTATTAACCACTTTGGGAACTCATAAATCTATTTTCATTGCAACAGGAGATAATCATAGTTTTATCTGTTCCCTCGCATAAGCACAGCAATTTTAAAGTACTTTTTGATGTACTATCTATGGTATTCTTTTTGTCCAAGTCGCCTCCCTTTCACTGAGGTGAGGCAAAGCTAAAAAAATAGAAATTAAAAAAAAAAAAATTATCTCAGGGTGCATTAGAAACATTTTGATTTGTGCTGTTTCTATTTCCACGTTACATAGTTTGTCTTTGTTACCAAAAAGAAAAAAAAGAAAAAAAAAAACAAAACAAAACGCTAATCCATGGTTGTGACTCGTGAATGGTTTTGAAAAACATGTTTTCACATTTGGGAACCAAAACAATGTTGCCACACATGTTCCACATGGTTAGGTTGTGGAAACAGGACTGCACATTATAAACCAATGCATCTCCAAAATATCCTTAGGTTTGACTGCTTGAGTATACCCTTTGACCTTGGTCATGATTATGACCATGAAAATGTATCAGGAATGTTAGAGGAATTGCTGATGTGGTTGGAAAAGCTTGAAACAGGATCATTTATATGGAAGCATTAATGCTGTCTGTCTGTGTTGTTTCTGTTGGCTTCAATCTTTCTTGAACTGAGGCACAATATCACATTTAAAAAAAAACAAACAAATTACTAGCATAGGAATTTGAAATCCAGTCAGAGGAAATGCATTGGTGGAAAACAACGGCATACACTAAAGAATGAGAATGAGAAAATGTGGTCTTGTCTTTTGCACAGGACACTAATGACAGAAAGGACAATTTTTTCGAAAATTATAGGGTCTGAGAACCAGTGAAGCCTTCACCATGACTGAAAATGGTGAGACCTGTTAACAGATACTGGTTATTTAGTGTCAGGTGTTTGAATTGCAGCTGTGTGTTAGTGAGCGTAACTTAGTAAGGGTATGGTGGTCATTGTGATGCATGTGACATATATTATAAATATAGAAGGAGATTTATTGCGGTGATTTGGTTTTTTATAGTTCACTGAACATTCTTAACAGCGCATGGTCATGAGATCTAAACCCTGAGTACCACAGCCACTGCCAAACCAAGCCTCAAACCTCACAACCCTATGCGTGTCTAGACAGTAGGAGGGTTGTCCACACCAGGCCTGAAACAACTCCAGCAGCCAGCAGAAAACACAGTTGTCACCAGAAAAATCCTGGATGACTCTGCAAGGGCAGAACCATAGAAATCTTATTCTCATGTTTGGGAGCTTGGAGTTTGGACCTTTGATTTGGATTTGTTTGGATTGGGATAAATGCAATGCAAAATTGTATTGAGCTTCATTCAAATCCATACAAATCGAAATCCACATAAATTCGAATCCAAGGCTTGAAATCGTGCTCTCAAACACACCCATGAGATTTTGCAAAGCCAGCATCGCAGTTGCCCATGGACAGTGCTGGTCTGTAGTCCCCTGAAATCTCTTCATAAAAAGTCCCCTGCACGCCCTCTTGCATCTGTAGAAAGGCTGGCAGAACTGATTTCACACCCTGGTGTGCGTTAAGCCTCATTCTTTTATCTGATTTGCACCCTGGTGTACATTTTTTTAATCCCTCTATGAACCATGTTATGAAAATTTAGTCATGGATTTTAGTCCAAAGATTCAGCCTTTTCAATTCTTCACTTACACTTGTACTCTGTTAATGCTGTTAGAGGCTGTTTGTTGCTTATAGTTGAGTTTGTTGGGGTTGTGCCGCTGCTGTATCAGGGTGTTTATGATTTTTTCCAGTTGTTTATCTTGTTTGTTGTTGGTCTTGTTTGTGGGTTTTGGGATGGAGTCCATGAGTCTCAAAGAATTATGTTACCCTCGTCAGTGCCATAGATTACAATCAAGAAGTTGAATGGAGCTGTGCAAGTGTTCTAAGGCTGTGAAGAATCAATGATCTATTTGACAGGCTTAGACAAGTCTGAACACTTGTTTTAGTCTGGGCCCAATGCATGGTTTTAAATCATGGTAGCGGGTAGCGTAACGTAATGGTAACAGGTGTAACAGGAAGCAGTAGTGGATGTTACATAACGTGAAGCGGTGTAACGGCTGTGAATTTTTTTCAAGCATGCACAACCTTGTGCATATTAGCAATACTTGCGTGTTTTAAGTTTTTAACTCTTCTTAGAAAGAGTTTTAGTGTATTTTGGATCCTTTAGTTCAATTAACTAAGTTATTTGATAAAGGCAAGAAGTTTACATTTGTTTTAAACCTCCATTGATAGAAAAATTGCATGTGTGTATATACTCCATTAATCTATTAGACACATACGATATACGAATAATACGAATATAAAATAACTACAAAAGAAAGAAGCTGAAGTTGAAAAATATTGAACATAAATATCAAATTACTAATATTATCAAAAATAAAATATTTTCCTAACAAGTTAGAATTTTCAAAATTTTAATTAATGCATCTCTTGTGAGTATTTAAAAAAATAATAAATTTTGTATCATTGTCATCCTTATAATAATCTTTTCCCCCTCTTGCCAAATAGTATATTGAGAATGATTTATGAACAAGGTCTAAAATTTCGATTGCAACTCAAATTTTGAAGCTCCAAAAGTACCGAAATTTCGATGTCAATTTTGATTTTGATTTGAAAAAATAAAGGAAATTAGTAGTAAAGCATTGAATTCTTTGCAAACTTTAGAAATGGTTAAAAAACATAATAATATAAGTTTTAGGACTAATATATTACAAATTAAATACATCTATGTTTTGTATGAGGTGAAAAAGTGCTAAAATAGTATGTGTATCAAACATATTTGTTAGATAATGTACATTAAACATATTTAGCTAATACAAATGAAATTCATAAGTCATTTAAATATTATTTATTATACAAATGATGATAATTTAGACATAAATGGTTAAATAAAATGTTACTGTAAGTTTATTTTTTCATATAATTTCAAAAACACTTGTAATAAACTTTTGTTTCGATAAAATAAATTAAGATAGAATTTTCACTTCACTCTTAAATTTCTCATTTGAAATCTGACAAAATTTCATCATATAGTTAAAATTTCAACAAGTTTCGCTAAACTTTCGAGATTTCGATAAATTTCGGATGATTCGTTGAGATTTCAATGGAAATCGACGGTCATTTCGATTTCAAGGGTGAAGGAAATCAGAAATTTCAATAAGTTGTGAAGAAAAAGTAAAAATAAAATATTTTTTTTAGCATAACAATCCTGTAGTAGTTATGTAATGGCCGTAGTGGCCTTTACGTAATGGTCGTGGTCTGTAATGGCCCCTATGATTGTGATTTTTCTTCCTACTGATTTCGCGGTGTGTAACGATATCGGTAACCAAAAAAACCGTTACGTAACGGTTGCGGCCGTTATTTAAAACCATGGCCCAATGACAACAAATAGAGAAAATATATGGGTTAGGAAGGCACATTAATTGTCTACTTGCTGTGGAGCTTGATGGAACCTTAGACTGCATAGATGTGTATGACTATCATGCGTTGCACGATGTTGAGTTCATCGAGGATATGCTTCAACATTGTGCAACACTGATAGCCAATGTATGCAAGATGCAGAAGTAGAGGGAGCAGATGAGATTCTGCTGAATCCTTATAGTAAAACCAAAGTTTGAATTGACTGATCTCAAATTCTTGGTAGTGAGGAGTTCCCTTATTTTGTTAACATTTATTTTCACTTACTTCGTGCCTTGAGCACACATTCCTAAGTTCCAAGTTTTCCTGCTCTCACTCTAGTTCTGAAAAGTCTACCTTTGTTACATAGGGTGGTTTTGGCTACCAGCTTGGTAGTAGCAGTCTTAGCAGGACTTCTTAGGGGGTTCAAGTAACCATGGAGGAAGGGATGGATATTGTAAAAGTACTCGGCACAAGTGTACTGAATGTGCACAAGGAGGTTGCATGATTGAGCCACCCTAAGATCTTAATGTAGGCCCCCATTCGTCGCCAATGCAATCACCATGGATATCACCCTTATTGGTTTGGCCATTGGAGAACAACATACTATATCTATCTTAGAGGAGGGGGACTTGAAGTTCTTGGAGTGTTAGTTGTCCAAGTGCCTCCTTGAGCTCCTATTGCTATGCTTGGTTTCCACATACTTCTCATAATGTTCATCTTCCTATTATTGTCTAGAAAGGTTAAAGAATATATGTACCCAACATCGAATCTCTAATTTTATTTGCTATTATTTCTTGTCGCTTTTCTATTACTCTTTTATTAGTACTTGAGTGCAAGGTCTTAAATTTCGATTTCGACTAAAATTTCGAAACTCCAAAAGTACGAAAATTTCGACGGAAATTTCAATTTTGATGTCAATTTCAATTTCGATTCGAAAAAATAATGGAAATCAGTAGTAAAGCATGTAATTCTTTGTGAAACTTTAGAAATGGTTAGCAAACATAATAATATAAGTTTTAGGACAAATATATTACAAGTTAAACACATCTATGTTGTGTATGAGGTTGAAAAGTTGTAATATAGTATGTGTTTCAAACATATTCGTAAGATAATGTATAGTAAACATATTCAGCGGATACAAATGAAATTCATAAATCATTTAAATATTATTTATTGTACAAATAATGATGATTTAGACATAAATGGTTAAATAAAATGTTGCCGTAAGTTTTTTTTTTTATATAATTTCAAAAGCATTTGTCATAATATTTTTTGTTTCAATAAAAATAAATAAAATAATTTAAGGGAGAAATTTCACTTCACTCCTAAATCTCTTATTTGAATTCCAAGGAAATTTCATTCTATAGTTAAAATTTCGATAAGTTTTGCTGAAATTTCGAGATTTCGATAAATTTAGGGATGATTCGTTGAGATTTCGATGGAAATTATGTAAGACGGAAATCGTCTGTGATTTCGATTTCGAAGGTGATGGAAACCGGAAATTTCGACGGAAGTTTCGACAATTTTGTGGCAATTTAAGACCATGCTTGAGTGTATCTCTTCCCTAATCTATATATAGTGCCTTATTCTATTCTGGATGGAGGAGTAGAATGGTTCAAAAGATGCATGTTGTACAGTATGATGACACTTGGGAATTGGTAACCTTTTTTGCTAAAAAGTCTGTGGTTGGCTTTGTGTATGCTCTTGTTGCTAGAGGATAACTATCTAACACATTCTCCCTCATCACCATTACCTTGGTTCTTATGTTCATCTCCGTAGCAACCAGTTGCCATTGGCTTTTGCTGAAGGTAGATGTGGAGCATGCCTTCTTACATGGTGATCTTCAAGACGAGGTCTTTATGAAGCATTTACCCTAATTGTTTCTCAGGGGGAGTTAGTATTGGTGTCTTGTCTCAAAAAATCCTTTTTTGGTCTAAAGCAATCTCCTGGAGCATGGTTTGATAGGTTCAGTGCAGTAGTGCTTGAGTTTGGCCTTCAGCGATGTGCAGCATATCACTTTATATTGTACTACCATATTGCTTCTAGTAGGGGTTGTTGAAATCAAATTTCTGAAATTTCCTAATTTTTATACTGTACAAACTGATTTAAAAATATTAAACTGAATTTACTGAATTGGTTGGTTAAGTTGGTTAATACCAAATAGTGCTCTGCTCTAGGTAGGATTCTTCTTGTTGTGTATGTCGATGGTATTGTGATTATTGGTGATGTTGATGAAGACATCCAGTGCCTAAGCATTTTTCAATAGACTAAATTTCAGACATTTAGGACCATTGAAAACTTCTTGGGCATGGAAGTATCCAAATCTTGCATAGGAACTGTTTTGTCGGAGAGGAAGCATGTTCTTGACCTTTTTGATGAGATTGGATTGTTGGGGGTGTTGGAAAGTTGAACTGTCTCACAGTTACTCGAAAAAATATATCTTTTGCAACAAGTTTTGTGATCTAGCTTCTTGATTCTTCGAGAACATTTCCTCAGAATGCTTAAATCAACTTGAGATGCCTCTAAGGTGCACGTGGGAGGGTCTCTTATATTGGGATCTGGGTAACGCTTATATCTAGGGATATACAAATACAGATTAGTTTGGGTCACCTTTCACAATCCACAACCTGGGTATTGTATTTTTGTTGGTAGTAACTTGGTATCTTGGAAAGGTAAGAAACAGACCGTGGTGGTAGGTCAAGGGCTGAATTAGAGCATCAGGCTATGGTTCACACTACATGTGAACTTGTTTGGTTAAAGAACATATTGGAAAAACTTGGTTTTCAAAATTCTCAGTCTATGGAGTTGAGGTGTGATAATCAAGTTGCTATTCATATAGCCCCCAACCAGATGTCCCATGAGTGCACAAAACACATTGAAGTTAATTGCCACTTTATTTGGGAGAAACTTGCGCAGAAGCTCATTATAACCACTCGTGTGAAGTCTAAATTCCACCTTGCAGTTTATTCACTTAAGTGTTCAAGGATGCTTGTTTAAATTCATTTGTAACAAGCTAGGTGCATATGATTTCTATACTCCAGCTTGAGGGGGAGTGTTAGGTGCATGTGTTGTTACTATGCTAGTAGGCATAAGTAGGGGTATTATGGTCATTGTTATGTACTTGGCATATATTATAAATAGAGGGGAGACCTATCATTTTGATTAGGTCTTCCAGTTTACCAAATAATTGAACAAATATATTTGGAGCAAGTGTTATAAGCCAGTTTCTTGCTTCTCCTCGAACAAGTCACTGAGATGCTGCCATTGGATACAGGGTTATACAAATGCAAATTGGGCAGGGTAATCCTTTGAAAATATATCCACTAGTGGGTACTATTTATTTGTTGGCGGTAACCTTGTATCTTGGAAGACTATGAAACTAACTATTGTGGTGCTGAGTGGGAACATTGGGCTATGGCCTACACTACATGTGAACTGGTTTGGACAAAGAGCATGTTGGAAGAACCTAGTTTTCCACATTCTCAGACTATGGAGTTGATGTTTGGTATTCTAGTTGCTATTCATATTGCCTCAAGTCTAATCATCCATAAACACATGAAACATACTGAAGATGATTGTCACTTTGTTCGAGAAAAACTTGTGTAATACTCATGGCAGGAAGTTTGAAATTTGATATAAACTTGCTGATAAGCTCTTGGGGATGCTCAGGTAAAATCTATTTGTAGCAAAAAAGGGCATGTTATAACTGATTACTTGATATTTAATGACATTATTTTGTATAACAGTCGCGTGTTTGGTGAGCCTGAGTTAGTAAGCATATGGTGGTCATTGTGATGTACATGACATATTATAAATGGTGAGGAAGACTTATCGCCTAGACTGAATATATATTGGACCTAACGAGGTTTGAGTAGGGTGCAGGCAAGTCTAGGTATTCAAAGTTATAGAACTTAAACTGAAGGTAATTTGATCAGTAACTACGAAACTTGACAGCTCGATGCATTTCAATTGAACATTTACATCACATATTTTCATGAGCCAAGCTTGTTCAAGTATGCTTGCCTATGACCACTTGTCTTGTATGCATGGGATGGGTTATAATCATGTAAATAGTAGTATAGGTTTTATGCTTTAAACAGGTGTAAGACTTAGTGTAAATGGGGAGTATGACTCCTTGAACGATTTGATGTTTCCTAGTGCCAGAGCTAAAATAGCATATAAAGCTTTTTAGGGGGGAGGGTGAGTGTTCATCAATCTTGTAAAACTCACTAGCATTTTTTAAACATGTTTGGTCTACTTGTCACCCTTGCTAAACACACGTTGCTTAAGGAGGTGCTTTTAATGAATTACTTTGCTTCAATGTTTACAGCTTGCTTGCCATTTATTTTTGTGAATTGCTTACTGCTTTTGCTTACTTTTCATTCAACTGCTTTGAATGTGTTTCTATGGTAAACTGTGGCAATCTTTGGTTAACTAGCTAAGCAAGAGTGCTTTAGCCAGCACCGCACAACCCTTTGCAAGGTCTGAAATATTTGGCCCACCCGTGACACAGATGTCTGTCTGTTCTGTCTGCCTCTTTGTATTCTCTGTGTATGTGTATAGACATGCATACGTGCATGCTTATGTATATTTTTTGCATGTTGCCTTTATATGATGCAATCAAATGATAGTGCGAATTCTGATGATGTAAATATTTGATTCTGTTTTTTCTTTCAGGATGAATCTGTGTTGATATGGTTCTCAGGTAAAGAGGAGAAACACCTTAAACTAAGTCATATATCCAGAATTATATCTGGGCAGCGCACTGTAAGTTTCTCATTGTAATTTAATTTAATTTATTTATTTATTGTATTGCTACTTTACTCTGATACTGCAGTTTTTGGAGAATGTGATAGCGCGGCTGCAACAGTCAATAATTTACCCCACCTCCCCCAACTCCACAAAGAATAACAAGTTATTGCAAGTGGACCAAGAATAAGGACAATGCAAAAATAAAAGCATAGAAGTCTCTCCCCTAAGCAGTGGTTGCACCCACACACACATACATTCCACAATTTTATATCCAAAATTTCAGTTTCTAATTAACCTTCGGAATACAGCTCCCAAGAATGTAAACTTTTCAAATCTGTTAAAAGGAGGTACTTGAGTAAACCACCCCTAGGTTGCCTTCAACCATCTTTGCCATCATATAGGGACAATAATCATTAATCAGATATTCATAATCAAGTGTGTGCTAACTCTAGACATGTCAAATTGTTGTTGCACTAAACAATTTCTCTTTTGAATGCTTAAACTGAATTAACTTTGCCCAAATTTAAAAGTTTTGGACCTTGTATAGTGCATGACAATTAGTATCCCTTGGGTTATGATACTGTTCATCAATAGGCCCATTCCAGTAGCACACACTTGTCATATACGTGCACACGTGTGTGTTTGTATGTATATTTTATGATTTCATGTTTTTCCTTGAGCTTTTTGACTGTCCTATTGAAACGAAAAATTCTTGGTATGTACTGATTAAAAATGGGCCTAATTTTTCCAGCCTATCTTTCAAAGGTATCCGCGGCCTGAGAAGGAGTACCAGTCATTTTCCCTCATATATAATGAAAGGTCACTAGATTTGGTAATGGTTTTAGTCTCTCTCTCTCTCTCTCTCTTACACACACACACACATCCTTTTTTTTTTTTCTCGAGGGAGGGTGGGGGTGGGGTTGCGTCCATCCCCATTATTTTTTTGGGTACAGTTATTGGTTGGCATTTGCCTATCAAGCAGGCTTTTCCCATTAATTTTTTGTCTGAAATTCTTTGATTTTGGCAATGTCATGATAGATATGCAAGGATAAAGATGAAGCTGACGTCTGGTTTAGTGGTCTAAAAGCATTGATTTCACGTGCCCATCACCGAAAATGGAGAACAGAATCAAGGAGTGATGGAATTTCATCTGAAGCAAACAGTCCTAGAACATACACACGAAGAAGTTCTCCCTTGAGTTCTCCATTTGGTAGCAATGATAGCATGCAAAGGGTATATTATTCAGATATGTATATTTTTTTCACTTCAGAATTATTAACTAACAAAATATTCTCATCAATTCAGGATGGTGTAGATCACTTTCGCATTCATAGTCCTTATGAAAGCCCCCCTAGGAATGGTTTGGATAAGCAACTTTCAGATGTGATATTATATGCTGTGCCACCCAAGGGTTTCTTTCCTGCGGATTCTGCTAGTGCTTCTGTTAATTCTTTGTCATCAGGTGGTTCAGATGGGGTACATGGTCCTATGAGGATGACAGGGGTCGATGCATTTAGAGTAAGTTTATCAAGTGCTGTCAGCTCATCAAGCCAAGGTTCTGGTGATGCTGATGCATTGGGGGATGTTTTTATATGGGGGGAGGGTGCTGGGGACGGTGTTTTGGGTGGTGGATCTCATAGAGTTGGCAATTGTTTTGGTGTCAAAATGGATTCTTTGTTGCCAAAAGCCTTGGAATCTGCTGTAGTACTTGATGTTCAGAACATAGCTTGTGGTGGACAACACGCTGCTTTAGTTACTAAGCAAGGAGAGGTTTTCTCCTGGGGCGAGGAATCTGGAGGCAGGCTTGGCCATGGTGTAGATTCTGATGTTTTGCACCCAAAGCTTATTGAAGCCCTCAGCAGTACAAACATTGAGCTTGTGGCATGTGGTGAGTACCACACCTGTGCTGTAACACTTTCAGGTGATCTGTACACATGGGGTGATGGCACTTACAATTTTGGTCTTCTTGGACATGGGAATGAAGTGAGTCACTGGGTCCCAAAAAGGGTAAATGGACCATTGGAGGGTATAAACGTGTCATCAATCTCTTGTGGACCCTGGCATACAGCTGTTGTAACCTCTGCTGGACAATTGTTTACTTTTGGCGATGGAACATTTGGTGTTCTGGGCCATGGAGATCGAAACAGTCTTTCCAAACCCAGAGAAGTGGAATCCCTTAAGGGGCTCCGCACTGTGCAAGCGGCTTGTGGTGTTTGGCATACTGCTGCTGTTGTAGAAGTCATGGTTGGCAACTCAAGTTCCAGCAATTGCTCATCAGGGAAGCTGTTTACATGGGGAGATGGAGATAAAGGTCGACTGGGGCATGGTAACAAGGAATCGAAACTTGTGCCTACCTGTGTTGCTGCTCTTGTTGACCCCAACTTTTGCCGTGTTGCCTGTGGACATAGCCTGACTATTGCTCTTGCAACTTCAGGCCATGTCTATACGATGGGCAGTCCTGTTTATGGCCAGCTAGGTAATCCTTATGCTGATGGGAAGCTTCCTTCCCGTGTTGAAGGAAAGCTCTCAAAGAATATTGTGGAGGAGATAGCTTGTGGTGCTTATCATGTTACAGTTTTAACTTCAAGAACTGAAGTTTACACTTGGGGCAAGGGAGCAAATGGCCGATTAGGTCATGGGGATACAGAGGATAGAAATTCCCCCTCGTTAGTTGAGGCTTTGAAGGACAAGCAAGTCAAAAGTATTGCGTGTGGTACCAACTTCACTGCAGCTATATGCCTTCATAAGTGGGCCTCAGGTATTGATCAGTCGATGTGTTCTGGCTGTCGCCTGCCTTTCAATTTCAAGAGAAAACGCCACAATTGTTATAATTGTGGGCTTGTGTTTTGCCATTCATGTAGCAGTAAGAAGTCTTTGAAGGCTTCTATGGCACCAAATCCCAACAAACCTTATCGTGTATGTGATAATTGTTCTAATAAACTAAGGAAGACCATTGAAACTGATGCTTCATCTCACTCATCTGTGAGTAGAAGAGGAAGCATGAATCATGGGATGAATGAGCTAATTGAAAAAGATGAGAAGCTGGATTCTAGATCTCGTGTACAACTTGCTAGATTTTCTTCAATGGAATCTTTGAAGCAAGGGGATAACAGGTTTTCTAAGAGGAATAAGAAACTAGAGTTTAATAGCAGTCGTGTATCACCTGTTCCAAATGGTGGTTCCCAATGGGGGGCTCTTAACTTCTCCAAATCTTTTAATCCTGTGTTTGGTTCATCCAAGAAGTTTTTCTCAGCTTCTGTACCTGGATCAAGAATTGTCTCTCGAGCAACATCACCGATATCAAGACGACCCAGTCCACCTCGTTCAACTACTCCAACACCGACTCTGGGGGGCCTTACTTCACCAAAAATAGTTGTGGATGATGCAAAAATGACAAATGATAACCTTAGTCAAGAGGTTATCAAATTAAAAACACAGGTAGATCACTGCCATTCCTTGTTAATAATCTATTTGTGTCAGTTCCTTGATTTACTTGCTTTTCTTCCACATATTGATTCTCAAATACTCATAAACCATAATTGGAGAATTGTCATTCAGTGTAGTAACAATGTTTGTCAGATCTCTATCACATGGGTCATTACCAATGTCAGTGAATTTGTCCAAAAAAATTTTAAAAATCCATGTCAAACTTAAGAATGGCAGAATATTTTAAGTCAGTTTACATTTCCAAGGTTACCATGCCAAGCCTCAAGTCATTCTCGGCCTATCATTTATAATGTAAACACTCTTCAATTATGTGAATTTGTATGTATAGTCCTACTATTGGGGCTTGTGAGATATAAAATCATGGTTCAAGTTCTCAAATATTCAATGCATCATTGCCTATGAATAGTGGATTTAATTTATGTGAGCTTTGTATGGTCAAACAGTCACACACTAATGCTCAACTGGGCTGTTTCTTTAGGCAATTTGTACAAGGGATTATCTGCGGGTAAAATACACCCATGATCACTGAACTTTAAACTAAAAATCCTGATATCACTAAACTTCAATTTTTTGCACTAAGGTTACCCAACTACGGTTGTTGCAATTTCCCTCTTTCCGTCCTTAAATGACGCCCCTCCATTAAAATTGCTCACGTGGCAGTTATGAGACTCACGCTTACCGCTTTTTTTATTTTTTTAAAATTTTTTATTTATAATAATAAAAATATTTTCCCTCACACTCACCCCTCTCTTGCTGAACATCACCGTTAAAGGTGTCACTGCATGTCCTCTCCAATACTGGCCTCCATTAATCAAAAGAATCCTTGATTAATGATAAAATCATAACTCCAACATGAAGGTGGTTCCAAGAAATTCCTACAGAGATCCTAGACTGAAGAGATCCACCTTCAATCTTCAATGTGGATTTAAAAAAAAAAATTTGAATAGTTAAAGCCCTCTGCTTGGATGAAACAAAGTCAAAATCTCCTCCCTTTTCCTTGTGTTTAAATCTGCTTTCGGGCTTTTGCCCAAACATTGGAGCAAACCAATGTGATCACCTCCCTGAAGGGGAGTTTTGTGTACCTGGATCTAGAGTACTTCTGACGGCATCAGCTGCTTCTTCTGTAAATCTGATTTTGGGCTTTTGAAGGCCACCCAAACATTGGAACAGACCCATTTGAGCACCAGACCCATATGAGCGCTGCTGTGAAGAGTAGTTTTGCGTATTTCGATCTGGAGTACTTCCGGCGGCATCAGGTTCTTCTTGGAGCGGTGAGCTGCCACGGCTGATTTGTTTAAGTCTGATTTCAGGCTTTCGAAGGCTCCCTAACATTGGAACAGACCCATGTGAGCACCACTGTGAAGGGTAGTTTTGGGTACCTGGATCTGGAGTACTTCCAGCAGCATCAGCTTCTTCTTCTTGCAGTGGCGAGCTGTCATGGCTGCCTTGTTTAAATCTGATTTCAGGCTTTCAAGAGGCAGCCCTATCATTGGAACAGATCCATGTGAGCACTGCCAAGAAGGGGAGTTTTGTGTAACTGGATCCAGAGTACTTCCTGTGGCATCATCATCTTCCTCTTCTTCTTCTTGCAGCAGCGAGCTACCATGGCTTCCGTTTGCTCTTCTTCTTCTCCTTCTCCTTTGTTTCCAGTAGCCTGTCCAATGCTGCCCCACCTTCATCTGTTCTTGGGCACCATTGTGCCGGCCATCAAGCAAGGCAGCGACTGATGAAACGACTAAGCCGGTGGCTGCGACAGGGGCAAAGAGCGGCAGCATGCTGGAGTTGAGGTTGCAGATCGCCTAATAATGATCTCATCTCTCAAAAATTATTATTATTAATTTTATTATTATTATTTTTATTATAAATAAAAAATTATAGAAAAAGGAAAATGGTGGTAAGCGTGGGTCTGGAACTGCTAAAGGGCATCTCCGGGCCATAAGGCTCCCTGCTTCGTGAGGGTAAGGGGAGTGTCGTCACAGTGTACGCAGCCTTACCTCTACTTTTATAGAGAGAGGCTGCTTCTTTGGACTCAAACCCATGGCCAACCGGTCACAAAGGAGCAATCTTACTGTTGATCCAAGGCCCACCCTCGGTCTAGAACTGCTACAGGAGCACTTTTAACGGAGGGATATCATTTTTGGACGGAAAGACGTAAACTGCAACAATTTCATAGTTGGGTGATCTTAGTGCACAAAATTGAAGTCTAGTGGTATCGAGATTTGTAGTTAAAAAGTTCAATGACCATGGGTGTATTTTTCCCGAATATCTTCTAATATATTGTAGTTTGTTTTTCTTGAAATAAGTGACGAGAAATTGAGGAGGGTATTGTAATATTATGGAATGCATTCATACAATCATACCTTCACTTTTCATCTTAAATCTGCCAGCACATGCCATTGCACTTTATTTTTTACTGGTTTTTCTTCAACGTACTTGACATCATACTTGATTTTTCGGTACATGATGTCATACTTGCTTTTTCTAACTAATATAGAATGCCAGCATTATTACTAAGGGAGAAAATGTTGCCCCGTTTTTCCCAACAATTTTTTTTTTCTTTTTGCTTTTTAAATTCTTTTATGTATGTAATCATGTGCTAATTTATAGTCCCAAAAATTCCATTTTGTTTTTATGCTTGGATCCTCTAAGAGGGGAAGTATGGTATGCAAGTTCTATAATTAGAACAGTATGTATGATAAAGTGGTCTTATATGTTCTACAATTTGAACAGTATGTATGATGAAGTGGTCTTATATGTTTGTGTTGGTTTAGACTTTAGCTTCTAAGGAAGAAGTTTTAAAGTTCAAGGAGCATGATTATGGATAAATAAATCATGGAAAAGCTCCAACAGAGATGAAAATTTAATGTGAAATTTGATTTGATAGTTGTTATATGATGTGTTGGAGTGGGAGAAACTTGAGCGACCCCCCATCCAAGTTCAAAGGGAACTGCACTGCAATTCCTATAGTTGAAAAGGCAATCTAGCACAGCTAACAAAACAGATGCAAAATAGGAGCCTAATGAATCATCCAATTTTACGAGCAAACCTAGTGTCCCAAATAACCAGAACACCCGAAGAATAGGCAGTAGAAGCTAAAGGAAACCTATCTGAAAACCTAGAGTCCCAAATACTTCGAAACACATCTACAATTTTTAGAATAATCTCCCTAACCTCACAACATTTAACCAGACTCCCAAGAATCTAGCATTCCAACTCAACTACCTCATCTTGAAACCTTGCTACCCCAGCTGTCTTCTCCTTCACAACATCATCCCCACCCCACCCCCCCCCCCCCCCCCCCCCCTCCTAAAAAAAGTTGATAGGAGATGCTAATTTTTGTAATTCCTTCTCCACCAGTCCACCCTCTTTTTTCCCCAGCTCACAGGTTCTAGGAGTCACAACGAACTTCAAATTTTAGCCTAGAGGACTCACTAAATTACACCCCAGCCTCTCCAAGAACTCCTGTGGCCTGTAGGCCCCTACTGTCCATCTCATCCCCAAGTAGTTCTAAGGTGCCCCTCCTCAAAACCTTACTTTCTGAATAATTCCTTTCATCTATGGCATCAATGGGTGTGGCTAGATGCCTTGGAGATAATGTGTACACCCTTTAATTATGTAGATTTGTATGTGTAGTCCTACTATTGGGGCTTGTGAGATGTAAAATCATGGTTCAATTTCTCAAATATTCAATGCATCATTGCCTATGAATAGTGGATTTAATTGATGTGAGCTTTGTCTGGTCACACAGTCACACTCTAATGCTCAACTGGACTGCTTCTTTAGGCAATTTGTACTAGGGAATATCTGCTAATAGATTGTAGTTGGTTTTACTTGAAATGAGTGACGAGCAACTGATGAGAGTATTGTAATAGCATGGAATGCATTCATACAATTGTACCTTCACTTTTCATCTTACATCTGCCAGCACATGGCATTGCACTTTATTTTTTACTGATTTTTCTTCAGAGTACATGATGTCATACTTAATTTTTTTAACTAACATAGAATGCCAGCATTATTACTAAGAAAGAAAATGTTGTCTCATTTTGCCCAACAATTTTTTTTTCTTTTCACTTTTTATGTTCTTTTATGTATGCAATCATTTGATAATTTTTATTGTCCTAAAATTTCCATTTTCTATTTATACTCTGATCCTCTAAGAGGGGAAATATGGTATAGAAGTTCTATGATTAGAACAGTATGTATAATAAAGTGGTCTTATATGTTTGTTTTGGCTTAGACTTCTGCTGCTAACGAAGAAGTTTTAAGGTTCAAGGAGCATGATTATAGACAGCTAAATCATCGAAAAACTCCAACAGAGATGCAAATGTAATGTAAAATGTGATTTGATACTTGTTATATGATACGTTGGAGTGGGAGAAACTTGAGTCACCCTCCATCCAAGTTTAAAGGGAAGTGCACTGCAATCCTTATAGTTGAAAAGGCAATCTAGTACATCTAACAAAACAGATGCAGAATAGGAGCCTAACAAATCTTCCAACTTACAAGCAAACTTAGTGTCCCAAATAACCAGAATGCCCCCAGAACATCCAGTAGAAGCTAAAGGAAACCTATCTGAAAACCTAGAGTCCCAAATACTTCTAATAAGAAACACATCCACAATTTCCAATTTAAACTCTTGTAGTGTAACAACATTAGGGGAAGTGTTGCGAATAATCTCCCTAATCTCACAACATTTAACCAGACTCCTGAAAAATCTAGCATTCTAACTCAACTACCTCATCTTGAAACCTTGCTACCCCCACTTGTCTTCCCTCCTCCCCCCTCCCCGCAAAAAAAAACAAAAAAAATTGGATAGGAGATGCTAATTTTTGTAGTCTCTTCTCCACCCTCTTTTTTTTTTTCCCCCCCTGGCTTATAGGTTCTAGAAATCACAACAACCTTCAAATCCTAATCTAGAGGACTCAGTAACTTACACCCCATCCTCTCCAATAATTCCTGTGTCCTGTAGGCCCCGACTGTGCCCTTCATCCCCAAGTATTTCTAAGGTACCCCTCCTTCACAACCTTACTCGCTGGATCATTTCATTTATGGTATCAATGGGTGTGGGTTAGATGTCTTAGAGTTAAAATCCTCCCCTTGAGTACCTGGAAATTCCTTTGCAGTATAAGCATCAGAAGTAGTAAACGGAGAATAATGAACAGGGAGTAGGTTCATGACTACCTGAAAGAATAGGACGAGCAAAATTTCCCTTGGCCACAAGACTCACTTCAACCTAGAAATCTCTACTAAATCAGTCCCATACCGCCCAGATTTAGAAGAACCATAAAAAACCCTATTCTCTTATAAATCCCTTTTCTCTTCCAGCATGCAATACTCTCCTGTTAGGAGACTACCTTGCTTCATCAAATTATTCAGAATCACTCAAACCCAGCCAGGGAGGCATGGGGGAGTCATGATCTTGAGTTTTGTCCAGCAGCAAATTTTCTCTTATAAATTTCATCAAATTCCTGTTCCTGTTAAAAAATAAGGCGATCTTACTGAGTTCCAGACACATCCCAATGGCTATAAGCTAGAATTTGGATGTTGTTCAATGAGAGCTGTTGCCATGACTGTTATCTCAATTTCTTTGCAGCTTTCATCACTTATAAAGCTCAAATGTAGTGGGAACTGTTACCTGACTTTGTTTAAATTGGACTTCTTCCTCCACATACCTTTGATGAGGTTGGACCTCCACCTGCTTCTAACTACACTACATTTCATTGCTCAATTGAGTATCAAAGCACACTGATTCTTGTGAGGTTGTCAATAGATGCCTTTTTGGGTATTTGATAAGCTTCTAGCACCCTTGTAAGTGATCTCCGTCCCTTGCTTAGTCGCTGCATCATAATCTTATTCTTTTTCATCTCAGCTAACAACTCCTGTAACCAACAAAGAGTTGCGCGTTAGGTTTTTTTAACCCACATTAACATATTCACGGTAAATTAGACATAGAACCTGTAGAAGATCAAATAAGAGAAGGGCGGCTGTGATGGTTTGGGCATGTGCCACGTAGGCCAAAGATGAGTGAGTTAGTTACTATTTGTGGTTATAGAAGGGGTAGGGTTAGACGTAAAATAACTTGGAGTAAGATAGTGAGTAAGGATTTAGCAGCCCCCAAATTATTGGAGGAAATTGTCCAAGATCATATAAATTGGCAAAAAAGGATTCATGTAGCCAACCCCACCTAGTGGGACTTAAAGCTTGGTTTGTTATTTTTGTTTGTTGTACTTTGCCAGCCTAATTTCCTTTTTTTTAATTGTAAGGTCGAGTATCAGGGTTTGCTGGCCTTATAATTAGGCCTTCAGGCCCAAAATGCATAATGGTATACTTGACTTCCAGGCTCCAGCCCATTATCATCTGGCCTATATTGCTTTGTCCTTTCCACGGCCCCTTCCATTCCAAATTCTAAAAGGATTTATCCAAGATGCAGGCCACAAATCACTCTTGCTTAATCCGGAGTATCCAAATTGGAATTAGCACCCTTCCGTGCATTCTGGCCAAAGTTACCAGAAAATCTCCATTTTTCCCAGAGGGACCACCAAATTTCACCATATCTGCGTAGTTAAGTATATAGGACTGTCCGTTGAAAGTTGGGGCCCTCTCACATTCTTTCACCAAATTGAGCAACACATTTTTTTGTATTTTGGAGAGCACCTGCCTGCATGGCGTGCTGACTGACAAGATCAATTCCCATTGCAAGGTTGTATAGCACCTTGAAGAACAATCACCATCTCAAAGCTTCCCTCCTATCCCTCCCTCCTGTATCTAAGAATTTCTCAATAGTGATTAGTCGGCCTAAGGTGCATACCACAAAAGTAAAACCCTTTCAGAACTCTGAATGTTCTAACCCATGAGTAACCCCATTTTTTCAACCAAAAAATGGGTGAAGAATGATGCCCTTTTCCCTGATTTCTCCAGTTTTTGAAGGTCTTTCAAATCACTGGCCATTTGAAATGTAACTGTCTTTCTGTCTGCTTTGAAGATCTGGGAGAAAGCCATGTTATTTAAAAAAAAAAAAAAAAATTCACCTTTTTTAAACTTATAAAGCAATGAGATTAAAAATTGCTCTTGTATAGGGAGCCCCACCAACCTCTATCAGTCACTGGAAGAGTGAAGGATGATCTTTTCGGAGATTGGAGGCTCCATTTTCTTCCTTTTTTATTTTAACCTTAATTCAATAAAGGGAGCTGTGGGCAGGATGCTGGAGTCATTAACTGGGAAGGGATTAACAAAGTGAATAGTGAACAGAATTTGGGATGTGAAAATAGGCGGCCATCTGCTTGGATGCATCCTATGCTTGATATCAACATGTGCAAGTGTACGAGGACACTGAACATTTTTATCAGTTGGAGATAAAAAGAAACTCATCTCATTCTGGATTCAGATGTAAGATTTTAATATTTCATTTTAGGAAACCTTTAATGAAGTGAAAAACGTTTAAGCTGAAATGGTGAAATAAATTGTAGGCACTTTTTAATTTCTTCACTGCCATTATTGAGGCTTCAAAAAACAGTTGTTTTGGTTTCTGAAGTTTCTTTGTTTATGAAACCAAGGTTTCAGTATAGTTGATGGATTGATGCTTAATTCAGATGATTTTTCTATAAAAAAGCTATGATTGGTTGGGTATGGTTTAGATTGAATTTGCACAATCACAACTCACACACCTGTCTGCTTATTTTAAATGCTAATCCTACAATCAATTAGTCAGTTTTGTCTAGATTGAATTTGCATGTTTGTCCTCGACCAATCCTAGAAAGGTAAAGATGATTAGAGAAGGAAAATGTTAGTGTTTAAAAGTATTATATAGTACATATTTTTGAAAACAATGTTTTAAAAGGCTTATCTTCTTTAAGTTGAGAATTGTCTAAAATAGCCCGAGGCATAGTCTAAAATATCAAACTCTCATGTTTGTTTTTTCAAAAAAATTATTTTTAGTTTTCTTTATTTTTTTCGGTATATATGTAATTTATTTATTTAATAATAAACATAAAATCCCCAAAAAGCTTAAGCTTTAATGCCTTAAGCATATGCCTAATCTCATCAGGGTTAAAATACCTTGCAGTATGCCTATGCTTTTCTAGATATTGATTGTAGATATTCTGAATGACCTTAAAAGCAATATTTCAGTAAGATCTTGCAAATGATAACTGGTTGGGTTTGGGTCAATTGGGATTAGAGGCAATAGTCAAACCTGTCAATATTACTTATATGGTGCTGTGGATGGTTTTGTTGTAACTTTTCTAATTGTTAATTTTCTTGAACTAAAAATTTGTATGATACCAGACATTTTAAGTTTTAATGCCAATGGTTCAGAGTTTCAGTCAGAGGTCTTAGAAGCTTACCTAGGAAACAGCAAAGGCTGTCACTAAGCTCATTTTTTTTTTTTTTTAAATTTCGTATGCTCATGAGGGGGCCAACTGTTAATCTCAAATTGTAGTTCCTGCTGCGCTGTAGGACCAATAGATGTTTCCCTTACTATGAACCTAATGAGCACTTGTAATTGTTTGCTATGTGTTTACACTACATTTTGTTTGACCAAAATCTATCTGTTAGGTGGAAAATCTTACTCGTAAAGCCCAACTTCAAGAAATTGAGCTGGAAAGAACAACTAAGCAACTGAAGGAGGCAATCACTATTGCAGAGGAAGAAAGTGCAAAATGCAACGCAGCAAAGGAAGTGATAAAATCTCTTACTTCCCAGGTATGGATAAAAATGAATAAAAAATGATTACACCAATTAATCTTATATATGAATTTATGATATTATTTTCTGTGGATATCCCATTGAAATAATTTTTTTTTTTCTTTTGCAACATTGTAATGGAGGTAAGTTAAAAAAAAAAAAAAAAAAAAAAATCTTTCCACACAATATGAAATGACCATTTGAATATGGTGTTATATATTGGAACTCAAGATAACAAATCATGCTCAATTTTAAGGTTATTTTGGTGATCTCTTGCTACAAAGGTCGGAAATTTTAATTTCCACCAACATTTTGAAGCTTCAAAAGTATGGGAATCTTGATGGAAACCTGAATTTCAGTGTCAGTTTTGATTTATATTTTAAAAAATGATGGAAATTAGAACTAAAGCATGGAATTCTCTTATGAAACTTTAAAAATGGTTAATAGACATAATAATGCAAGTATTTGAACTAATATATTAAAATTAAATTTGTCAATAACAGGCATGTTGTCTATGAGGTGCAGTAGCTGTAATATAATATTTGCATTAAACTTATTTAGTTAATATGTATAAATAAAGATAAGTGAACTTAAATGGTTGAATAAAATGTTTTTTCTGATATCTACCTTTAATTTTTCATATAATTTCATAAGCCTTTGTAATAATCTTTGGTTTCAATAAAAAAAAGAAAAAAAAAAGATAAATTAAGAGAGAAATTTCACTTTATGTTTAAGTCTCACATTTGAATTCGAAGAAAATTTCATGCTATGGTTGGAATTTCGACAAGTTTTTCTGAACTTTTAATATTTTGATA
Source organism: Malania oleifera (assembly GCF_029873635.1). Classification (NCBI taxonomy): domain Eukaryota; kingdom Viridiplantae; phylum Streptophyta; class Magnoliopsida; order Santalales; family Ximeniaceae; genus Malania; species Malania oleifera. The sequence goes on from NC_080418.1 coordinate 137,795,834, forward strand.
AATTTCTGATGATTCGTTGAAATTTTGATTGGAATTTTGTTAGATGGAAATCAATAGCCATTTTTTTTATTTCAAGGGTGAATAAAGCAAAAATTTCAAGAATTTTGTCGAAAACTAAGACCATGCTTGCTACTGCTCCATTTATATTCTTTCACTGCTTCATTTGAAATAATTTATTTGAGACTTTGAAAGCTTTGGGAAAGATTGAAATAGTTTCTTGCTGGGTTGTTGAAACAACCCTTGTTTTGAGAGTAATTATCTGATGTGGGAGATTCTCGAAGGAGGGTAAAACTGTAAACTCAATTTCAATTCCAATTCATTCCTCAAACGCAGAAAATGCCCTAGATACCAGTAATATACAATACATATTTCTACATTTAGCACTGTCAGGGTCTTAGAGTTTTGCGACCCTGACACACAGTCTTGATATAGGATTCTGGCTGGTTAACTGTTGATGTGACTATGAAGATGTCATGGGGATGGTTTTGGTACATCACTGTGATGTTGTGGTTGGTCTGAACAATACTTGAGGTGATGTTCTCAAACCAAGATGTATGATCATTAGATCCCTTGTGTTTACTCTTACATGAACACAAATACTTTAGAGACATTACTTTTTTTGTGGGGGGCGGGGGAGGACACTAGGTGAGCAGCCTACCTTCCCTGGTATCCTATTTGGTACTTATGCAAGCACCCTGAGGAGAGCTCAGGGCCGAGCTCTTGACATCATTGAGGGGTGTCTTGTGCTTCCATATGGGATTGAGAGTCCCATGAACGACCCATTTGGGAATGAGATCTTGCGCTACTCTTAGACCAGAGGTTTGATGTCCGTCCTCTCTTGGTCATTGGATATTCAGTTCGGCAGTGATCTAGATCTGGTTGGACTATTGAAGGGTGTTAATCCTTCATGTGTCCTGCTCAAGTAGTGTATGGTGTCACTTCCCCTAGTTCCGACCAGTGGGTGGTAAGTGATGGGTACATTGACATGAGTATTGTGCTGTGGGGATGAGAGTTACCCTTAGTGCAAGTGGAATGTGAATTTAACTCCCTTGCTGTTCTGGTCTGGGTTCCTCAGCAACGACCTTAGTTGGATCAAGAGCTGTTGAGCCGTGAGACTTGAGCACTGGGTTTGACATTTGAGTGTTTCCTTGGATGAAGATGAATACGGCTGGACTGGACTTGGTGTAGTCTTTCCGCTGCATGGGCGTGACTTCTTGACACTTTAGGCAGATCTTGGCAAGGGTGATTCCTTTTAGCCTTTGAGATCTTCATGTCCATGACACGCTACATCACTCCTTGGTTAGAAGAAACTCACTATTGTACAACTTGCCATCTTTAATGATTCATACATTTGGGTCTCATCAACATAAGCTCTTGTTGCATATCTAAGAGTTCCAATGGTCAGGCATTTTTTTCCATATGACCATAAATTGAAATGAGTATCATTTATTTTTTCTTTAATTTTGTGTATACCATTGCCTTTTTTTGCCACATTTCCCCCCTGTATGTAACCACTATGGAGATTTTCCCTATTATGCATCATCTTTGTCACTTCAATTCTATGCCCAAGTCCTCACTTGATCCTTTCTCTTGCAATGGTGATCACAGATTCTTCTTGGCTCACATTTGCGTTTGTACCTGGAGCTCATTGAGCATCCTGCACTTTCCAGCATTCTTGTCCTCTAAAACATGCTTTTTTTGCTGTCTCACTCTTGATATGGCTTTGGTGACAGCAAGTATGAGAAACATGCTCCAGGGTACCATGTCTCCGCCACAAAAACCTTGTCGCATAAGCAATATGATACCACACACAAGCTTACGTGATACAGTTTTAATGGAAGGGGCACATTACCCCATTGCACCTAGGTTTTTTCCATAAGTACTTTGTAAATTTTTCATATGATATGATGATCATCAAAAGCCTCCTTGTTGCCACAACCATTCATGGAAACAGGGTCAACATTAACATTAGTTCCTTGACTTGCTATTGTAGTAACATAGAGTAAATGTCCCCATAGCTACGTCTGCCATAACTTGATTTCCAATCAAGGAAACACTTATCAGGTTTATTAAGCCATTCTCATTTTCAGCAACAGTGTCATGTTAGTTTGCTTTATCAAAATTATTGATCTGTGTTTCCTCCTTCCCCCTGTTTGTCAAATCATTCTTTATGGGCTTCAAAACTAGCTTCTTCTTCTTGTCACCAATTTTGGTGTAGAAAGAGCAGGTATTGTTATGCTCATCATAGACAGCACTTTGATAATTTTGCCGAGGCCAACCAAGTAGAATGTAGCATTTGCCCATCGATACTACATCACACCAAACAGACCATATTATGAGATTCCAATTGAAAAAGTGAACAATCACCTTGCTGCCACAAATACTTCCTGCCGTTTATTGGACCAACGAATCCGATATGGCTGTGGGTGCTCCACCATCTAAAGCTTCAATTTTTCAAAGCATAGAATTGATCTTTATAATTTTAAATATTTTTCTTGTAGTTTTTCATTCCATTCCACTCCCAATCCTTTCCATTCTAGCATATAAAACATTGGGTTATAGTATAAAATCACTTTTACTTCAAAGCTATCGCAAATGGTCCCAAAGCAAACTTGGACCAGTTCCTAGAAATCTAAACATACTTATAACAGATATCACTCAATCATAACACAGGAGTATATCTTCCAAACCCAGTTGTTCTCATGGACAAGTTTCCATCCGCTTGTTTCTTAATTCTCATCTTGGTCGTTACTTTGAAAATCTTACAGTTATATTACTAATGAGCAATCACTCACATGCAATGCACTTGTGAAAAAGGACTAATATAAAAAATCCTGCTGTCTTTTAAACTTTTGTGACCATTGGACATACAACTTAATGATTTTCTACTCATTTATAACATATGCTATGCTTGTTGCATTGTCTATTAGATTACCACTTTATCTAAAAGCTTAAGCTATTTGGTTGTGGCCAACAATGTATATCAAGCTTTAACACTCCCCCGCATGTGCAGCTCGACAGCACGTGGAGAGATAAATGCGTGATAAATAACACCCATGATAGAGAGCACAATAATTTGTTTGGAACAACACACAGTAAATGCAGGCAACAAGACTAGAGCCCAGGACCTCCTTGTAACCAGCTCTGATACCATGTTAGATTACAACTTTACCTAAAATCTTAAGCTATTAGGTTGTGGGCCAACAATGTGTATCAAGCTTTAACGTTGTCCTTGATTTTACTTAGCAGTGGAATTAATGACCCTATTAACTGCCCATGCAGTGAATGAAATGCTTGAATGATATTTGGAATCCTAATTGGTGATTGTTGAAAACTATATCGCTCTATTATTTCTTTTTAAATATATATATATATATATATATATATATATATATATTTGCATCATGTTGCTGAATTTATCCATTTTGTCATTTTATGCAAAACAGTTGAAGGACATGGCTGAAAGGCTGCCTGTGGGAGCAGCTCGGAACATCAAAACACCTTCACTCACTTCCTTTGGCTCCAATCCTGCCTCCAGTGATATTTCCAACACTGTTATTGACCAATTGAATGATCAATTAACATGCCAAGATTTGGACTCAAATGGGTTAAGCAGCCAGTTGCTTTCTAATGGCTCTAGCACCAGCAGTAACCGCAATTCAGGTCAGAACAAACTAGGCCAACCTGAAGCAATGACAAGAAATGGTGCTAAAACAAAAGAAGGTGAACCCCGGCATGATAATGAATGGGTTGAGCAAGACGAGCCTGGTGTGTATATTACATTCACCTCCTTGCCTGGAGGGAATAAAGATCTTAAGCGTGTTCGCTTCAGGTATTTAATTTATCTTCAGCTCATGCCCTTTTGGATGTATGCTTTTGCATTTGAAACTTGTTAACTTTCTTGGCTAAATCTAGATTGTGTTGTACACACTATGAATATCATTGGCTTGGAATGTCTAGGTCATCAGTGTGGTTCCTTTGGGGGCTTAATGCTCTCATCCAGGCCTAGCCAATTTATTGGCACAAGTCAATTGTCTAGGTGCACTTGAGCACTCATTCCAAAGATGGTCCTTGGCACATGTTTAAAGTTACCATTGTGGCCTAACTGCCTAAGCCTTGTGGGGTTGAGTCACTAAAACAGCCTCTGTGCATGCAAAGCATCAGGCTGCATACCCTCATCCTCTACAGACTCCGCTTTGGTGGGAGCCTTGTGCACAGTGCCCTTGAGTACCAACATGGTGTATTGTTGACTAAAATAGAGATTACATTGCATGTTTGATTTGTCTTTTATCTCATATTATTTTTCATAATATGGATGGGATAGAAATATAGCATATTATGAGATTTCTATTTTTTAATATTAATTACATCGAAATAATAACGTATGAATAGATAAAAATATAATAAAATGATATTATATTAAATAGATAAATTAAAAAAAAATTCATAAAATTAAAAATAATAATATGTACAATTAGAAAATAAATATAGTAAAAAGTTATATAATAAATATACAATAACTAATGATAAATTATACAACTTAGAATAATATAATAATTATAATAATAATAATTATAAGTGAGGGCAAATGATAATTTTGTAGCTATTTCAATCTCTACTGCACATCTTAGAGCATGCCAAACACGGGAATTGGAATGGAATGGCTATTCATTTTTTATGAACCTAATTCAGGAATAACAATAGTTGTTTTATTCCAAAGTCAATGCTCCATTTCAGTATTCTAGGGTATGTTTGTTTCACATGGTAAGGTTTTATAGGATTGGATTGCACTGAACAGCTCTGGACTATATTGGATTGGATAATTATCCTGTCCGTGGTTTGTTCTACTTCTACTATCTGCATGGGTTAGGATAGGACATTGATGCAATTTTCTTTCCTTTATTTTTATTTTTATGTTTTTTTGCTTTTTGGTTTTAAAGACTTTTAACTCCCATAGAGGAGGGGGCCAAGAAGCCTCCCTCTAGCCCACCCAATCCTATGATGGTGTTGTACCAAACATAGTTTATAGATATCTTGTCCAAGCCTAGCCTATGGAACAAACACACCGTCATTGGACAAAAATTGTGATATTCATCCTCCATTGATCAAGAATTTCAGTTTTCCAGAAGTATCATGATCATCCAACAGCAAGGTTTTCAGTTTTTTCAAATGAACCTCTTGGTTGTAACAACTGATTTCAGACTTGATCATTCGAATCTTTCAATTCATAGATGTTTTTCAGACCTTTGAATGATTCTAGAACTCACAAAGAACTATATTTTTTTTTCAAGATCAGAGCTATCAACCACTTGGCCATCTATCCAAGAGAGAAATTATTTTATTTTTATTCCCCTTAATGTAAGATGCCATATATGACACCATCACTGTCTTTAGAAACACATTAGGTGTGAATCTATAAAGCAATATGTCTTTACATAAAAATATTCATGATCCTACCTACCCATTTGTTATGTGAAAAGAAATTCATGTGCTCTCCATGTCCAAATCAGAAGTAGAAGAACTGATAAAGGTCATATAGAATCAAATGAATTCATGGTAAAATCCCTCCATGAAATCTCTTACAATTTTTTGGCTGCTAGAGGGATCGTTCATCTGTCTGCAGTTTAGAGGGTTAGAAGCATTATGATTGCTTTCCAATTGGCTATTTTTGTGTTAATTGCAACTGATTGGTTTACCCATTATATTAACCCCTCAGGAAGGTTGGCCAAGGAACAAAAATGGCCAATCCTACCTGAGTGGTGTATCTGTTATTAGGCTGCATACAACTCATGTGTCCACTCCAAACCCTATTCTGGCGGAGTCTTGAGAACCTCACATGATGTTTGGTTTACAAGAATAAATATTCTGTTCCATGTTTTATTCAACTTTCAGCCATAGATATTTGGTTCACAAGAATAAATATTCTGTTCCATGTTTGATTCATCTTTCGGCCAATAATTTCTTTTCTCCTGCAGGAATAGCACATAACTTATGTTATTCTTATACTTAACAAATACATAGAAATAATGATACATGAATAAAATGATGACACATCAAGTGTATATATTAATACACAAAATATAATTATAATAATTGTATTATATTATGTTATATATGAAAAACACAACAGTATAAAAAACTTTGAAATAGAGTAGATATATAAGTAAATTAAAATAAATAACTAAAGCTATAGTAATAATATTTATAAGTTGGGGGGAAATGGTAATTTTATACTCATTCCATTTCTATTGCACATATTAGTGCCAAACATGGGAATTGAAATGGAATGGCGATTGATTTTTTCAACCTAATGAAAGAATACCAAGAGTTAATCCATTTACTGCATATTTTTCTTATGAAATCACTACTTCATTTCCAATTTATTTGGTTGTGGAACTATATGTTACTTCAGCATAGACTATAAGTAAAACTTGTTTGTGTGATGCAATGTTGAAACCCTTACCCTATGCTTGGATAGCCTTTAGATTTGGATAAGATGTAATACAAAATTGTATTAAAATTTATCCAAATCCACTCAAAACCAAATTCAAGGTCCCAAATCCATGCTCCCAAGGGCAGCATTGATGTCATATTATTTGTAAGTATTTTATGAATTATCAGTAGATAAATATTAATAGCAATCAACTGCTTTTGAGTTGTATATACGAAGGAGGATTCAATGGAAGAAAATAGAGCAATTCCATTGTCCATATGATGTCATAACATGTATCCTCTCCCTCTCTTTTTCCAAATAAGAAGGGGGAAAATAAGGGCACGTTCACCTATGGAAAACCTTTTTCATTTTTCATTTTTCATTTTTCAAATAATTACAAAATCAAAACTTCTGTTTTCCAGTTCTTAATTTTTCTGCACAAATATCTAAAATTTGGAAAAGGGGGTTGCATTTTTTTGTAATTATTTTCAAAATTAAAGATGAAAATGAGAAGGGTTTTCCACAAATAAAGAGGCTCTTAAAAATCCCCAAAGCCTGCCCCAATAAACTGATCACTCAGTTGTTTATGCCCCTTGTCAAAGTGCTATAATTTCCGTAATGATGTTTTTTTTTTTCTTTCATGTTCTTGAAATCACCAAATTGTGATTCTTCTAGTGCAAATTAAAACCATAGATTACTGTCTGAATGCAGCCGGAAGAGATTTAGTGAGAAACAAGCAGAGCAGTGGTGGGCAGAGAACAGGGCCAGGGTATATGAACAGTATAATGTCCGAATGGTTGAGAAGTCGAGTTTTGGTCTTGGGAGTGATGACTTAGCTCGTTGACATGTGGGAGCAATCAAATGTAAATGAAAAGTTCTTTTCAAGATTTCAGTTTCAATCACAGGGAAGGTCATATTAGATTTGGCTTTTTATCTTATTGGGGGTTTTGTTGAAGATGAGAGAACTACAGGGGTTTGATTGTGGGCTTCCTTTTCTTTTCTTTTCTTTTTTTTTTATTATTATTTTTTACTTGATTTTACATTTATTTTTTTTCCCTAACTTTGCCTTGTGTGGGGGTTGAGAAAGAAAGTGTATATTCTTAGTAGGTTGCTTGCTCTTGATGAAAGCAGCTGCCTTGTAAATCCATAAATGGGAAAAAAAAATTTCACCAGAAATTTCTTGTTTGTCATTCTTTATTCTGTTCAGACTTGTTGGAAGCAGCTGCAATGTAAATTCATTTGTGAATTATTTTCAGATTTTTATTCCTCACATATCAACCCAGTTACTTGTATGCCTATTACTTATAGCATTGTTGCTGCCACTGTCGTCGCCGCCACCGCCACCGCCACCTTCGCTGCAGTGAGTCCTGAAAGTTCATACATATTCTCAACAGTACATGTCATTTATGAAGCTGCTCTGATATAAGATTATGTTTACTTACAAATTTATAGTGTAAGAAACGAAAGACAAATTTCCCTGGGCTGATTTGTGCTATAGAATGTGTATTATTAATGTATCAAGGCTGCTATGTTTTTGTGCACGGTGGAGACAGGTTTTTGTGAGGCATGGAAGTGGAATCTTTCCTTTCTTCTTTATTGCTACCCAGATCGAAATTGGAAAATTGGAATTCTGAACTTTGATTTCTGTCTAAAGTGGAGAAGACTTTTCCAGAAGATGTTCTGAAAAATGTTAGACAACTGGGAGAGACTACTCTTTGGCAATTGGAGTTTTAAAATTTAGGATGGTCAGGGATGAAACTTTGACGGTGTTTATCCTCCAAAGAATGCAATGTGAAAGCCCATTATTCGGCCACACGGTGCATAGAAAGTCACAAGGCTCAAGAAAGTAAGAATCAAACACTTAACCAGCCTCCTCACGAGAAAATAATCATAAGAATTTTTGGGAGGACGTAACTATTATCAAAGGGAAAGAGTCGATGATAACATTTTTAAAGAAGGATGATCTTGGAAAAGGAATATGGATTAAATCTAATATGATAAATGACAATATTATAAATAGGTCTTTTATGTGTTTAGAAATTCATCAACATTTATTATTTGAGTTATTACTTTTATGCAAGTATTGGAAGTCATTTGTATTTGTAATGTTGGATATAAGTAGCAATCAACTTTACGCTAATACAACTATGGTCATACTATAAAGGAAATTGCGTAATTTTCTAGAAAATCGTTGATGGTTTCAATATATCTTTCGATGGTTGTTTTGACGATTTTAGATAAAATATTTTTCAGGAGAAAACCGTTGATGGTTTCAATATATCCTTCGATGGTTGTTTTGATGATTTTAGACAAAATGTTTTTCAAGAGAAAACCGTTGATGGTTTCAGCAAATCGTCGACGGTTTTGCCAGTTACTGAATTGCCGAGAATCCTAACAATTGAAGATTGGCTGATATCCGATAGTCTGCGATGATCTGGAGTTCTTCAATTGTATTACTTGAATATTTTTTTGTATTCGACAGTTTAGGATCTTCTTGATTTGATATTTAAATACTTTTGAATTTGTAACAGCTATACCTTATACAAGTCCTATATATAGGACATCCCTACATCAATGAAAGTGTTCTACATTTTCTATATGGTATCAGAGTTCTTTCTCTAATGAGTTTTTTTTTTCCCCCTAATGGCCCAGCTTCCTTTGAAGCTTACACCTTCCAACTTCCCTTCTTGGCACGCCCAATTGATGTCATTGCTCATTAGCTATGACTTCCAGGGCCATCTTAACGGTACAATCGTATGTCTATCATGAACCCTTTCTACTAGCATCTCTTCTGTTGGTTCATCTTCTGAAAGTGTCTCCAATTCGAATTTTTGGCGTTGGCTCTGACAAGATAGGCTAATCCTTCACGCCATCCTTGCATCTGTCTCCGAACCGGTTATGTCGCTCATTGCCGCTTCAACCACTGCTCATGATGCTTGGTCCAAGTTGCAACAAATATGTGGGCATCAAAATTGGGTTTTACTTGATGAACTAAATTGTATTGTTCAGTTAAATTTACAATTGCCTAATACTTAGACGAAATAATGACTTATAACTACACTTGCATCACATTTGGCAAGTTACTGTTGCTTATTTATGAACAATAAATACAATTAACGTAAATGCAATGAAATAGAACAACGGTAGGAGCTATTGTTTGTATAATCTTTGTGTACCCTCCAAAATTGCACTGTGGAAGTCGAATAATTAGCCACATGACGCAAGCCTACAAGGCTTAAGAGAAGCAACATGGCAAGCCTCTTCATAAGAAAAGAGTAGTCATAACAAATCTTGACAAGACTTAATTACTACTGAAGGAAAAGAGTTGACTATGCCCAACAAGTTTAATATTAGAAGGGGAAAATGGAAAACACCAATTATAGTAAATGATGATTTTATAAATACACATTTTTATGTTCATAAACTCCTCAAATTTATGCTTCGTGTTAATAGTGTTATGAAGGTATTGCACGTTATTTATAATTGCACAGTTGACTTAGGATGGGTGTATGTAGTCCTAATCTTACAAAAGCATATAAAACATTATTCAACTAGCCCAAACGCCATTTTATCCTCTCTCTCTCTCTCTCTCTCTCTCTCTCTCCCTCTCTCTCTCTCTCTCTCTCTCTCTCTCTCTCTCGGTCTCTCTCTCTCTCTCTCTCTGTGTAGAGACCCGAAGAATTTTAGCAATTAAATAATAAAGGAAAAGAGAGAAAAATGATTTTTCCAAAGGGGCTCAGTAGGGACTCGTCGACGAGCACAGAATATTTTTCAACTAGTGGTCTCTTACACGTGTCTCGTTGACGAAGAGAAACTGAGAGCAAGATTAAGGACATGCAGACTAATCAATGAACCCATAGTCTTCATCAATGAACTCTCTCCTTGGACTCGTTGACGAGGCGACGTGGCTCGTCGACAAGGCCACATGGGTAGCACTCTATAAATAAGCTCAAATCGGGATTTCAGCGAGAGTTTACATGCAAAACTCTTTCTCTCTCTAAAAATCCATCTCTCTCACATTCTCTCTAGATTTTCGGCTTCGATTCTCGCCGGTTCGACAATCGAAATTCGTCACGTTACTCTTGGGAAGATTCTCTACAATACTGCTGGATCAGAATTTTGATTTGGAGTATTTTGGCACTATCCCAAAATTTGGGTAAGTTGGTTATTTTAAATTTTATAAGTTATTGGGTATTTATGGACTGAGGGGAATGTGTTGGAAGGTGTTATATTGGTATATGTTGATTTGTTGGAAAATGTGAATTTCAGGGTGTTGAGTAGGAAACACACGGGAGTAGGCTTGTTTCAATTTGTGGGCTTCTCAGTAAACCAGGTAAGGGGATAAATTAAGTTAGCATTTTTTGTGAAATTATTTATGAATATACAACATTTATTTTCAGAAATTATGTATAGTATAGGGTTGAAAATATTGTTGTTGAACAGGAAAAAAGATTTAATACATTTTATCAGAAAATATGATTTTAGATCAAGTTTTATGTTTATAATATTATTCATATTTGTGTGGCATGAGTGTAGATTTCCATGAAAATTATGTTATACCAGAATAATATGATTTTTTCTAGAATAAGCATGTGATGATAGTTTTCAGAAAAATCATGAAAGCAGTAAAAAAACTATGGTTTAAAATATTATGTTAAACGGTACAAAAAATTCATGTTTAGTAAGTTATGATATGGCCGACGTAGATGACAAGATTTATATGCTATGATATGGCCAGCGTAGATGCCGTGATTTATATGTTATGATATGACCGGTGTAGATGCTGTGATTTACGATTGGCGTAGATGTCATAATTATGTATGATATGTTAGAATTCATGAAAATATGATCATGTCAGATATTATTCAGAAATATGAAACAGTTATGTATCAGAAATATGAATTGTACTATATGTTATCAGAACCAGGATGACTTAGTTTAGTCTTTCAGAGCACGGTACCGTAGCTATATGTATAAGTTCAAGTTTATGTTAGTGCTACCACACATCTCAGATAGAGTGTGGGAGATGGTAGGTGATGTGGCTTCTGTGTAGTGCAGATGTTCCCCTGGTAGTCCGGAATAGGTGGGACATGCCCATCATACTTACAAACTTATGTTGACTTAGTGTGGTCAACCAACCATTGCTAGGTCCCGCCTTCGGGTCACACAACCCTGTCATGTGGGAGGTAAGGCATGACATTAGTTAGCTATCCATCCTAGGTATTATTTCAGTATTGTACAGTTATAGAAGATGTTTTACATGATTATAGAAATTAGTACGATATTTATTATGAAATTTATGATGATATGATGAATCATGTTTTCCTTAGAGTTTATAGAGCCAGTTTTTATCAAATATGCATATTATGTATAGTTTATGTTTAAGCACGATAATACTCATGTTACCACACACAGATATTAGTTTATCTCCTTTACTGAGAGGTGTCTCACCCCAGCATTACAAACATTTTAGGAAATCTAGGTAGAAGGGCGAATAGAGCTCCGCAGCTGTAATGTACTACTTATTTTAATATATAATAAAACATAATAAATAAAATAAATACACAGCAGAACCTAGGCAGCAGTAAATGTAAATCACATTCATCAACCAATAATTACATAATACCAAAGTCTACTACATCTCCAAAATACTGTGTTTATATACAATCTCCAAAACATCAAAATAAACCTAAGATCTTACAACAAAAGTCTCCTCATCCTAGATCAGAACTTACCCTTCTAGCAGGGAAGCTCAACTCACTCAGCAGTGGCCCAGGCCCGCCGGTCTCTCTGGGTTTCCTTAAAATCATTTAATATTCGGGGGTGAGAAACTTCTTAGTAAGGGAAAATAAACTAAATACAGTTGGGTGGCAACATGAATATTTAATAATAATATAGATATACAATACAATCTTCATACCGGAAAACGTTCATCATTTAATAACTGCAAAAAAAATGTATACTTTCATATTTCTAATATATCATACTAATCATAATTGTCTGGTTTAACTAAAAATACTGAAAACATACCCATGATGAATAGCTAGCTGATGTCATATATTAGCCCCCATGACAGGTTGTGCAGCCCGAAAGCGAGACCCGACAATGGCTGGTCGACCACTGCCGAGTCAAAAATGTCTGTAAGTACGATGGGCCCGCCACACCATGGTCCGGACTATCAGGAGGACGTCTACAACTCTATACTAAAAGCCACATCGACTATCCATCTCCCACCCCCTCGTAGGGTGGTTAGCACCAATCTGATCATAGATATCTAATCTATAAGCTATAGTACCGTGCTTCTGAACTGAACTAAACTATCATTCAGGTTCTGATAACATATAATTCATGATAATATAGCGTTTAACATAAATGGATTGATAGCATTTTCTATAATTTCATAAATATGGTCTCGTGCCGAACATTTCATAAATACGGCATCGCACCGAACATTTCATAAATACGGCCTCGCGCGGAAATCATACGTAAAACACAACCTTGCATCGGATATCAATCACGGCCTTGTGCCGAATATCTCATACATATCATTTTGAATAATAAATCAATTATCATGTATTTTCAACATCATTTTGTACTGTAATATTTCATATTCCTGAAAACATGCTTCATCCATAACATTGTCATATCATAATACTTCTCACGTAAAGTAATATTCATGCCACACATTTTCTGTATAAAACCATACATTATATTCTAAAATCATAATTTTTGGCATCTCATACATATATATACATTTCAATATAATAGCAGTATTTTTCCCAAATGTGCATTTCCTTCATAATATACAGATATAATACATGCTTTCCTGAAAATAAATTTACTGATAAATAATAATATAAATGCATGGAAAATAACTATTTTATTTTATTCCCTTACCTGACACTGAAAGAAACCCCCTAAAATTTTCGGTCTTGCACTTGCAGAGTTCCCCATTCAACTCCCTGAAAATAATAACTCGCAGAACTAAACTTTGGTATTTTCACGTGAATATCATTTCCTATAACTACAGTAAGACCAAATTTAGCATAAAAGGTCTTACCTCAACTTAGGGATGAATTTCAACTCGCTTCCACCAACGATCCACTCTGGAAGATTTGGAGAGAACTTCCCCAGGAGCGTCGTGGTGGCCTTAGATCGTCGATTCGGTGAGCGACGGAGCCGAAATCGAAGAGAGAGGAGAGAGAAACTTAAGGGAGAGAGAGAGAGAGAGAGAGAGTGATTTTTTTTCTTAATTTTCTGCGTTAAATCCAGGTTTTTACTATTTATAAGGTCGGATTCGTCAAAGAGACACGTCACCTCGTCGACGAGTCCTGTAGAAAGTTCGTCGATGAACCTGCACCTTCATCGATGAATTTCAGATTTCCCCAAAATCCTCTCTCGGTATCTTCTTGTCGACGAAACTTGTCTTCGTTGACGAGGACCTTCTGTACCCTCGTTGACGAATCCCTTGTGTTCGTTGACAAGGACTTGATAAATTTCCTTAGTTATTACTCCCAAAGTGCAATGTTGTCAATGAACGCAAAGCGTTTGTCGACGAAGTCTGCTGCCTCCTTCTATTTCTGTTTCCATTTCCCTCCCTCTTTATTATTTGAATACCATTATTCTTCGGGTCATTACAGTAGCAGTAGAGGTTGACTGAACTACCTTGTCAGAAGGGTAAGTAGTTGAGTTAGGGTCAGAATGGTTTTTGGGTTATGACCCTAGGTTACTTTTTGGTCCTTTTGTGGATGATTGTACATATATGACAGGTTTAGTAGAATTTTGGTATTGTGCCCATTGTTGTATGGCATGTATGTAATTTATGTTTTCCACTGCTTAGGTATTAGAGATGTATAACAGGTATATCCTCGGTACCCGCGGGTCCAGGTTGATCATGACTATATTAGTTTAGCAGGATATTAGAGTTATTATGTATGTGGTTATGTGAAAAAAAAATTATATAGCAAAATAGGCAGGTCATTACAGTTTGGTATCAAAGCCTAGGTTGCTAGGTTTTGTAGACTTTAGAGTGTAAAGAAAACAATACCAAAGTATAGGAGAAAATGATTCGAGGTTTTGTTCTGCAGTGTGGAGGAAGGACTTCCATGGTGGTTTCTATGTCTTTCCTTGGGTGACGATTTCAAGAAAATCATAGTAAACTATTGCTGGGTTGTGTTTCTATAGTTTAGGACTGAATCTTGAATTAAGTTAAAGATGTTAAGATAGTGGTTAGATACATAAATTTTAAGGATAGGGTCTCTAAGCCATGTTTATTGTCTTTTTCAGGATGAACCTTGAGGGTGGTAGTGCTCATGCGAGTGGTAGCGAGGGAGCAGGGCCCTTGGGTGCAGGTGGGGTTGATTCGGATGCGGTATTACGCAGTGTAGCTCAGTAGGTCATAGCTGATATTGCACAAAGCTCCCAGGAATAGGGAGATCCGTCTGCAGGTCATAGGTGTACGATGAAAAATTCATTAATATGAATCCTCTAGCATTTTTAGGAGGAGTTGATCCTGCAGTCGCCGAAAATTGGATGTAGGAAATTGAGAAAGCATTGGCAGTGCTGCAGTGCACAGAGGAGCAAAGGGTCTTATTTGCCACCTATAAGCTGACAAAAGAGGTCGAGAGATGGTGGACTGCTGTAAAACTATTGGAGGAACAAAGGGCAGTACCTATAACTATGGCTTGGTGCTAGTTTAGAAAGTTGTTCTTCAACAGATACTTTTCAGCCACTACTAGGGAGGCCAAAGTAGAGGAATTCCTGAATTTGAAGCAGGGACAGCAAACAATCCAGTAGTACGCGTCGAGGTTTATAGAGTTGTCCCGCTTCGCCCCGTATATCATTCCCGATGAGGCATAAAAGGTGAGACAGTTTGAAAGAGGTTTGAGGCGTGAAATATATAAATAGGTAGCGGTGCTGAAAGTGCAGGACTTTGCTGAGTTGATAGATAGAGCAACTATGGCAGAGACCAGTGAGCGAATGGGTGTAGAGGAGCAGGGACAGAAGAAGAGGTCCACACCTTTAGGTTTTCAACAGGGATCTAGTCATGGCCCTTGAAGGAGAGGTAATTATGGTAGGGGACAGAGGCAAGAGACGAGGGACCGTAAGGCTCAGGGTATGTAGATCTACCCAATCTGTCAGACGTGTGGAAAGAAACATCTGGGAGAGTGCTGAGTGGGGAGAGGCGTATGCTATCGTTGTGGTGGACCAAGACATTTAGCACGAGATTTCCCTACACCACCTGGTACCTCCCCTGCTCCCACACCTTACTAGGGAGGTTATCAAGCGCCTCGTGAAGGCTAGAAGAGGAATGTAGCCCTGGTAAAGGTTTATGCATTGATGCCAGGAGACGCTGAGATCACAGGCAACGTCATGACAGATACTCTTACTACTTTATCATGTCAAGCTATTGTTTTATTTGATTCAGGTGCCACCCATTCTTTTGTGTCTGCGGGATATGTTAAAATGTTTGGTGTTGAGGCACAAATATTAGATGTTAAATTGTCAATAGCTACACCAATAGGGTTAGTGGTGAGGGTTCGTAGGGTGCTCAGAGGCTATCCAGTAGATATTCAGGGGAAAGTATTACCAGCTGATCTAATTGTGCTAGACATGCATGGATTCGATGTAATAGTGGGTATGGACTAGCTGGCAGCTAACTATGCTAGTATCGACTGTCATTTGAAAGAGGTGGTATTTAGACCACTAAGAAAGCAGGAATTCAAATTTGTAGGGTCGCGGGTGCATTCCCTGCCTCAGTTAGTGTCAGCCGTATAGGTAAGAAGACTACTTCTGAATGGATGGCAAGGGTTTATAGCCTATGTAAAGGAGGTGACAAAAAATGAATTGAAACTTGTCAGTACACCAGTGGTAAAGGAGTTTCCAGACTTTTTTCCAAAGGAACTACCCGGGTTGCCTCTCGGGCGAGAGGTAGATTTTGTTATTGATTTACTTCTAGGGATGGCACCTATCTCTAAAGCTCCTTATCGAATGGCTCCAACAGAATTGGGAGAATTAAAGGATCATTTTCAGGATTTATTGAATAAAGGGTTTATTAGACCTAGTGTATCACCCTGGGGAGCTCCAGTTTTATTTGTGAAAAAGAAAGACGGTACTACAAGGATGTGCATAGATACAGGGAGATAAACAAACAAAGTAATAGTTAAGAACCAGTATCCTCTACCACGTATAGATGATTTATTTGATCAGTTTCAGGATACACGGGTTTATTCAAAGATTGATCTACGCTCTAGGTACCATCAAGTTAAAGTTAGGGCAGAGGACATCTCTAAGACAGTGTTTCAAACTCGGTATGGCCATTATGAATTTTTAGTCATGCCATTCGGACTGACGAATGCTTCTGATGTATTTATGAATTTGATGAACAGAGTCTTTCATCAGTATTTAGATCAATTCATTGTAGTTTTCATTGATGATATACTGGTATACTCAAGGAGTTTTGAGGAGCATGAGACGCACTTAAGGCTGGTACTTCAGATGTTCAGGGAAAAGAAATTGTATGCCAAGTTTAGCAAATGTGAATTCTGGTTAGAGAAAGTTGCATTTTTGGGTCATGTTATATCAAAAGATGGAATCTCAATAGATCCCAGCAAGCTAGAGGCAGTGGTGAATTGGGCCAAGAGAAGGAATGTAAAGGAAATCAAGAGTTTCGTAGGACTAGTAGGTTATTATCATCGGTTTGTAGAAGGATTCTCAAGATTGTCAAGGCCTTTGACGTGATTAACCCGAAAGAATGTCAAGTTTGAATGGGACAACGATTGTAAGCAGAGCTTCCAGGAATTGAAGTAGAGGCTCGTCACTACACCTATATTGACCATTCCATCAGGAGGTGATGCATATGTGATCTATAGTAACGCATCTTTGAAAGGGCTCTAAAATGTGTTAATGTAATAGGGTAGATTTGTAGCATATGCTTCTAGAGAATTGAAAGAATATGAAAAGAATTATCCTACACATGATTTAGAATTAGCTGTAGTGGTTTATGCATTGAAAATTTGGAGGAATTATCTGTATGGAGAGAGATGTGAAATATTTTCAAACCATAAAAGTCTAAAGTACTTCTTCACGCAAAAGGAGTTGAAAATGAGATAGAAAAGATGGTTGGAACTTATTAAAGAATACAATTGCACCATCAGTTACCACCTAGGGAAGGCAAATGTGGTGGCTGATACTCTGAATCTGAAATCGAGGAAAGTAGCACAGTTAGCAGTAGTAATTCAGCACCCGATCCAGTTGGACTTGGAGAGGCTCGGTATGGAGCTAGTAGAGAGTGATCACCAGGCATTTATTGCCAAATTGGTGGTGCAACCTACTCTACAGGAGAGGATTAAAGCTGCTCAGAGGAATGACGCATAATTAATGGAGCTGATAGTTAAAGGGCATGATGGACAGGGAGAGGAATTCAATATTTCAGATGAAGGAACTTTGAGGTTTCATACCAGGCTGTGCGTGTGCCTGCAGATGTAGAAATCAGAAGGACAATCCTAGAAGAGGCTCAAAGGTCCCTTTATATAGTTCATCCTGGCAGTACTAAAATGTATAGGGATATTCGGAAGTCTTTATGGTGGAGCGGTATGAAGAGGGAGATAGCTGAATTTGTTTAGCATTGTTTGACGTGCCAGCAAGTGAAGGTTGAGCACCAGAGACCAGCAGGACAGTTGTAGCCACTTCACATCCCTAAGTGTAAGTGAGACTGAAATTAGGAATAGCTTCCCAAGAGGGGGGATGAATTGGATTCTAAAAATTTCTTTTGACTTCTTTTAAGAATCCTTAACTTCTTTAAACACTTAACCAATTCTTGACTTGTTTTTTTAATTCCTTAATCAATCAAGAACTTAGTTCTTTTATCCAATCAATTAAACACAATCTTCAAACCAAACAATCAATTTATTTGGCAAGTACAAGTTAAACAACAAACAACCAAACCAAGATATAAAGTATTCAGCACTTTGGTAATATAAGATCTTGAGATAGTTTGTTTGTTTATATAAGTCATGTGATTATGAATTATAATTTATGCTTACTGAAGTAAAGCCCTGTATAAATAAATCCAATCACTCTTTCCAAATATTTAGAATTCAAATAAACTCTTGGTAAATTTATCTTTGGGGTGTTAACCAAGTAACGTACTCCCGTATGGTTTCCGCAAGATATGGTGTAACCAACGTACTCCCTTTCGGTTTCCGCAACCCAAATCAAAATTGAATTTTAAGTTTACTTGATTTCCAAATATGCATAGTATGTATAATTTAGATATTTAAATCATCCACGCAGTTGTATATGAACTGAAAATAAAGAATAGGGAAAGAGAGAGTGAGACGGAGATTTTTACGAGGTTCGGCTTATACCCAGCCTACGTCCTCGCCTTTGGCAAACCACCAAAGGTTTCACTAAACCTGTTCTGTTGATGGGTGGAACAAAACCGATTACAACACTCCTTGGTTAAGGCTAGAGCCTGCCTTCTCCAAACGATATTCCCTCGTTCGGTCACTCCTTACATAGGCTAGAGTCTGCCTCTCTAAGCAATATCCCCTTGCTTAGCCAACGATCCAAACACCTTGGAATGTCAATGAACTACAAGAAACATAAGATAAAATCTACGTACAAGTATACTCTCTCAAAGAGCAAGTTAGTACAATTTCAGCACTATATACTTAAATGTAAAATATCAATAGGAAATAGAATGAAGCTCAAGTGTAGAATTCACCAATATCCTTCTTAGAAGAGGATTAGCAGTAGGAATTCAAAGGAAGAAGGATCAACACTTCAGAGTTCTCAACAAAGGAATTTTTCAATGAGTGAGCAAGAGAACTTAGGAAGAACAAGAATACTTTCAGCTTCTCAAAACAGATTTTTCAATTCTTGGTTTTTTTTTTTTATTTGTTTTGCAAAACCATGTATTTATAGGCTTTCAAACTTGCAAAAGTTTCCTTAAAGAATTTCCCTATTTATTAGAATATTTAAGGTTCAAACGGCTATAATTTAAAACATTTGAATTTTAAAAATTTGCCCGTTGAACAATTTTTAAATGTCTGACAGCAGTGACCTCATTTCAGTATTTTGGCCATAACTTTTTCTGTATAACTCCAAATTAGGTGATCTTGGTGTCAAACAAAAGCTAAGATAAAATCCTACAACTTTCTGTTTATCACTATTTAAAATAATGAGTTCTTGATAGAGAAAAATTCACCTCAATGCGGCTATATAAAAACTGACAGCATTTGGGAAAAAACTCTTTTTGGTGCTCTTTATTCCAAAAATGATTTTAACCTTTTTAAAATAATTTTTGACCTTATAAAAATATTATTCAGGTATTTTAAAAAGTATCTAGGTCTAAGAAGTTAACCTAAGAGCTTCAAAATATTTCAAATGATATTTTAAACATTAAAGCACTTACATGAGACTTCTAAAATATTAACATTTTAAGTTCTTGAGTCTTCATGCTTTGTCCTTTGATTGAATCCATCTTTTCTTCAAACTTCCATATTCTTTAAGCTTTCTTACTTCGCCTTTCTTTGGATCTTTTGACTTTGATATACCTTGGCTTTCAACAACTTATTCATGTCCTCATGTTCTTCAACAAGTAATTCATGTCTTGGCTCATTTAAGCTTCATTTGATCCTTGTGAGCACTTTAACCTTGCTTCCATCATATTTGATCCTTGTGGGCACTTTGACCTTACTTTCACATATATGAATCCTGAAATATCATTACTCACACAATTACATTAAATTTCACTTGTTTGTTAGCATCAAAACAAGATAACAAGATTTTAAGCCTTGTAAGGCCAACAGAGACCATATTTTTATGGATTTTGTTACAAGTTTACAATCGGAGTTGCATCGGCAGAATGCGATTTGGGTGATTGTAGATAGACTCACGAAGACTGCTCATTTTATCCCTATCAAAGTCAATTACTCCATGGACAGGCTGACAGAACTGTATATTCAAGAGATAGTACGTTCACATGGTGTGCCAGTGTCTATAGTATCAGACCGAGACCCACGTTTTACGTAATGGTTTTGGAGGAGCTTGCAGAAAGATATGGGGTCTCAATTATCATTCAGCACGGCATTCCATCCTCAAACTGATAGGCAGAAGGAAAGGATGATCCATATCCTTGAGGATATGTTACGAGTGTGTGTGCTGGATTTCAGGGGTAGTTGGACCCAGTATATGTCGCTGATTAAGTTTGCGTATAATAACAGCTATCAAGCCAGTATCGGTGTAACGATCCGAAAAATAATGATATTTAAATAATAAGAGGGAGGGAAATGGAAACGGAAACAAAAGGAGGTAGCAGACTTCGTTGACGAACGCTTCACATTCGTCGACGACATTGCGTTTTGAATATAATAACCCAAAAATTTTCCTAGGGCCTCGTCGACGAACACAGGGGATTCGTTGACGAAGGTACATGAGGACCTCATCGATGAGAAAATACCGAGTGGCCATTTTTCAAATTTTAAATTTCTTCGATGAGGAGATGGTATTCATCGACGAACTTCCTTCTGGACCTCGTCGATGAGATAACATGGCTCGTCGACGAAGGCCGCAGTATAAATAGCCTTAACTTTGGTTTAATCGCAAAAATTCAACGAAATTATTCCTCTCTCTCTCTCTCTCTCTCTCTCTCTCTCTCTCTCTCTCTCTCCCCCCTACGGTCTCTCCTCCATCACTCTTCGATTTCGGCCCTATTAGTCGCCGGATCGATGATTTGAGGCCACTACAATGCCCTTCACGAAGTTCTCTCCAAGTTTACCGGGGCGAATCGTCGGTGGGATCAAGTTGAATTTCTCCCCAGGTTCAGAGTAAGGTCTTTTATTCAAAATTAGTTTTTCCAGAAGTTGTAGGAAATGAAGTAGACAGAGAAATAATGATGTTTTGTTCTGGTGAATGTGGTTTTCAGGGAGTTTAGTGGGAAACCCTGCGGGTGTAGGACTGA
Organism: Malania oleifera; assembly: GCF_029873635.1. Taxonomy (NCBI): domain Eukaryota; kingdom Viridiplantae; phylum Streptophyta; class Magnoliopsida; order Santalales; family Ximeniaceae; genus Malania; species Malania oleifera. The sequence continues at coordinate 137,817,232 of NC_080418.1, forward strand.
TATTCAGTAGGGGCTTTCTAGTAGTCAGGTAAGGGAAATATGCTATGCTAGCAAACCCTTTTACGATTTCAGTACAAATTATATATTTTTATCAAATTATTATTCAGATTATATATATATATTTACAGTTTCCAGAACCTAATAATATTAATACTTATTTGTGTGGCTTGAGTTGATAACTAAACAGTGCTATATTTATAGAATTTGTGAATACCAAGTTTGTAGTTATTAACAAAAATACAATGATATTTGCATGTTTATAGAATGATGAATTTTTAAGTATACAGTATACTCAGAAGTATGCATTTTCAATCATTACAGAATAATACGTTTATCAATACCATAACGCCCCAATAAACAGATATTCAGATAGTAGTTCAATTATACAGAAATCAGATTTTCAGTCAGTTTATTTAGAATTTCAGATAAATTCTATGGGGTTATGGTTGTTTTAGAAACCACTGTAAAAACAGTATATTACAGACATCAGTTATCTATATAGTATCAGACCCTGATGGATCAGACAGCAGAGCACGGTACCGTAGCTACAGATATTCAGTTCAGAGTGCAACCACTTTACTCAGATAGTAAGTGGTATGAGGTTGATCGTGCCCACGTCGGGACAGGCTCTCCACTAGATATGGATTGAGGGGGCTGATCAGACTATCGGAGTTCAGTTAGCTTACCCTGGTCTGCCAGCCAAGATATACATTACGTATTTCATGTTTTCATGTTAAGGAAATATGTCTCAGATGCCTCCCATGTGATCAGCTATATAGGGATAGAACTCAGTAATACTTTGGGATATGAGGAAACACCAGTGCAGATTTTGGATAGGAAAGAACAAAAATTGCGCAGTAAGAAAACTTCGTTAGTAAAATTCCTATGGAGGAATCACGCAGTGGAAGAAGCCTCATGGGAACTCGAGGATCAAATATGACAAAAATACCTGTACCTTTTCAGTGGGGACCAGTAGTAATAAGAAAAGATTAGTAAGTAATGTTTCTTTTGTAGGTTAATCAGTACATGTATAGTTTCTATTTTGGTTGGTTGTGGGAGAATTTTTGTTTAGTTATTGTAATCTCTCAAAACCATATATGTAATCACAATTTTCCTCCTCCATAAGTGAGGTTAAGTAATAAAATAAGTATCCCATTTTTCCTCAAGGGATGGTGTATAGTATGGATAGCAAATTTCGAGGACGAAATTTTTATAAGGAGAGGAGAATGTAGAGACCCAGAGAATTTCAGTAATTAAATAATAAAGAAAAAAAGAGAAAAAGGATTTTTCCAAAAGGGCTCAGCAGGGACTCGTCGACGAGCACAGAATATTCGTCGACGAGTAGCCTCTTAGGAACGTCGACGAGGACACATGTCTCATCGACGAAGAGAAACCGAGAGCAGGATTAAGGACATATGGGCTCGTCGACGAACCCATAGTCTTCGTCAATGAACTCCCTCCTTGGACTCATTGAAAAGGCAACGTAGCTCGTCGACGAGGCCACGTGGATAGCACCTATAAATAAGCTCAAATCGGGATTTCAGCGAAAGTTTACATGCAAAACTCTTTCTCTCTCTAAAAATTCATCTCTCTCACCTTATCTCTAGATTTTCGGCTTTGATTCTCGCCAGTTCGACGATCGGAAGCCACCGCGTTACTCTTGGGAAGATTCTCTACAATACTGTTGGATAAGAATTTTGATTTGGAGTATTTAGGCACCATCCCAAATTTTGGGTAAATTGTTTATTTTAAGTTTTATAAGCTATTGGGTATTTCCGGATTAAGGGGAATGTGTTGGAAGGTGTTATACTGGTATATGTTGATTTGTTGGAAAATGTGAATTTCAGGATGTTCAGTAGGGAACACACAGGAGTAGATTTATTTAGATTTGTGGGCTTCTCAGTAAGCCAAGTAAAGGGATAAACTAAGTTAGTATTTTTTTTCATGAAATTATTTATAAATATACAGCATTTATTTTCAGAAATTATATATGTATAGTACAGGGTTGAAAATATTGTTGTTGAACAGGAAAATAGATTTAATACATTTTATCAGAAAATATGATTGCAGATCACGTTTTATGTTTAGAATATTATTCATATTTGTGTGGCATGAGTATAGATTTCCATGAAAATTATGTTATAACAGAATTGTAACGCCCCAGAAAGTGATAGTCTTGGGAATAAAAAAAATAAAAAATAATAATAATAAATTAATTATTAAAGAATTAAATAATCAATTAACTAATTAATTAAATTATAATTATTATTAATTATATGATAATAATATAATATTCATTAGATATATATGTATATATACATATATATATATATATATATATAAAGGTAAAAGTTATAATATTAATATATATATAATTAAAATAATAAAAAAAAAAGAAACCAAACAAAGCTTCCTAAAGCTTTAAAAGCTTCAAGAAGCATCAAAGTTATCCAAACCCCCCCCCCCTTGTTTCTTCTACACGCAGGAGCCGCAATTCATTCTCTCTCTCTCAGAAATTTTTCTCTCTCCACTCATTCTCTCTCCCTCTGTCCTCGATTTCGTGGCGAATTTTCACCCGATCGAAAATCAGAAGATACCGCTGGGCTCCATTCTCCGCTACCGTCATTTCTTCTGGACCAGATCGGTGGTAGGAGTGTTGTAGGCGTACCTTTTGAGGTAAGCCAATTTCCAATTTTTCTTTAATTTCTTGCAAATTATAAGTTCAATCGATGAACGAACACCACCACGAGAATCTAGGGATGATTCTCTACAAGTCTAGCGGGACGGAATTCTCGTGGGGTCATCGTGGGCAAAACCCCAAATTTTGGGTACAGGATTTATTAAGGGGCTTATTTTTAATTAATTAGGATTAATTTAAAAATACTAAAATGATGAGCATTTGGATAGGATTTTTTGAATTTAGGGCTCGGGTGAGCGTCGCGGGTATAATTTTGGGACCCGCATGTAAAATTCAGAAAATTAAGTGAGGGCGTTAAATATTAGTTTAAATGTTAATTTGAGATATATGGAGCCTAGGGAAGGTTAGATGGGTATTATTTTGGAAAAATAGGTTAATTAATTTAGGAAAAATGTAGATTGCAGGAGTTGAATTTCGGGCACCAAGGGCGTAGAATTTGGGTGTTAACGAGTTTCTCAGTAAGTGAGGTAAGGGGAATAAGTTATAGCAGTATTTTTAGAATTACTGTTTAAATTAATATGTGAAAATGTTTTTATGGTATTTTGTCTGAAAATTATTATGATATAAATATTATATAAATTGTGTGACATTTGAATAATTTTAAATTGTGATATTTTGGAGTGTGAAATATAACGATGAATAATTTATAAGATTGAAATAAGAATTATTGATGTAATTAGTAAAAAATAAAATATGGTATTTATATGTAAGTAGAAATGTTTTGCCTGAAAGATGAGATTTTGTGAATTTCTGATATTTGAAAATAATGAAATGTAGTATTTATTTGCGAGTGAAAATTATTAGCATGAAAAATGAGTTTATACAAATTGTTAATATGAGTATTTTGGGAAAATGTGAAAAATACGTGAAATATGATATATGATATTATGAGATGAGGAAATGTGCACAAAAAATGATGAAATATATATATTGAACTGAATTGTGATATACTGAAACATGATTGATGGAATGTCAATACCGCATAATGATTGCGAGTATGTGGTAGTAAACCCTGTTGGATGGTTATGATATTGAGCACGGTACCATTACTAGTGGTGTTAGTACAACCACACGGACTCTTGGAGCGTGTGGCATGACGGTCGACTAAGCCATTTTGTAGGGTTGTTGGGCCCCCTGAGTCCGGATCAGGGTTATAGGCCGGTCAGTCATACTACAGACATGATATGTGATATGATACTTTGATCTAATCAGGTCGGTCAATCGCGGTTAGATCCAGCCTTCGAGCCGCACAACCTTGACCATGGGGGGAAGCATGGTATGGATAGAAAGATCCTCAGGGTGGCCATGAGTTACAGACGCGATGTTGGTATTTGATACCAAGGATACTCATAAGCTAGAAAGTAAAATGAAAACGGAAAGTGAAAGAATGATAAAATTGGCTAAAATGAAAAATGAAAGAAAGAATGGAAATTAAGAAATAAAGAATGTTAAATATGAGAAATGAACTGTGTGAGTTAATGGAATAAATAATTGAGGCGAAGTGAAACTCTCCGCCTGAGGGCTTACTGAGTAAGGTGAGTGCCCTGATAGGTATCAGATGTGGTCATACCCGGTGGCATAACGTGTTAATGCAGAGGGAAGCTACCTGTATGAGCAGGTAATCTTCCCTATTCTCAGGAACTTCGCGGGTAAATATGTGTTGGAAATCATTTGAATTTGAGAAATGGCTTTAAAGCTTATAAAAGCTTGTGTTGTATATCTATATGATTATGAGATTGTGTATATCAATGTATTTTCTCAGATGAAACGATGGCTTGAAAAGTAAAGTGTATTATAACTGAACTCATATGACCACACACTGTAAATAATTTATTCCTTCTTACTAAGATGTCTCACCCAAATTATCTAAATTTTTTAGGGACAAAGATAGGTTAGTTGATAGAGCTTCATGACCATTGGGAGCTAAGACCCTGACACACGGGGTGAGTTTCTGGACTAAAGGAGGTGTAATTCCCCTAGTGTTGAGCAGTTTTTGAGTTTGTAATAATGATGTATATGTGTGTATGTAGATGCTCTGGATATTGTATTCTAAATGATAGAAATACACTATCTTCCGCTGTTAGGTTTTATAAATAAAATGACTTTTTAACCGGTACCTAATGTGGGTCGGGTCGTACGAATGGTAGTAGGATTGTTGATGTGGCCGATTTGTGAAAGTTATGGATGACGTGTGAATATTTGATTATTTATTTATTATTGAAAAAAAATTGTGTGGAAATCAGGGCATTACAGTTTGGTATCAGATCCTAGGTTGCTAGGTTCTGTAGACTTTAGTAGACAGCGGAATACAATATCAGAGTATAGGAGTGGACTTTGAGGGAAATAGGAGATGGGTAGATTGAAATGTGAGTTAGTGATTGTTAGAGGATGAGGTGAGAATTTAAGATTCTATCTTGCGGCCTAGAGACAGGAGTACCGAGGTCGTTTCTGTGTTTTTCCTAGGGTGACGATTTCAGGAAAATCATGGGTACTACCGCTGGATCTTGTTTCTGAGTGGTAGGACTGAATTTTAAATGGGGATTAAGGATGTGGGTAGAAAAGTAATTTATAAGTTATTGTAGTGTATGGATTGTGTGATAGTGATTGTATGCTGAGATTAGTTATTTCCTTTGTAAGATGGATCTGGGGAACAACAACACGAATGCGGGAGGTGATGGAGTAGGGCCTTCTAGTATGAGTGGTGCAGACCCTAAAGCAATGTTGCGTAGCGTCGCTCAGCAGGTGATGGCTGAGATGGCTATGAGGTCGAGGGAGCGAAGCTGCATGATCGAGCAGTTCACGAGTATGCGACCCCCATCTTTTGCTGGAGAAGCAGACCTACTAGAAACAGAGAACTGGGTTTATGACATAAAGGACATACTGGCAGTCCTCTCATGTATAGACGAGCAGAGGGTGTTATTTACCACATTTAAATTGACCGGGGAGGCAAAGCGCTGGTGGAGGTCAGTGAGACTACTTGAGGAGTAGAGGCTTGACCCTGTAGCGATGACGTGGAGTCGCTTCAGGGAGATTTTCTTCAAGCGGTACTTTCCCACTACAGTCAGGAGTAATAAGGCATCAGAGTTTCTATATCCGACACAGGGGTTTACAATAGTGCAGCAGTATGCAGCAAGATTTTTTGAGCTGTCCTGATTTGCCCCGTATATGGTGCTAGATGAGACGAGGAAGTTTGAGGAGGGCCTGAGGCAGAATCTTTATGAGCAGGTGGTAGGCTTCCGAACTCAGACCTTCTTAGAGATAGTAGACAAAGTTGCGGTGATTTAGAGCAGCATACAGAGAGGCGCAGCAGCCTAGAGCCAGAAGAAGAGGCCCACGCCTTCTGATTTTCAAGCAGGGCCTAGTCGAGGGTCGTGGAGGAGATATGATACCAAGGGAGGATGACGACAGGGAGGAGGAGAGCGAGTAGTACAGGATAGACAGATGCTCCCTTCTTGTCCCAAATGTTTGAGGAGGCACCCAGGAGAGTGTCGAGCGAGGGAGGTGGTCTGCTATCAGTGCCACCAGCCTGGGCATATCGCAAGAAACTGTCTGGCACTACCAGCGGTAGCGGCTGCTCCTCGACCATACAGAGGATGCTATTAGGCATCTCGAGGTGGACAACAGAGGAATACTGCCCCGACACGAGTTTATGCACTGACGCCGAGAGATGCTAAGGCGGCGGGAGATGTGGTGATAGGTACGGTTTCAATACTGTCATTTAAAGCCACTGTCTTGTTTGACTCTAGGGTGACTCATTATTTTATCGCTCGAGAATATGTTAAGTTGTGTGTGTTTGAACCTCAGCAATTAAATATTAGTTTGTCTGTTGCTACGCCGACTGTGGCTGTAGGGATATGTAGAAAGGTACTCAGAGACTGTCTAGTGGGTATTCAGGGGAGGTCTTTGCAAGCTAATCTGGTGGTTCTAGATATGCATGAGTTTGAGATAATCTTGGGTATGGATTGGCTAGCTGTGTAACGACCCGACCCTTTACACGACCCAGGTGGCTACCGAACATACGAAATACCTGTATCTGATAAACATGCACGAACAACCCGCCCTAACCAGGGACATACGGGTATAAATCATACATAATTTTGATGTAAATGTCGCAGAAAAACATAAACATCCATTGGGATTTCTATTAGTCTTATACCAGAGTTTACTAATACATCCACAATTACATAAAACCAGATATAGAATAAATCCTGTTATTACAACCCTCCAAAAAGGACTTTCATCTAGGTTTAATATAAGATTCAAATGCTTACGTAAGCTAACCAAAAATAATCTCCCCAATCCCTTTAGCTACTAGGACCGATGTACTGATGGACCTGAAAACAAAGGTTGTATAATAGGGTGAGACACCTCTCAGTAAGGAAGAAAGTGTTATAACAGTGTGTGACTGCATATATGCACATTTTCATATAAACTCATACGTTTGAAACATTTGTTTATAATACTGTATCGTATAACATTTATCAGCACATCAAATATTTAAATCATGCATATGAATATTAGAACCACTACCAGCTTGTCATACATGTTTTGCCTATTTACCTCATGGCACGGGTTGTGCACTGATATCTCCAACAATGCCCTGTTCGTGCAGGCATATGTCAAGTATCTATATATAGTCCGACTGCCCCCATCTGGTTTATTAATTCACCAGTGGTTTCATTACTCCTGCTAGCCAACTATCTATGTACCCAAACTGATTTTAAACATGAATGGTTGCACTGTACCCTTCCAGCTGAGGAATATTCCCTGCCATTGGGGGGTTATCTTTCAACCCCATAACTAAAGCTTTTTCAACTTCTAACTGGAGTATCTTTCAATTCCTATTACTGGAGTATCTTTCAACTCCTTTAGTAGCAAGATGTGGTTCCATTTATCATATATACAATTTATAATAAAATATAGTAACCTGTGCAATTCCAGTATTTTCACAAATTCAAATAATCACATCGAGTTCAAACCCGCGCCTATCCACTCGATTTACCCCTTTTCACAAATACAACTCGGTGTATCACCGGCCTCTGTTTTCCACATACTCAGTATAACAAATTGAAACTCTGTTCCCATAATCTATATCAATAGTATAGAAAATTCATACATTTCCATTTCAACATATATCACACGAGTTTAGTTCAAAAATCCACTAAATGATATAAATCCAATAAACATCATTTGAAAGGAAAAGTAAAGGATTCAAGCATCTTTTATTACAATATAAATGCAAATAAGTGTTTTTTGTAAGATTTGGAGATTATACACCAAAATCCTCGTTTTTACCAAAAATCGTAAAACCGGCATTTCTACTCGGTAGAATTTAGCAACTAAACAATTAAATCATACATATAAGTATAAACTAGCTTTTTAACAGTTTAGTTTTCCAAAAATGACTGTTGTAATCAATTTTTCCTTACCTTAAACCCAAAAATGAAGCCACAAATGGTTTGGTCCAAAACAACGACCTTGGATCCTCGAAACCTAAAAACCACAGAATATTACCTCACTGCAATCCCGACTACTATACAAATACTTAATCGAAATCGGAATCAGATCCTTACCTTGATTTTTGGGGAAAACCCGAAAATCTTGAAAACGATAATTTGATCCGCTATAATTGTAGAGTTTCTCCTTCTGATCCACACAGGAACCTTCGATTGTCGAAACGGACAACGAACGGTGAAGGATCTTAGAAAGAGAGAGAGAGAGAGAGAGAGAGAGAGAGAGAGAGAGAGAGAGAGAGATAGAGAATGAGAGAATTTATAAAATAAAACGTAACTTAGCCTTTAAGTAATCTAAATAAATATCCCCTCCAAGATATTTATATACAAATATCTCAAAATATCTCCTTTCAAAATATCTTCTCCAAAATATCTCCTCTAAAATATCTCTTTATTTATTTATTTATTATTCATTATTTATTCATTTATTATTTATTATTATTATTATTTTCGGGGTCGGGTTACTACAATCTCCCCTTCTTATAAGAATTTCGTCCTCGAAATTCACCAACTGAAACCAAGCATACTCTACCTTACATCGGAGACCTACAAAAGAGTTGGCAGCCACCCTCAAAGCAGCTCCGACCCGAATTTATTATCTACCCTCGCTTATGGCGGAGATACCGTGGTTACAAGGTGGTACTTTGGAAGATTACACACACACACAAAACTCTCCCGAAGACTGTAAAGACCCGAAAAATTAAAATGATTAAAATAATTAGAAAATAATAATAATAATAATAATAATAATAATAATAATAAATAAAATAATAAATGAACATATAAAAGAAATAGTATGAAAAAAATAATAATGAAAATATATATGAAATAAAATGAAATTAGACTAATTATTAATTAGTTAATTAATTAGATATTATTTAATTGAATTAATAAATTAATTAAACGTTATTTAAATAAATTAATTAAGTAAATTATATAATGGGTGTATATATATATATATATATATAAATATATGGTATATATATATATATGATTAAAGTAATACATATATATATATATATATATAATAATTTAAGATAGAATTAAGTGAATTGGATTTCAAATTGAAATCCAATTCAATGTCCTGATCCACGCCCCCCCCCCCCCTTTCTCTGCAATTGTTCCTGCCTCCAGCACGCTCACCTCCATCTTCCGTCTCTCTTCTTCTCTCAATTTCTCGGTAAATTTGCAGCGGATCGGGAAACGGAAGGTGTCGTTGGATTCCTGGTTCCGCTACCGACATTTCTACTGAAGCAGATTGGTCGTGAGAACGACTTAGGCACTGCTCCTAGAGAAAGGTAATTTTTCCCTATTCACTCAATTTTGCTTTAAATCTACTGTTAAATCGGCGAACGGGTACCACCATGTGGTCTTAATCGTCGTCGTCATCATTTTGACGTAGGTAATTTTTCAATTAGGATTTTTTAGGCCCTACTCCAAAGCGAGAGTGGGATTTGGGAAATTTGGCAAATTAGTTAAATTTGCGGGTATAATTATAAATTAAAAATTATGACTCTAGAAAATATTTAAATAGTATGTTATTTAGGAATAATTTAAGTGGAATTAGGGTTTTTGATTCAGGATCCGAGTGAGCGCCGCAGATATTTTTTCAGAGTCCCTGTTGGTGTAGTTCAAGAAACAAGGTAAGGGGAAAAATATATATTAAATCAGAAGTTTTATGAATTAAATGAAAAATAAATTGTGTTATATGTACGTGTAATTTTTCAGTATAGGTAAAATGTCAGCCATTTTAATTATATTTTTTTCCGAGTTTAGGGCTGTTTATTATATATGTATATGTGAAAATGAACTGATGAAAATGGAAACATATTTTCAGAGTATTTATGTAAGAAATAAAAAGTATTTTTAATATATAAACATTAAATGTTGGTTGACTTATTTTACAGGTAGTGTATAAGTTTTATTACTAAATTGTGTGACATGAGTAAAATAGAATTTTGTATGGAATTATGTTATATATACGAGGTACAAGATATACAAAAAATGAAATGAGTATGAAAATGATATATGAAATATGCTGCATGTGAGTGTTAATACAATCATGGAAACAACCACAACTGAAAAGATGTCGACCACGGCTGAAAGGATGCCGAAGCTAACCAACCACGGCTGGAAAGATGCCGAGTATTTATGAATTAAAATAAAAATGAGTATGAAATGAAAAGGGAAATGAATGGAATGGAAATGAAATGTGAAATGTGAACAGATGTGTATGATTGAATAATGATAAAAAGAATGATGTATTATGATATTAGAAGTATTTATGTATGTAGAACATGTTACGTTTGGGCGGGGCGCACTCTTCGCCTGAGGGCTTGCTAAGTAAGGCGAGTGCACTAGTAGCTTCAGATGTGGCTGTAGCTACATAATGCACTAGAGCAGAGAGAACCTACTTGTATGGGTGGGTTGGATTCCCTATCCTTAGGGCTTTTGCCGGTAAACTATTGTTAAACTGTGTGGGTACGAGATTAATCTACCACTTGAGGGCTTACTGAGTATGGTGAGTGCTCTTATATGTTTTAATTGTGACCCTAGGGTTACCTAAGTATCAGAGCAGAGGAGTGCTACTTGTATAGGCGGGTAATCACCCCTATCCTTAAGTAATCTCGTGGGCTAAATATTTGCATGTGATTGTTTAGGTTCAGAAAATGATTTCAATGTTATATGATGATTTGCAAATGAAATAAAAATGATATCTATTTATCTCATGTTAGCCACACGCTGTTTTAATATGTATTGTTTCTTCCCTTACTGAGATGTGTCTCACCCGAATATGAACTAATCTTTTTCAGGACTTCCACGAGATCGAGCTTAGAGAGCTCGAGCTGTTATAGCACCTTTAAGGAAAAGGGTATAATTTTGATGTTTTGGGAATATAAATATTTTATGTATTATGTTTAAGTCTTCTGAGTAATAGATGGTTGTGAAACATACTGAAATTTGGGGATTTTGTTTTGGAGATATGTATTTATGTGAATACAAGTGGATGTATGTTGTATGTTAGAACGTAGATGGATGTAGAAAACTCTGGTGTTGTATTTGTTGAAAGATTTTAGTTATGTTTTCCGCTGCATAAATGATATTAGAATGTGTATTATTAAGTAAATGAATTGATTAGTAGCACTCCGGGCCCACTCAGGGGGTCGGGGCGTTACAAAGACCATACCACCTATACTACTATACATAACTACGTACCATCCGAAAATAACTGCGGGTACTTCTAGTGTATCTCTGACTCTAACTCCCATGAAGCTTCCTCCACTGCATGGTTACGCCATAATACATTTACTAGCTGTATTTCCCTAGTCCATAATTGCTGAACTCTCCGATTTAATATCAGTACTGGTACCTCCTCATATGATAAAGTCTCACTGATCTCTAGAGGTTCATAACTCAGCACGTGGGAAGGATTCGACACGTACTTCCTCAGCACTGAGACGTGAAACACGTCATGAACTCTGGTTAGTATTGGAGGTAAAGCCACTCGATAAGCAACCGAACCTATCCTTTTCAAGACTTCAAAAGGCCCGATATACCGAGAACTTAACTTCCCCTTCTTTCCAAACCTCCTCACCCCTTTCATCAGAGTGATCTTAAGAAAAACCATATCCCCTACCTCAAATTCTAGCTCTTGACGACGAGTATCAACATAACTCTTTTACTGACTCTAAACTGCCTTGATTCTTTCTCTAATCAACTCGACCTTTGCAGAGGCTTGCTGAACCAGTTCCGGACCCAGTACTTGCCGCTCACCTACCTGATCCCAGAACAATGGAGATCGACATTAGCGACCATACAATGCCTCATAAGGTGCCATCTCTATGCTAGCCTGGTAACTGTTGTTATACGCAAATTCGACAAGCGGTAGATACTGTATCCAACTATCACCAAAATCCAGTACACAAGCCCGCAACACATCCTCCAACGTTTGAATAGTCCTCTCAGACTGTCCATCCATCTACGAGTGGAAAGATGTACTGAACGTCAGTTGTGATCCCAAGGCATCTTGTAGACTCTTCCAGAAACGAGACATAAAACGAGGATCTCGGCTTGAAACAATAGAAACAGGGACACCGTGTAGTCGTACAATCTCCTTCACGTATAGCTCTACCAGCCTATTTAGAGAATAGCTGACTTTGATTGGTATGAAATGTGCAGTCTTCGTCAACTAATCTACTACAACCTATATAGCATTCTGTCTATGCACCACCGTAGGTAATCCCATCACAAAATCTATCGAAACGTGCCCCCACTTCCACTCGAGGATGACAAGTGGCTAAAGTGGTCCTGCTGGCCTCTAGTGCTCTACTTTGACCCGCTGACAAGTCAGACACTGTTCTACAAAATGGGCGATCTCTCTTTTCATGCAAGACCACTAGAAAGATTCCCTCAAATCCTGGTACATCTTCGTGCTACCAAGATGCACAGTGTAGAGCGACGGTGTGCCTCCTCTAGAATAACCCGTTTAATCACAGCATCATTCGGTACACACACTCTATTTCGAAATCTCAATATCCCATCGCCTGAGATACTGAAATCTGGCTTCAACCCATTCTAAACTCCTTCCATAACCTCAACTAACTTTGGATCCTCTTTCTGCGCTATACGAATCCTCTCCTGTAAGGTCGGCTGCACCACCAAGTTGGCAAGAACAACCTAATGATTCCTTTCTACCACTTCCAAGCCCAACCTTTCCAGGTCCATACAAATATGATACTGAACTCCTACTGCTGAGACCGACGCATCAATAGACTTCCGACTCAGAGCATCAACCACCACATTAGCCTTTCCTGGGTGATAGCTAATAACACAGTCATAGTCTTTTATCAACTCGAGCCACCTGCGTTGTCTCATGTTAAGCTCTTTCTGGGTGAAAAAATACTTAAGACTTATGATCGGTAAAAATCTCGCACCTCTCACCATACAAATAATGCCTCCAAATTTTCAATGCAAACACTACCGCTGCTAATTCCATATCATGCGTCGGGTAGTTCTTCTCGTATTCTTTAAGTTGACGAGAGGCGTAAGCAATTACTCTGCCCTGCTGCATTAGAACACGGCCAAGAACCTTCTTAGAAGCATCACTGTATATAACGAATCCGCCATCCCCAGAAGGAATGGTCAGGACTGGAGCAGTAACCAGTCGCCTTTTCAGCTCCTAAAAACTCCACTCTTAGTCTTCAGTCCAATCGTACTTCACGTTCTTTCTCGTGAGTCGTATCAAAGGACCTACTAAACTGGAGAACCCTTCTACAAAATGACAGTAGTAGCCTACAAGACCCAGAAAACTTCTGACTTCCTGAACATTCTTCAGCCTCGCCCAGTCCACTACTTCCTCTATCTTACTCGGGTTACCAATACACCTTCCTTAGACACTACATGACCAAGAAATGCAATATTCTCTAACCAGAACTCACACTTATTCAGTTTGGCATATAATCTCTTATTTTTAAGCATTTGCAAAACCAACCTCAACTGAACTTCATGCTCTGCAGCACTCATAGAATACACTAGGATGTCGTCAATAAATACCACGATGAACCGGTCTAAATATTAGTGAAAGATCCTGTTCATTAGATCCATAAATGCTACAAGTGCATTAGTCAAACCAAAAGGCACAACCATAAATTCAAAATGGCCATATTGGGTTCGAAATGTAGTTTTTGAGACGTCCTCCGCTTTCACCTTCAACTGGTGATACCCAGATCATAAGTGAATCTTGGAGAAAACATGCGTGCCCTGAAGTTGGTCAAACAAATCATCGATCCTGGGTAGCGGATATTTATTCTTTATTGTTACTTTATTCAGTTCTCGGTAGTCGATGCACATCCTCATCGACCCATCCTTCTTCTTCACAAATAACATCAGTGCTTCCTAAGGAGAAACACTAGGTCTAATGTACCCCTTGTCAAGCAGCTCTTGAAGTTGTTCCTTCAATTCTCTCAATTCAGTTGGAGCCATTCAATACGGAGCTTTTGATATCGGCGCCATACCTGGTGCTAATTCTATGGCAAATTCCATCTCACGGTCCGGAGGTAATCCTAGTAAGTCTTCTAGAAACACGTCAGGGAACTCGCGCACTACAACAATCATCTCCAATTCCCGTTCTTCTGCTAGCGTGTCTTTCACAAATGTCAGATATCCTTGGCACCCTTTAAGGAGTAGTCTTCTAACTTGCATAGCAGAAAGGATACATGGTGTAGAACGCACACACGATCCAAGGAACTAAAATTCCTATTTTTCTGGCAGTCTAAACAACACCTCTCTCTTGTGGCAATCAATACTGGCATAACTAGTAAACAACCAGTCCATCCCTAGGATAATATCAAAGCCATACATGTCCTATACCACAAGATCAACTGGTAGTATCCTCCCCTGTATTTCAATCGAAAAGTCCCGAACTACCTTGCTACACCCAACTATAGATCCAAACGGTGTAGCCACCACCAGTTCATAATCTAACAATTGCACTTCTAATTCACACAATTTAAAAAAATCTTGGAAAATAAAAGAATGTGTTGCCCCAGAATCAAATAATACTACAACTTTATGAGAAAGCACAACATTCTCTGCGTCGCCAGGTGTCAAGCAATACACCCTAGCCTAGGCGATACCCCCTTGCTGACCACCCACGCTGCGCCTAAGTATTTCCCCTATATGGCTGTTGCGGGGCTCCACTGTTTCCCTGCATACTACAGTCTCTCTCCTGGTGTCCTTGTTTACCACACCGCATACAAGCCCCCGTAGCCAACCAACACCGCCCCGAGTGTCTCCTACCACACAACGAGCAATGTCGAAAACGTATGGTGTTCTGAAACGTACCACCACTATTCTCCTTCCAGTTACCCTGCCTCGTACCAGAAGAAGAATTGGGAGTTTCTGACCTCTTCTTCAGGACCTGAACCTTTACGTCCTCCAATAGACTCTCCTCTACCACAGTGGCTTTATCAACCAGTGTAGCAAAGTCTTGCAACTACAAGATCGTCGTCTGCTTACAGATCTCACTCCTCAGACCCCTCTAAAACTTCCAGGCCTTCTTTGCTTCATCAGGAATCATGAATGGAGGAAATCGAGACAGCTCCTGGAATTTAGCAGCGTACTGCTGCACTATTAGCGATCCCTACATCAGATTCATGAAGTCCTCCATCTTCGCGTTTCTAATTGTGCCGAAAAATAACGTTCAAAGAAGAGCTCTTTGAATCGGGCCCACGTCAACGCTATTGGTATCGGTCAGTGCTCTTCCATCTGCTTTATAGACACCCACCATCTTTCAGCCTCCCCTGCCAACTTGAACGTGGTGAAAGTGACTTTCTGCCTTTCAGTGCAGGTCAACACATCTAGCATCTTCTCGATCTCTTGGATCCAATTTTCAGCATGAACTGGATTTGTACTGCCCATAAAAGCTGAGGGCTTCAATCTGGTGATCTGCTCAATGGAGCAACCCATCTCAGTCATAGGACAATCCTGCCCCCTATTCATCTACACCACCTCAGCCATAAGCTGTTGTGCGAAGTCACGCAACACACTAGTAGAGTCATTACCAGCCTCAGGGCCGGCACCCTCACTACTACCTGCCACCTACGTTGGTCGTGACATCCCTAGATTCCATCCTAAAAATAATTACGAGAACCCATTAGAAAGGTAATAACCTACCCATCAACTACTACTATCACAATATAAGGTCAATTATCCAAGTTCACATTCTTAACATTGACATAATCCATAAATTTAACATCCTCATTCTAACTCGAATTTCACTCTTCTACTAGGAAACAAAATCGTCAATGGATTGCCGTGATTTTCCCAACCTTTCAACTGATCTAGAAAAACACAGAAGTCTATCAATGAATTTTCGTCTCCAGATATACAAAGAAAAATCCAAGGTCTTATCCTTGTCCTATACTCTGGTATATTCTAGACTATCATAACTAGCAACTTCTTAGTTTAGCACATATCCCTAACTAGGCAGCATGAATCAAATCATACTTCCGACTGGCTACGGGCTTTGATACCAACTATAACGACCCGGCCCTTTATCGCCCGAGAATATGTTAAGTTGTGTGGGTTTGAGCCTCAGAGTTAAATATTAGTTTGTCTGCTGTTACGCCAACTGGAGCTATAGGGATATGTAAAAAGGTACTCAGAGACTGTCTAGTGGGTATTCAGAGGAGGTCTTTGCCAGCTAATCTGGTGGTTCTAGACATGCATGGGTTTGAGATAATCTTGGGTATGGATTGGCTAGTTGTGTAACGACTCAGCCCTTTACACGAACCTAGGTGGCTACCAAACATACGGAATACATGTATCTGATAAATATGCACGAACAACCCACCTTAACTAGGGACATATAGGTATAAATCATACATAATTTCAATGTAAATGTCGCAGAAAAACATAAACATCCATTGGGATTTCTATAAGTCTTATACCAGAGTTTACTAATACATCCACAATTACTTAAAACCAGACATAGAATAAATCCTGTTATTACAACCCTCCAAAAAGGAATTTCATCTAGGTTTAATACAAGATTCAAATGCTTACGTAAGCTAACCAAAAATAATCTCCCCAGTCCCTTTAGCTACTAGGACCAACATACTCATGGACCTGAAAACAAGGTTGTAAAATAGGGAGAGACACCTCTCAGTAAGGAAGAAAGTGTTACAACAGTGTGTGACTGCATATACGCACATTTTCATACAAACTCATACGTTTGAAACATTTGTTTATAATATTGTATCGTATAACATTTTTTAGCACATCAAATATTTAAATCATGCATAGGAATATTAGAACTACCAGCTTGTCATACATGTTTTGCCTATTTACCCCGTGACACGGGTTGTACACTGATATCTCCAACAATGCCCTGTTCGTGCAGGCATATGTCAAGTATCTATACATAGTCCGACTGCCCCCATCTGGTTTATTAATTCACCAGTGGTTTCATTACTCCTGCTAGCCGACTATCTATGTACCCAAACTGATTTTAAACATGAATGGTTGCACTGTACCCTTCCAGCTGAAGAATATTCCCTGCCATTGGGGGTTATCTTTCAACCCCATAACTGAAACTTTTACAACTTCTAACTGGAGTATCTTTCAATTCCTATTACTGGAGTATCTTTCAACTCCTTTAGTAGCAAGATGTGGTTCCATTTATCATATATACAATTTATAATAAAATATAGTAACCTATGCAATTCCAGTATTTTCACAAATTCAAATGATCACATCGGGTTCAAACCCGCGCCTATCCACTCGGTTTACCCCTTTTCACAAATACAGCTCGGTGCATCACCGGTGAAGGATCTTAGAAAAAGAGAGAGAGAGAGAGAGAGAGAGAGAAAAAATGTGTGTGTGTGTGTGTGTGTGTGAGAGAGAGAGAGAGAGAGAGAGAATGAGAGAATTTATAGAATAAAACTTAACTTAGCCTTTAAGTAATCTAAATAAATGTCTCCTCCAAGATATTTATATACAAATATCTCAAAATATCTCCTTTCAAAATATCTTTTCCAAAATATCTCCTCCAAAATATCTCTTTATTTATTTATTTATTATTCATTATTTATTTATTTATTATTTATTATTATTATTATTTTTTTTAGGGTTGGGTTACTACAAGCTGCCCACTATGCTAACATTGATTGCTATCAGAGAGTGGTAGTATTCAGACTTCTAGAGGGACAAGAGTACAAATTGGTGGGATCACGTGTGCGCACCCCACCTCAATTACTATCCGCTATTCAGGAACGTGGATTGCTATCAAAAGGCTATCAAGAATATTTAGCTTGTGTGGAGGCAGTATCAGAAGCGGAGTTGAGGGTGGAGGATATCCCAGTGGTGAGGTATTTTCCTGATGTATTCCCCCAAGGATTTGCCAGGACTACCTCCTGATCATGAGGTAGAGTTTGTTATTAATCTGGTTCCGGGGACAGCACCGATTTTGAAGGCACCGTATAGAATGGCACCGTCAGAGCTGAAAGAATTGAAAGAACCGTTGTAGGAACTATTGGATAATTGGTTTATCCGGCCCATTGTGTCGCCTTGGGGAGCACTGGTTTTATTTTTGAGGAAG
This sequence comes from Malania oleifera, assembly GCF_029873635.1. Taxonomy (NCBI): domain Eukaryota; kingdom Viridiplantae; phylum Streptophyta; class Magnoliopsida; order Santalales; family Ximeniaceae; genus Malania; species Malania oleifera. Next base: position 137,835,542 of record NC_080418.1, read on the forward strand.
AAGGATGGCTCGATAAGGTTGTGCATCGACTATCGAGAAATAAACAAAGTGACTATCAAGAATAAATACCTGCTCCCACATATCGATGATTTGTTTGACCAGTTACAGGGGACACAGATCTTTTCAAAGATAAACTTACGCTTCGGGTACCATCAGGTGAAAGTCAGGGCAGAAGATGTTTTGAAAACGGCATTCAAAACATGGTATGGTCACTATGAATTTCTAGTTATGCCATTTGGGTTGACGAATGCTCCTATAGTGTTTATGGATTTGATGAATAGGGTCTTTCACCAGTACTTGGATCAGTTTGTGGTAGTATTTATTGGTGATATACTAGTGTATTCGAAGAGCCCAGTGGAGCATAAGGAACATTTGAGGATAGTGCTTCAATTGAGAGAAAATAAGTTATATGCGAAGCTCAAGAAGTGTGAGTTATGGCTGGAACAGGTTACCTTCCTTGGACATGTTATATCCAGGGGTGGTATTTCTGTTGATCCGAGTACGATTAAGGCAGTAGCAGACTGGGTACGACCAAAGAATGTGCACGAGATCAGGAGTTTCCTAGGATTGGTTGGGTACTACCGCAGGTTTGTTGAGGGCTTCTCTAGATTGTCAAGCCCACTTACCAGATTGACCAGGAAGGGAGTGAAGTTTGAGTGGTCGGATGAATGTGAACAAAGCTTTCAGGAATTGAAGCAGCGACTCATCACTACGCCTGTGTTGACGATTCCTTCAGGAGAAGAGGGGTCTGTGATTTACGGTGACGCGTCCCATAAGGGGCTCGGATGCTTGTTGATGCAGCGATGGGAGAGTGATAGCCTATGCCTCACGACAGTTGAAAGAATATGAAAAGAACTACCCTACCCATGATCTGGAATTGGTGGCGGTTGTTTACGCACTGAAGATTTGGAGGCACTATCTATATGGGGGTAGGTGTGAGATATTTACTGACCATAAGAGCCTAAGGTATTTCTTCACATAGAAGGAATTGAATATAAGGTAAAGGAGATGGCTGAAGCTAATAAAGGATTATGACTGCACTATCAGTTACCACCTAGGAAAGGCTAATGTGGTCGCTGATGCTTTGAGCTGGAAATCAGTGGATTCATCTGTATTTACAGTGGAGATTCAGCATCTGATCCAGATGGATCTAGTGAGGCTCGGTGTGGAGCTGGTAGAGGGTGATCACTGGGCATTTATTGCTGACTTGGTTTTACATCCGACTCTACATGAGAGGATTAAATCAACTCAGAGGAATGATGCAGAACTAGTAGAGCTTGTGGGAAAGGTACAGGATGGTCAGGAACCAGAGTTCAGCATTTCAGATAATGGAACCTTGAGGTTCCATACCAGGTTATGCGTTCCTGTTGACCCTGAGATCAAGAAAGTCATTCTGGAGGAAGCACATCGGTCTCTGTATACTGTACATCCAGGTAGCACTAAAATGTACAGGGATCTTCGAGAGTCCTTTTGGTGGAGCAACATGAAGAGGAAGATAGCTCAGTATGTGGATCAGTGTTTGACGTGCCAACAAATGAAGGCTAAGCACCAAAGACCGGCGGGGTCATTGAAGTCACTCCACATTCCTAAGTGGAAGTGGGAGTATATAGCGATGGATTTCATCACAGGATTGCCGCCGGCATTGCATAGGCAAGAGGCTATTTGGGTAGTGGTGGATCGACTGAGGAAGACTGCCCACTTTTTTTCTAATTAGAGTTAGCTACTCCATGGACAGGTTGGCTGAGTTATACATCCAGGAGATAGTTAGGCTCCATGGCGTCCCAGTGTCCATAGTTTCAAACAGAGACCCACGGTTCACATCTCATTTTTGGAAGAGTCTACAAGGGGCCATGGGTTCTCAGTTGTCGTTCAGCACAGCTTTTCATCCTCAAACAGATGGGCAGACAGAGAGGACGATACAGATTCTAGAGGATATGCTGCAAGCATGTGTGCTGGACCTTAGAGGTCGTTGGATTCAGTATTTGCCCCTGGTTGAGTTTGCATATAACAACAGCTATCAAGCCAGCATTGGGATGGTACCATATGAGGCACTGTATAGCAGGAGGTGCCAATCCCCGTTATACTGGGATGAGGTTGGAGAGAGATAGGTATTGGGGTTAGAGCTGATATAGCAGATTCAGGATAAAGTCAGACTCATTAAAGACATGATCAGGACAGCACAGAGCTGGCAGAAGAGTTATGCTGATACTCGTCGACAAGAATTGAAGTTTGACGCAGGAGATCACGTGTTCCTGAAGGTGGCACCGATGAAGGGAGTTATGAGGTTCGGGTGGAAGGGTAAGTTGAGCCCTAGGTATATTGGACCATTCAAGATTCTTGAAAGAGTGGGTCCAGTTGCCTATCGGTTGGCATTACCACCGATCTTGTCTAGGATCCATGACGTATTCCACGTTTCTATGCTAAGGAAATACGCCCTAGACCCCTCCCTCCCATGTGATCAAATATGAAGCACTGGAGTTTGGTGATACTTGAGCTTATGAGGAAGTGCCAGTACAGATTCTTCACTGGAAGGAACAAGAGCTACACACGAAGAAAATTCCATTGGTGGAAGTTTTGTGGCGCAATCATGCCATTGAGGAGGCTTCCTGGGAACTAGAGGATTAGATGCGTAAGAGATATCCACACTTATTCAGTGGCGCTTAGAGTTGAGTTAGTCAAGTGAATGGAATAATATTGTATATTTTTATTTTTATAGTGTAACGTAGGATAGATAGGGTTTTTAGTTTTGAAATATAAATGGTTTTGGGAGAATTTTGGAAAAGTTGTAATCTCCCAGAACCCTCTTTGTAACCACGGTATTCCTCCGCCATAAGTGAGGGTAATTAATAAAATTTGGGTATTTCTCTCTAAGGATGGGAAGCAAATGAATAGCAAATTTCGAGAACGAAATTTTTATAAGGAGAGAAGAATGTAACGCCCCAAAAAGTGATAGTCTTGGGAATAAAAAAATAAAAAATTAATAAAAAATTAATAATTAATTAATCAATTAACTATTTAATTAAATTAATTAAATTATTATTATTAATTAAATGATAATAATATAATATACATTAGATATATATGTATATATATAAATATATATAGGTAAAAGTTATAATATTAATATATATATATATAATTAAAATAAAAAAAGAAACCAAACAAAGCTTCAGGAAGCATCAAAGTTATCCAGAACCCCCCTATTTCTTCTGCGCGCAGAAGCCGCAGTTCATTCTCTCTCTCTCCAAAATTTTTCTCTCTCTCTCTCCTCTCATTCTCTCTCCCTCTCTCCTTGATTTCGTGGCGGATTTTCACCCGATCGAAAATCAGAAGATACCGCTGGACTCCATTCTCCGGTGCTGTCATTTCTACTGAAGCGGATCGGTGGTAGGAGCGGCGTAGACGTACCTCCTGGGGTAAGTTAATTTTTCCTTTTTCTTTAATTTCTTGCAAATTATAAGTTCAATCGACGAACGAACACCACAACAAGAATCTAGGGATGATTTTCTACAAGTCTAGCGGGACGAAATTCTCGTGGGGTCGTCATGGGCAAAACCCCAAATTTGGGGTACAGGGGTTATTAAGGGGCTTATTTTTAATTAATTAGGATTAATTTAAAAATTCTAAAATGTTGAGCATCTAGAGTTGAAGTAGTATTTCTGGAATTTAGGGCTCGAGTGAGCGCCACGGGTGTAATTTTGAGACCCGCAAGCAAAATTCAAAAAATTAAGCAAGGGTGTTAAATATTAGTTTAAATGTTAATTTGAGGTATATGGAGCCTAGGGAAGGTTAGATGGGTATTATTTTGGGAAAATAGGTTAATTAATTTGAAAAAAATGTAAATTGTATGAGTTGAATTTCGGGCGCCAAGGGCGTAGAATTTGGGTGTTAACGAGTCTCTTAGTAAGCCAGGTAAGGGAAATAAATTATAGCAGTATTTTTAGAATTACTGTTTAAATTAATATGAGAAAATGTGCTTATGGTATTTTGTCTGGAAATTAATATGATATAAATATCAGATAAATTGTGTGACATTTGAGTAATTTTAAATTGTGATATTTTGAAGTGTGAAATATAACAATGAGTAATTTCTAAGAAAATATTGAAATAAGAATTATTAATGTGATTAGTGAAAAATAAAATATGGCATTTATATGTGAGTAGAAATGTTTTTCCTGAAAGATGAGATTTTGTGAATTTCTGATATTGGAAAATAATGAAATGTGATATTTATTTGCGAGTGAAAATTATTTGCATGAGAAATGAGTTTGTAAATTATTGATATGAGTATTTTGGGAAAATGTGAAAAATACGTGAAATATAATATATGATATTACGAGATGATGAAATGTGCACAAAAAATGATAAGAATATTTATATTGAATTGAATTGTGATATACTGAAACATGATTGATGGAATGTCAATACCGCATAATGATTGCGGATATGTGGTAGTAAATCCTATTTGATGGTTATGATATTGAGCACGGTACCATTGCTAGTGGTGTTAGTGCAACCACATGGACACTTGGAGCGTGTGGCGTGACAATCGACTGAGCCATTTTGTAGGATTGTTGGGCCCCTTAAGTCCGGATCAAGGTTATAGGCCGGTCAGTCGTACTACAGACGCGATATGTGATGTGATACTTTGATCTAACCAGGTCGGCCAACCGTGGTTAGATCCAGCCTTTGGGCCGCATAACCTTGACCATGGGGGGAAGCATGGTATGGATAGAAAGATCCTCAGGGTAGCCATGAGTTACAGACGCGATGTTGGTATTTGATACCAAAGATACTCATGAGCCGGAAAGTAAAATAAAAACGGAAAGTGAAAGAATGATAAAATTGGCTAAAATGAAAAATAAAAGAAAGAATGGAAATTGAGAAATAAAGAATGTTAAATATGAGAAATGAACTGTGTGAGTTAATGAGATAAATAATTGAGGTGAAGTGAAATTCTCCGCCTGAGGGCTTACTGAGTAAGGTGAGGGCCCTGATAGGTATTAGATGTGGCCATACCTAGCGGCATAACGTGTTAGGGCAGAGGGAAGCTACATGTATGGGCTGGTAATCTTCCCTATTCTCAAGAACTTCGCGGGTAAATATGTGTTGGAAATCATTGAATTTGAGAAATGGTTTTAAAGCTTATAAAAGCTTGTGTTGTATATCTATATGATTATGAGAATGTGTATATCAGTGTATTTTCTCAAATGAAACAATGGTTTGAAAAGTAAAGTGTATTATAACTGAACTCATATGGTCACACACTGTAAATAATTTATTCCTTCTTACTGAGATGTGTCTCACCCAAATTATCTAAATTTTTCAGGGGACAGAGATAGGTCAAGCGATAGAGCTCCGTGACCATTGGGAGCTGAAACCCTGACACATGGGGTGAGTTTCTGGACTAGGGGAGGTGTAATTCCCCTACTGTTGCGCAGTTTTTGAGTTTATGATAATGATGTATATGTGTGTATGTAGACACTGTGGATATTGTATTCTGAATGATAGAAATACACTGTCTTCTACTATTAGGTTTTATAAATGAAATGACTTTTTAACCGGCACCCAATGCGGGTTGGGTCGTACGAATGGTAGTAGGGTTGTTGACATGGTCGATTTGTGAATGTTATGGATGACGTGTGAATATTTGATTATTTTTTTATTATTGAAAAAAATTGTATGGAAATTGGGGCATCACAAGAATAATATGATTTTTCCAGAATAAGTATGTTACGATAGTTTTCAGAAAAATCATGAAAGCGGTACAAAAACTGTAGTTTAAAATATTATGTTAAACAGTGCAGAAAATTCATGTTCAGTAAGTTATGATATGATCGGCGTAGATGCCATGATTTATATGCTATGATATGGCTGGCATAGATGCTGTGATTTATATGTTATGATATGGTCGGCGTAGATGTTGTGATTTACGATTGACATAGATGTCATAATTATGTATGATATGTTAGAATTCATGAAAATATGATCATGTCAAATATTACTTAGAAATATGAAATAGTTATGTATCAGAAATATGAATTGTACCATATGTTATCAAAACCTAGATGGCTTAGTTTAATCTTTCAGAGCACGCTACCGTAGTTATACGTATAAGTTCAAGTTTATGTTAGTGCTACCACACATCTCAGATAGAGTGTGGGAGATGGCAGTCGATATGGGTTTAGTGTAGTGCAGATGTTCCCCTGGTAGTCCGGAATGGGTGGGACAAGCCCATAATACTTATAGACTTATACTAACTTAGAATGGTCGGTTAGCAATTGCTAGATCCCGCCTTCGGGCTGCACAACCCTGTCATGTGGGGGGTAAGACATGACATCAGCTAGCTATCCATCCTAGGTATTATTTCAGTATTGTACAGTTATAGAAGATGTTTTACATTATTATAGAAATTAGTACGATATTTATTATGAAATTTATGATGATATGATGAATCATATTTTGCTCAGAGTTTATAGAACCAGTTTTTATCAAATATGCATATTATGTATAGTTCATGTTTAATCACGATAATACTCATGTTGTCACACACTAATATTAATTTATCTCCGTTGCTAAGAGGTGTCTCACCCCAGCATTACAAATATTTCAAGAAATCCCGGTAGAAAGGTGAATAGAGCTCCGCAGCGGTAGAGGTTGACCAAACTACCATGTCAAAAGGGTAAGTAGTTGAGTTAGGGTCAGAATAGTTTTTGGGTTATGACCCTAGGGTACTTTTTGGTCCTTTTATGAATGATTGTACATATATGATAGGATCGGTAGAATTTTGGTATTGTCCCCGTTGTTGTATGGCATGTATGTAATTTATATTTTCCGCTGCTTAGGTATCAGAGATGTATGATAGGTATATCCTCGGTACCCATGGATTTGGGTTGATCATGACTGTAACGACCTGCTTAATTTCCACATTTTTTCCCTTTAAATAATACAAAACCACTATAATAAATCCAACATGACAAGCTCAACAGATCATAATCAACGTGGACCCGTGGGTACAAGGATACATCAGAAGTATAGTGCGAAAGCCTAAGCAGCAGGAAGCATAAATCATAAAATATCATATACCCATCATTACTCATCACAATACCAGAGTTACTACATCTATTATATCTATATATTCATAATACACAACCCAAAAGAAACCTAGGGTCACCTTTCACAAAATCCATCTGACCTTACCAAAACACTTACTCTTCAGAAAGGGCAAATCAGTTGTAACTACCTCGGCGGAGTTTTATCCGCTCTCCTATCAAGGACTCCTAAAATGATCATATAATTAGGAGTGAGACACCTTTCAGTAAGGGAAATAAACTAATACTAGTGTATGGCAACATGAGTATTTTTGTGTTATACATAAAACCATACATAAACATATACCTATCTATATCATATCTGGGAAAAACATATGTTTTCATATCAAAGCAGAATGTACTGGATTTTTATAAGAATAATTATTCTCATATGATAATAATAATAAAAAAATCCTGGTAGGTTAACTGGTTGTTGTCATGTATTACCCCCATATAACTGGGTTGTGTGGCCGGAAGGCGGGACCTGGCAATGGTTGGCCGACCACTGCCAAGTCAAAAGTATAGTCTATAAGTCTGATAGGTCTGCCAGACTTGGTCCATACACTAGGGGCGCTCACACTTCTTAAAACCACATCGGCTATCCGTCCTCATGCTACTCCGTACAGCAGCGTTAACGCAGTATCATGATGATCACGAACACATAGCAACGGTACCATGCAAGTGCTAGCCTAAACCAAACCAACCAGATTCTGATAACATATAACATATAATGAAACTGTGATACATGGGTATTTCATACTATTAATTGCCAAATCAATATCATCACATCATTTTGCATATATACATCATGAAAATCATCGACCCGTACGCCGGCATTTTATATTTTTACCATAGCTCGGCCCGTACACCGGCAAATCATATCCATAACTCAACCCGTATGCTGGCAAATCATATCCATAGCTCGGCTCGTACGCCGGAAAATCATATAAAATTCTCGGCCCATATGCCGATTTTTCATTACAAAAATCCATATCATTATCATGTTCCCAGAAAACAGTAATTTATAACAAATTCTACTTATGCCACACAAAATGGGTTTCACATATATTTAGAACATACCATTATTTGAAGCAGTATTTTCTAACGTAATGCATATATAAATATATTTATTTTCTTGAAAGCAAGTGTTGTAATATCATACATATATTTTCTTAAAAATAACTAACTTAGTTTATCCCCTTACCTGATTCCTGAAGAGCCCCTAAGAAAAAAATCATGTACCCGCAGGGTTCCCCGTTCAACACCCTAAAAATGATATTTCCCAGAACTAAACTTCAGTATTTCTATGCGTACTACGCTTTGTACAACTGTCAAGAAGTCAAATACTGAGTAGAAAGTCTTACCCTGAATTTGGAATGAATTCCGAACTAGCCCCACCAATGATTTACTTCGATAGATATGTAAAGAACTTCCCCAGGAGTGTCGTGGTGGCTTCAGATTGTCGAACTAGTAGAAGATCGTCCCGAAATCTTAGAGAGATGTAGGGGAAAATGAAATTAGAAGAGAGAGAGAGAGAGAGAGGGAGGGAGAGAGAGAGAGAGAGAGAGAGAGAGAGAGAGAGAGAGAGAGAGAGAGAGAGGGAGACACATTCCCGCAGGTTTTTTGTCATAAAATGAAAATTAAACCTATTTATACACTGGCCTTCGTTGACGAGCCATGTCACCTCATCAACGAGGTCATGAAGACAACTCATTGATGAACCCTTGCCTTGTCGACAAAATTCAGAATCACCAAAAACTCCCTCCCGGTATTTTCTCGTCGACGAAAAGCACCCTTGTAACGACCCAAAAAAAATAAAAATAAATTATTATTAATTAATTAAATATTATTAAGAAAATTAATTAAATTAAAAAAGATTGTGGGTATATATATATATATATATATATATGTATGTATATAAAAGTATATATAAAATTATTACATAAAAAGTATAAAGTAAGGATAAAGGAAAGAAAAAAAAAAAGGAAAACTTAGTGCTTAAGTTTCTTGCTGGAACAAAGTAGGAAGAGGAAAGAAGGAAAAAAAAAACTCCTTCACACGCGTAGAATAGGAAGGAAAAGGAAAAAAAAAATTCTCTCAGCTCACGCTCTCCACTTCTTCTCTCTCTACGATTTTGTGGTGGATTCTCGCCCAATTGAAAATCCAAAAATACCACTAGATTCCATTCTCTGCCATCGACATATCTACCGAAGTGGATTTGTCATAGGAGCAACGTGGGCATATCTCTTGGGTTAAGGCAAATTCTCATTCTTGCTTCAATTTTTCTTAAATTTTAAGTCAAATTGATGATCGGACACCACTATGAGAATCTAGGAATGATTCTTTACAAATCTAGCCAAGCGGATTTCTCGTGGGATCGTTGTGGGAATAGCCCCAAAACTAGGATAAATGAGTTATTTAGAAATTAATTATTATTTAATTAATGTAAATTAGGGAAGGTTAAAATAATATTTTATTGGGGTTGATTTGATGGAATCAGGGTTCGGGTGAGCGCCGCAGGTATAATTTTGGGAGCCCTATAGGCGTGGTTCAGGGAATCAGGTAAGGGGGAAAAAATTATATCAGTATTTTATTAAGGTGAACCGGTTATTTACGAGCATATGAAATTTATTATTTATCTATATGATTTTTAGAACCGTCTGAGTACTAGGAAATGATGATTTTGTTTAAGGTTTATATTTGGGATAATTGCATATGATATTAAATTCATGTGACATGGGAACAATTTTTCCTAATAAATTGAATATGAATTACTGTAGTATTTGGATTTGCATGTGAAAATGTATTGATTTGTTGGACTACTATGTGGGAATGTATTGATATGTTGGATACCTGTGTGGTAATGCATTGATGCGTCTATGTGAACTAACTGGTGTGGTTATTCGTATGCATCTTAATATAACATTGGCATGAGGATGTTGTTATATTGCCTAGATATAAATCATAATATGACGTTGGCAGGTCGAGGAGCTCGTCATATTGTCATTTATATGGGGTAGGACATTAGCAGGTCGAGGAGCTTGTTCTACTGATGTACGACGAGTAGGTCATGGGGATTGGATACTAATGAATAGTGGTGCCTGTGTGGGCCACGTGTCGCGGAAGCTGGAGTGGTACCTGTGTGGGCCACGTTATATCCTGTGTGGATAATGGCGCCTATGTGGGCCATGTTATGTACCCTGTGTGGGTAGTGGTGCTTGTGTGGGCCATGTTATGTACCCTGTGTGGGTAGTGGTGCCTGTGTGGGCCACGTGTAGATAAGAAGTACGTAGGTGCCTGTGTGGGCCACATACTAACATGTACGTAGTTGCTCTATGTGGGCCACGTACTGAGGACATTGGAAGATGAAGTATGAGATGCATGATTCATGTGTGGATGTGTTGTGTGCATGTGAATTTAATTATAGCATAAAAATAATGGTATAGCATATTGTAAATGCATGTGTGTGCATGCAGCAAGGTAAACTTACCACCGAGGGGTTGCTGAGAAAGGCGAGTGCTCTGCTAGGTAGTTTATTGGTATCAGTGCAAAGGGATGCTACCTGTATGGGTGGGTAGACATCCCGATCCTTGGAAACCTTCGTCTTTAAAATAATAAAGATGTGTGTACTGGCAGCAAGATAATTTGGTAGGTAGCTTTTAGTAATAGAGCAGAGGGAAGCTACTTGTATGGGCGGGTAATCTTCCCTATCCTCAGGGACTTTCGCATGCATAAAAATTATATACTTGTGCATATTGGATGTGTGTAGGATATTAGATGTCGGGGATGTTATTAATGGTACATTTTCTCAGTTGTTATTGATATTATGTGAGAAGCAGTTTATTTTGATATGTAAATATTAAAACTCATTTGTCACACACTGTTATAATTTATTCCACCCTTACTGAGAAGTGTCTCACTCTAGTGGATTAACAACTTTTTAGGTTCTTCTGGAGATCAGGCTTGAAGGCCTAGGTTGGGACTGTTTTTGGTAGTTTCTTTTTGGGGTATTGTGAGATACTGATATATATACAGATATATTTGTACTGTGTTATGTTTTAAATATTGGTTGTAGATAGAGATATCTGGATGTTGTATTGTTCGTTTTTAGGTTGTTATATAGAACTCTGGTATTTATTTGAGATCATTTATTTATATTTTGCTGTGTGCATGTTAATTATGGTATCAGATACAGGTGATTGGAACACATGGTGCCCAAGGCCCACTTGGCAGGTTCGGGGCGTCACAACCCTCATCAACGAGCCCAACATGTAGGGTCGTCAACGAACGCGAAGCGTTCGTCGACAAAGACCTGCTGTGCCCCATTTTAATTCCCTTTTCTCCCTCTCTTATTATTTAAATATTATAATTTCTCTGGGTCACTACAATGACTATATTAGTTTAGCATGATATTAGAGTTATTATGTATGTGGTTATGTGAAAAAAAAAACAATATAGCAAAATAGGCAAGTCGTTACACTCTCACTCTCTCTCTCTCTCTCTCCATATTCTTATTTCTTTATCCCTTACTTACCTCTTCTAATATGATTATACTCACCTCCCTTCTTATATGACTTTGTATGATTTCTTCGACTCCAATCCTTACTTTGTAAGGTATCACCTTATGTAATAGGACAATCATCTCTATATCTCTAATGGGGGTAGATATAAACATTTCTAACACCTTCACATAACCAGTCATACTCACACTCTAATTGAAAGGTGTTTTCCATACAAATTGGAGAAACAAATGAAAATCTAGTTAGGTATATAAATTCTCAAAAAGCTGAAACCCTTTTTAAGTCATAATGATACTCCTTCCAATTTTTTAAAACTAGGATATATGTTGGCATTAGTCCTCCGCACCTAATATGTAATGATCTCAAAATTCATACCATTTTTTTTATCTATAAAAATAAATCCGTGCATTTACATCCATACCTAAGCAGCAGAAACACAAATCGTATAACCATTTACATATATACAAACAACACCAGGATTCAAGATCTACAACTGTATTCATACAAAAATGCTCTTCTATCCTCATTTACTCAAAAATATACCCAACTCTGTCAAAAACTCACCCTAAACCAGGGTGATCGAATGCTCTCTCTCTACCCGCGAGCCTATTCTGCTTGCCTAACTGGCTCACCTGAAAAATGTTAGAGTAATGGGGTGAGTCGACGCTCAGTAAGTGGAAATATGCTATTACTAGTGTGTGGCAACTAAGTTAAAAGTACTTTAAAATATAGCAACTGAACTGTAATGCAACAATCTGTAAAACATATCTTTCAAGTATATCTATCTTTCTCAATTTAAAATATACTGTATCGTCTGTATTTTCTACTTTTCATACTGATAATATCATACTATACTCATCATATATTGTAAAACTGTATACATATATATATATATATATATATATGTATACAGTTTTACAATATATAATGAGTATATATAACTGTGCTTTTATCCCTAGAACTCTGTACGTCATGAATTGACCCCTTATGACAGGGTTGTGTGGCCCGTAGGCGGGACTTTATCTGGTCGGCCCTCCAGATAAGTCAATATACTCTACACTACCTCAGCCCGGCCAAACTGCATCCTCTCCTAGGTGCGGGACTGGCTGCTACCTCGTCTAACCGGCCCCCTCTACCCAGTATACTGGGGAGCTGCATCCTCTCCGAGTTCGGTTAGACGGTACCCACATACTATCTGAGATATGTGGTTGCACTCTATCTATATATAGCAACGGTACTGTGCTCTGTAAACTATATCTGTATTGTGTATGTCTATAATCTTTCCACAGGGATCTGATACTATATACATATATACATATATATATATATATATTCTGTAACGACCTACTTAATTAACTAATTTATTTTTTTTTCCACTGTAATAATTATCATACTCTGATACCATAACATTATCCTAAGCAGCGAGAAGCATAATCATATAAACAAAACTTAAACCATTATGTACAATACCAGAGTTCTAAAATGTTTTGCAATATATACAACAAATAATTGTATTCCCAAAAATTGCCCTCAACTAGCTAGGGTAATACAAAAATGCTCCCAAAAATGATACTCACTCTCTGTCAGGCACTACTGAAGCCCTTATATTTGCGAGCCTGATCTGCTCGCCTACCTGGATCACCTAAAAAATATATCAACACTGGGATGAGCCAACGCTCAGTAAGAGAAAATATGCTATTACTAGTGTGTGGCAAATGAGCTACTACATATCATGAAATCTGTTTCATATAAACATGAATAACTGGGCACAAAAGTACAGTTCAAATAATAAACACACCACCCCTTTTCCCTATTGCTTAACATATCAGTATTATGGTTATAATTCAAAATACTTCTAGTGTATATAGTAGGATCCCTGTTTCTGTAAATCAATACATAAGTAATAGTAACTGAAACTGTTCCCTGTGGCTATCTGTGTCATGACATGCCCCTTATGACGAGGTTGTGCGGCCCGTAGGCTGGATTTACCCTGGCTGGCTAACCAGGAATAAATCACTGAACTCCGTCAGTCGACCTGCCCTCCTCAACCCATATCTGGATGGGGAGCCTAACCTCTTCTAGGGACTAGGTGGTCGACCGTACCACGTATATCTAAATAGGTGGTTGCACTCATAAAGTAACATAGTATCTGTAGCAACGGTACCGTGCTCTTTAACTGCAAGTCCAACAGGGTCTGATATCGTATATTATATTTCTATATACATGTCTATCTGATTTACCATGATTCTGAAGTACTGAAATAACCATGATACTACATAACGTACTGAAATCTGAATAATCATAACATGGAACTGCATATTCGTAATACTGGAATTCGTGTTTTCATGGTACTGAAATTCATAAGATCATGGTACTGAAATATCGTAAAATCATGGCATTGAAATTCGTATAATCATGGTACTGAAATGCGTATAATCATAATACTGAAATTCGTAAAATCATGAAACTAAATTCATAAACATATCCTCATACCATATACATAATCATAAGCCACACCATACTAGAATACATAATTTTCGTAAATAAATAAACTGCATAATATTCAGAACTTTCCTAGCATAGCATATTTCCCTTACCTTATCTCTGAAAAGCCCCTACTGTACTCTAACCTGATACCCACAGGGCCTCCTACAAAACACCCTGAAACCAATATTTTTCAAAACTAAACATCAGTATTTTTCAGTCTATAACATTTTCTCTAACTGCCACAAGGCCAAAAGGAGACTAAAAGGTCTTACCCTGAATTTGGGATAATTTCCAACTTTGATTTCCCGGCGACCCGCTCCGGTAGATGCGTAGAGAACTCTGCCAGGAGCGTCATGGTAGCTTCGGATGGTAGATCCGGCGACCGGTGGGGCCGAAAATGAAGAGAGAAGGGAGAGGGAGTCGTAAGAGAGAGAGAGAGAGAGAGAGAGGGGAGAGAGAGCGGCGAGGGAAATGAGAAAAATCCCGGGTTTCCACTATTTATAGGACTGGGTTCATCGACGAGACACGTCACTTCGTCGATGAGCCCTTCACAAAATTGGTCGACGAAACCCTGTGTTCGTCAATGAAATTCAGAGAAACTCGAACCGTCTCTCGGTATTTTCTCGTCGATGAAACCCTGTGTTCGTCGATGAAATTCTGAAGATCTTCGTCGACGAAGTCTGGCAATTTTCTGAAATCTTGATTATTTAATATTATTTCCAAAATGTAATGTCGTCTCCGCGTTCGTCGACGAAGTCTACGGCCTCCTTCTGTTTTTGGTTCTACTTTCTCTCCCTCTTATTATTAAAATGTTATTATTCTTCAAGTCACTACATATTCTTTTACTGTTTTCACCATGTTCCAAAATTACCATAATGCTATCTTTATGTACTGTATATATATTGTAAAACTGTATACTGCATCCGTAGCATCTTGATGCTACCTTTGTATCTCTGTCTGTATATTCTATCTATATACTCTGTCTGTATACTCTGTATGTTATGGTAATAGGAACATGGCATGCTAAAACTATGTGTGTACTGTTCTGTATAAAGCTGTAATATAAATACTGATCTAAATAAAACTGTATGTGAGTATACATATATATGTATCTATCTGCTCCAAGAAATTGTTCATAAGAATACTGTATATGCATGTAAATCTCTTTTTATAGTCTCTGTGAATATATATCTATATCTACACTTGTATATTCTGTATAATTTCATATACTGAGAAGAACCATATAAAGTGTACATACTATCTACTTCGATGCATTCCGTATAGTATGATATATATTATAAAAGCTATATTAATTACTTTATCTCATGAAAATCACTTAAGCCACACAATCATTTAAACTCATATTTGATAAAACTTGTATAATAAACTAGCATAAATATACATCTATAAAATCGCTATTAACTTTATTAAAACTCCTAGTATAGCATATTTCTCTTACTTTAACTTTGAAAAGCCCCCTATATAATGCTAGCTCTATACCCGCAGGATTCCTAATTCAACATCCTAAAAATACAATCCCTTAGAACAAAACATCAGTATTTCTTAGCCTACATCATTTCCTATAACTGTCAGGTAGTCAAAAACTGAATAAAAGACCTTACCCTGAATTTGGGATGAAATCCAACTTTGTTTTCCCGACGATCCGCTCTGGAAAACTTGTAGCGAATTCCACCAAGAGCATCGTGGTAGCTTCGGATCGTCAATCCGTTGACTGGTGGGGCTAGAATCGAAGAGAGAAGAGAGAGGGAGACGTAGAGAAAGAGAGGAGAGAGAGTGAGGCGCTGGTAAATGGATAAAAATCCCGGTTTTTTAGATATTTATACTGCCAGATTCATCGACGAGACACGTCACCTCGTCGACGAGTCTTTCAATAAATTTGTCAACGAGTCCTTGTATTCATCGACAAAATTCAGGCTGCTCCATAACCCCTCTCGGTATTTTCTCATCGACAATGCCCTGTATTCGTCGACGAATTTCCTTATGTACTCGTCGACAAAGCCCTGTATTCGTCGACAAGTTTCCTTATGCACTCGTCGACGAAGCCCTGTATTCGTTGACGAGTTCTAACAATTCCTTGATATTATTATTATCACCAAAATGTAATGTCGTCAACGAACGCATACTGCCTCTTTCTGTTCCTGTTTCTATTTTCCCCTCTCTTTAATATTTGAATATGAATATTTTCTGGGTTGTTACATAATATGCACTTTTTCTTTTTGAAAAAAGGTAATTTTCTTTTTTTTAAAAATATAAGAAAAACAAAATATATTAAGCTCAAGGTCGATAGAAGAGTACGTGGGAATGGAACTCAAAAGGCAATAACACAAACAAGACAGGAGAACTAAGATATTAAAATTTTCACAATCTCAATTACAATATTGTTATGAAATTCAAGTAAATGATACGTCCAAGTAGCATATAAACTAAGAGCACTATAAAACAAAAAAACAAAAACAAACTCTAATAATATGAATAAAGATCTTAATGACTCATTTGATGTCACCCAAAGATAATCAAGTAGCATATAAACTAGAAGTGTCGCAACATCCCGGGAGCGAGGGTGCCCCAAGAAGGCGAATAAAAGTGATAAGTTTGATTTTCAGGAAAAATAGGAAATTGAAGTCACTACTAACATTTTGTCTTGGTGTGGTTAGAATACCTGATTACTACTCAATTAAGAATAGTATCGATCTATGCATACCAAATTGGGTTCGGGAATTTGGTTATGCGAGGGAAAGGTACTAGCACTCCCTACACATTCGTTCTATGAACGGTACCTAATTAATTAAAAATTATCCCAAAATAAATTTTGAAAACCTTTAATTTTACTCCCTTTTAAATGAACAAATTGTCTCTGTATATACAATTAAGTAAACATGGCAATCCATCAAACCCTAAAAGTTAAATGTAATATGAAAAAATATGGAAATAAATACAACAATAATATGGGTATAAATTAAATCCTAAAAATTTATGTGCAATAACATGGAAATCAATAAAACTTTAAGAATAATATACAATATAACAATAATGATATGAAAAATCTAAAACCTCAAAAGTAATATAAACAATGATAATGTGAGGTAATTGATACCTTAAATAATAGTACATAATATAAACATAACTATAAGCATAATAACAATACTAAACATAAAATGTTAAATATAAACTAAAATACTAAACATAATAATATGATAATAAACATAATAACAATAATAATATGACCATCATAATATGATAATAAACATATACATAGTAATAATATAAACATTATAATAAACGTAACCATAACAATAAATATAAACACAATAATAATATAATAATAAAGATAATCACAATAATAAATATGAACAATAAACATAAATGTAACAATAAATATTATCATGATAATAAACATAAATACAATGATAACATGATAATAAAACCTAATAATATTATACAAATATGAACACCCTAATAATCTATGACAATGAACAAAATCCTAATGACAACATAAATACAACAATATTAATATGACAACAAAACAAAACCCTAACAATGAATATGGCATAAATACCACAATAATAACTCTAATAATAACATAACATAATACAATACCCTAAACATACTTAAATATAAACAAGAAATAATCACAACCCTAATGAACCAATAAAAACCCTAGAATATATAAACATGATAATAATAAGAATAAAAATAAAACCTTGAGACTGCTTAAACAAATAAATATCCCAGCCCTAGATAAATATGAGCATGAAATAATCAAAACCCTTGAAGCTATTTAATCACAATCATAAATAAATAAATAAATGATATACTCAACACCCTAAAACGTCATAAAAATAATAATCAAACCCCTAGGTAAATATAAACATGATAAAATGACTTAAATAATACAACAACAATGTTAAAATCAATAATAATACAATAAAGAGCTTATATAATACCAAAAAAGCGCCCTAAATATATACAAAATTAATTAAAAAAAACCTAAACAAATATATAAACAATGATATAAATGATACATCAACACTAATTAAAAACCCTAATTAAATATAATCAATAAACATGAATAATACAATAACAATGAAATAACAATAAATCAAAAACCCTAAATATGTACAACAACAATTTAAAAAAAAAATACTAAATAATACAACAACAATAAAAAAGAAAACTCTATGCATACAAAAAACAATTTATACAATGATGTACAACAACAATGAATAATATAAGGACAATAGAAGCTTTAATAATACAACAACAAAAACTTAAATGAATAGTCACTTGTATAACAATGATAAATATGAATATACACAATTAAATAATACAACGATAAAAACCTAAAGGAGTAAACAACTATTACAACAAATATATGACAATAATAAATCATAATAAAAGTATTAAATAATACCACAACCCACAACAATCTAAATAAACATGAATTTACCACGATAAATAATACAATGATAATGTTAAAAAAAAAAAAAAACTAAATAAAACCACAACTGTTGAAATATGGCTCATTCTAGAAGCCTACAATTGCCATTGAAGTCTTCAATGGTGGGCTAATTTTTCAAAGGTAGGTGATTAGTGGTTGTAATAGTGGTTTTTCCTAACCTATATAAACCCATCACCTCCATTTGTATTCTCATCCCCAAAATTGCCTACTTCTCTTTTAAGCACATTCTCTCTTCTCTCTCTCATTTTGTAATATTTCTACAATAGAGAAATATTGATTGATAGTGTCCGAGGACGTAGGCACAATTAGCCGAACCTCGTTAATTTCTGGTGTTCTTCCGTTTATCTATTCAGTAGTTAACTTTTGTCGGGTATAGTTGTAGTAATATATTGTGTTAATTACATGTCTAAGGAAAATTCTGTCTAGGAAAGAGGGATTTAAGCGGTCCGTTGTGACCCCCCACTTCCCTGGGAATTTACCTGGTGTAATTTTGCACAATTATTCACTATCTATTTACCTGTACAATTGTAACTGTGGTAAAGTTAGGTGGAACAATCTCAAGTTTCACAACAATTGGTATCAGAGACAAGGTTATTCTTAGTATGCTCTGTGGTTGCAGCTTAGTCTGATCTTCCACATCAGAAAAGTTTTCCTTGGGCTATTGGCATTCCGCATCGGCAGCTATTGAATAGCATTTATGGCAGAGATGGCAGATAGTGCAAAAGCATCCACATCAAACTCGTCTATTTTGGCAAGAACTACTGTGACAAATGCCAGATTTGCAGTGGAGATTTTTTACGGCACCGGTCATTTTGGTATGTGGCAAAGTGAAGTTCTAGACACTCTCTTTCAGCAAGGTCTAGACATTGCCATTGAAGAAGAGAAACCAGAAGATATTGAGAAGAAAGAATGGGGGACCATCAATCGGTTAGCATGTGGTACAATTCGATCGTGTCTTTCAAGAGAGCAGAAGTATGAATTCTGTAAGGAAACTTCTGCAAACAAGTTGTGGAAGGCACTGGAGGAGAAGTTTTTGAAGAAAAGTTCTCAGACCAAACTCCATATGAAGAAGAGACTATTTCGCTTCACTTATGTCTCGGGTACCACTATGAATGATCATATCACCAACTTTAATAGATTGGTTACTGATCTAGTTAATCTGGATGAGACTTTTAAAGATGAAGACCTGGCGTTGATGTTGTTGGGATCCCTTCCTGAGGAGTTTGAGTTTCTTGAAACTACTCTGCTCCATGGAAAGGATAAAGTGTCTCTTGGCGAGGTTTGTGCTGCTTTGTACAGCTATGAATTGAGGAAGAAGGACAAGCTTGAAAGCACAAGTGGAGCCAACGAGGCTCTAGTAGTTCGAGGCCGTTCACAAAGCCAGAATAGAAGAAATAAGGAGAGATCCAAGTCAAGGTCCAGACCAAACAAAGATGAATGTGCCTTTTGTCGGGAAAAGGGGCACTGGAAGAAAGACTGTCTGAAGCTAAAGAATAAAGGCAAACCTGATAAAGGAAAGGTCATCTCAAATGTGGCTGAGTACGAAGATGGGAGCTCAGATCTTTCGCTTGCTGCTACGCTATCAACTAGTTCTTCGAGTATATGGCTACTAGATTCTGGGTGTAGCCATCATATGTGTCCCAATCGGGATTGGTTCTTTGATTTTAAAGAACTAGAAGGTGGAGTCGTCTACACAGCAAATGATGTCCCTCTTACCACACATGGGATTGGTTCAGTCCGCTTGAGGAATCAAGATGGATCAATCAAAATATTGACGGACGTTAGATATGTACCAAGTTTGATGAAGAATCTTATTTCTGTGGGAACCCTAGAATCAAAGGGATTCAAAGTAACAGCAGAAAACGGAGTCATGAAGATCATCTCTGGTGCACTCGTGGTAATCAAGGGAATTCGGAAGAACAATAACTTGTATCACTATCAAGGTCGTACAGTTATTGGGACGGCAGCAACAGTTTCTTCTGATGATAAAGCCATAGAAGTAATTAGGTTATGGCATATACGCTTGGGGCATGCAGGTGAAAAATCCTTGGGACTTCTTACAAATCAAGGATTATTAAAGGGAGCAAAGACCTGCAAGCTAGATTTCTGTGAACATTGCATCAAAGGGAAGCAACCAAGAGTGAAATTTGGTACTGCAATCCATAATACCAAGGGTATTTTGGATTATGTTCACTCTGATGTGTGGGGACCTTCCAAGACAACGTCACTGGGAGGAAAACACTACTATGTGACCTTTGTTGATGATTTTTCTCGAAGAGTATGGGTGTATACTATGAAAACTAAGGATGAAGTGTTAGGAGTCTTCCTCAAATGGAAAAATATGGTGGAAACTCAAACAAGCAGAAGGATCAAGCGCCTCCGTACAGATAATGGTGGAGAATATAGAAGTGATCCATTTCTTAAAGTCTGCGAAGATGAAGGTATTATACGACACTTCACAGTGAGAAGTACACCACAACAGAATGGAGTGGCAGAACGTATGAAACGAACATTGTTGGAGAAGGTTCGGTGTATGCTATCCAATGCTGGGTTGGGTAGAGAATTTTGGGCTGAGGCTGTAACATATGCCTGCCACCTCATCAACCGCCTACCATCTACTGCTATTTGTGGTAAAACACCATTGGAGAAATGGTTGGAAAGCCTGCTACAGATTATGATTCCTTACATGTATTCGGTTCCACTGCCTACTATCATGTCAAGGAATCAAAGCTGGATCCGAGGGCTAAGAAAGCAATCTTTATGGGAATCACCTCTGGAGTAAAGGGATATCGTCTTTGGTGTCCAGAAACAAAGAAAATAATCTTCAGTAGGGATGGTACCTTTAATGAATCTATTTTTTTAAGAAAGGTGACAACAGAAAGTGTTGAGAAAAAGGATGGTGCTCCAAAATAGGTGGAGTTTGATAGAAGAATTGTTTACCCATAAAATGAAGACTCTCCTATGGTAGAAGAAGAGTCGCCTGTAGAAGAGGTTTCAACCCAAGAACCTCAACAGCAACATGAATCTATTGCATTGAGTAAGCCAAAGAGAAAAATTAGAAAGCCTGCTCGCTTTGTTGACATGGTGGCTTACGCATCTCCAATTGCAAACGATGATATTCCTGTTACTTACAATGAAGCAATCCAAAGTTTGGAAAAAGAAAAGTGGAGGGAAGCCATGAATGAAGAAATGCAGTCCCTTCATAAGAATCGAACATGGAAGCTTGTTAGTCTTCCGAAGGGAAAGAAGGCAATTGGGTGTAAATGGGTATATACAAAGAAAGATGGATTTCCTGACAAGAATAGTGTTCGCTACAAAGCAAGGTTGGTGGCTAAAGGCTATGCACAAACGGAGGGAATTGATTACAATGAGGTATTTTCTCCAGTAGTAAAACATTCCTCCATTAGAATCTTATTAGCTTTGGTAGCAAAATTGGATATGGAACTAGTTCAATTAGATGTAAAAACTGCATTTTTACATGGAGACTTGGAAGAGGAAATCTACATGACTCAGCCAGGAGGTTTCAAAGTTGCTGGAAAAGAAAATATGGTGTGCAAACTTGAAAAGTCGTTTTATGGATTAAAGCAATCCCCAAGGCAGTGGTACAAACGATTTGACAAGTTTATGATGGGGCAAAAGTACAGAAGAAGCAAATATGATCACTATGTGTATTTTTGCAAGCTACAAGATAGATCCTTCATATATCTTCTTCTTTATGTTGATGATATATTGATAGCCTCCAAGAGTCAGACAGAAATTGACAAACTAAAGGCTCGATTGAATAGGGAGTTTGAGATGAAAGATCTAGGCGAAGCAAAGAAAATTCTCGGTATGGAGATAAGTAGAGAAAGGAAATTGGGGAGGCTTTGTTTGACTCAAAAACAATATTTGAGAAAAGTACTGAAGCGTTTTGGTATGGATGAGAAGTCAAAACCTGTTAGTACTCCGCTTGCTTCTCATTTCAAGTTGAATGCATCTATGTCTCCAAAAACTGAAGCAGAACGAGAATACATGTCAAAAGTACCGTATTCAAGTGCTGTTGGTAGCTTGATGTATGCCATGGTGTGTACAAGGCCCGATATTTCACAAGCCGTTGGAGTTGTGAGCAGGTATATGCATGATCCTGGAAAGGAACATTGGCAAGCTGTGAAATGGATTCTACGATACATTTTGTATACAGTAGATGTTGGACTAATATTTGAGTAGGATAAGCAAGGTGATCATAGTATTGTTGGATACTGTGATTCCGACTACGCTGGTGATTTGGATAAGCGTCAGTCAACTACTGGATATGTTTTTACTCTTGCAAAAGCGCCAGTTAGTTGGAGGTCTACTTTACAGTCAACAGTTGCTTTGTCCACTACAGAGGCAGAGTATATGGCAGTCACAGAGGCTGTGAAGGAGGCAATTTGGCTTCAAGGATTGATGAAAGATTTGGGAATTGAACAGAAGCACATCAAGGTGCATTGTGATAGCCAAAGTGCTATTCATCTAGCAAAGAACCAAGTCTACCATTCAAGAACCAAGCACATCGACGTTCGATATCACTTTGTTCGAGAAATTCTGGAAGAAGGTGGAGTAGTAATCCAGAAGATTCGAACCACTGAGAATCCTGCTGATATGATGACAAAAGTGGTAACTGTGGTCAAGTTTCAACATTGCTTGAACTTGATCAACATTGTTGAAAATTGAAATGTTTGCGCTACAAGCGCGTTTGAAGACATTATGGAATCTATGAGAGATGTTAAGAGATGGAATTTCGCCAAGGTGGAGATTTGTTGAAATATGGCTCATTCTAGAAGCCTACAATTGTCATTGAAGTCTTCAATGGTGGGCTAATTTTTTAAAGGTAGGTGATTAGTGGTTGTAATAGTGGTTTTTCCTAACCTATATAAACCCATCACCTCCATTTGTATTCTCATCCCCAAAATTGCCTACTTCTCTTTTAGGCACATTCTCTCTTCTCTCTCTCATTTTGTAATATTTCTACAATAGAGAAATATTGATTGATAGTGTCCGAGGACGTAGGCACAATTAGCCGAACCTCGTTAATTTCTGGTGTTCTTCCGTTTATCTATTCAGTAGTTAACTTTTGTCGGGTATAGTTGTAGTAATATATTGTGTTAATTACATGTCTAAGGAAAATTCTGTTTAGGAAAGAGGGATTTAAGCGGTCCGTTGTGACCCCCCACTTCCCTAGGAATTTACCTGGTGTAATTTTGCATAATTATTCACTCTCTATTTACCTGTACAATTGTAACTGTGGTAAAGTTAGGTGGAACAATCTCAAGTTTCACAACAACAACAATAAATAACAATCCTCAAAATCATAAAAAAATACATGAATAATTATAAATGACGATAATCAAATCTAAAGAAATAATATACTTTGTGGAATCTCAACATTTTTTTTTTCCGTAACCAGGAGAAAAAGAACAAGAAATGTCCGTGAAGGAAAATATAAGCTAATAGCGAACAAAAAGGAGAGACACCAGACATATGAAGCGGCTACTGTCAGCGTGAGTGTGTGCGCTGCTGTGTGTGCGTGAGTGTGTGTTTGAGTGTGTGTTTACGTGTGTTTTGCTGTGTGTGCAGTGTGTGTTTTGCTGTGTACGTATTTGAGTGAGTTTTGCTGTGTATTTAGTTGTGTGTTTTGCTGTGTGTGCAGCGTGTGTGCAGTGGGTGTCGTGTGCGTGCAGTGTGTTTTGCTGTGTGCAGTGTGTGTTTTGCTGCGTATTTGATTGAGTTTTTCTGTGTATTTTGCTGCGTGTTTTGCTGTGTATTTGGTTGTGTGTATTGTTGTGTGTGTGTGGCATGAGATTGTTACTGCTGCTGTGCATGTGGATGAAGAGGGCGGCCGGAGATGCAGTTAGCGGCTGTGGGTAAGCTGTCGGATCTGCAGGAGTGGAGAGGGTGGCTGTGGAGGTTTGCGGCTGGTGAGAGATGCTGGGTCGTATTCTGGTGTGGCTGGGAGGAACAGGACGGTGGCGGTGAGTGGAGAGTGGCCGGAGATGGGCTGTGCAGGGAAAGATGGCCGTGAGGGCCGTGTGGGGGTGCGCAGGTGAGCGGCTGCGTGCTGCTCTTTTCTCTTGTGCACGGCTGTTTTTTTTTTTCTCTCTCTCCTCAGCCGTGTTCCCTCTCCCTTACTGTGAAATTTTTTTTCCCGATTCCCCCCTCTCTGCTCTTTGCTTACCTTGAGCCTCAATTTATAGGCTTAGGGAGGCATTTAATTTTAACTCTCAACCAACCTTTTAATTGCAATTCTCCCAACTGCCCTTTTTTTTTTTTTTTTTTGTTCCTTGTGCTTTCCATTTTGTTGTATTTTCCATTTTTTTTTCTATGATGCTGTATTTCCTTTTTTTTTTTTCCTGCTATTTTATTAGCATTTTTTAAAAAATAAAATTAACTAATTGTGAAAATATTCATTAGGGGTGCTTTGTTATGCATTTTTAAATAATTTATTTTTTATTTTGTCCATATTAAGTATTATTAAAATGAATTATTCTAAATATAAGTAAATATTGAGAGATTATTTCACTACTATCTATTTAATTCTATTTGTCTACATTTTGAAAAGTAAGCGCAGATTACTTCTACATGTTAATGAGAAACTAACGTCTATAGGGAATGATAAACTTGTAAGTTTAAATAATTTATTGACATGCCATTCATTTTATTAATTAAAATTAATGAAAATATAAAATTATTATTAAAAAAATTTATAAATAGAAATTAATAATATTATTTATAATTAAAAAATAAAAAATAAAAAATCATATTTTTTTTATTTAATAGAAAATATTAGAAGTGTGACTAAAATGTTAAATTAAAACAAATACTAGTTTTTCTAATAAGAAAATATTAAAAATTTAAATTAAATATATTGATTATAACTTTTTTAATCAATTTGTTAATCAGCAAATATTTAAAATTTATATTTTTTTAAATTAATAAAAAAAATTTAACTAGATAAAAGGTCAATTAAAAGTTCTAATCATAATAATTATTAATGGAAATGAACCATAACTTTGTAACCCTATTAGGGCGTGCATTTTACCAGAGGCTTCTATTGTCTCAATCTACCTTTGTGTGATTCCTGTGGTCAACTAATTCATGTGACTTGTGAGGTCCAGCAATTATTAGGAAATAACCAAGTTAGAGCTATGGCTATGAGTGCTAGCCTTCGTGGTAGTTTCATCGATGTTACCTACCAAATAAAAGGCGTATTCAGGTTTCAAATCTCGGTTCAAACAGAAGGAGTACGCTACTCTAATGTGCCTTGGATGATCCACATCTCATGATTAGGCGCACTAAATCGTGGAATTCTTTGAGATTTCATTCATTTAATCTATTAGGAATTTTTCCACCACGACGGGCATTTCGTGTCATTGCTCTCCATCCTACTTCTATTTGTCGAGATGTGTTCATCCCACAAGTGAATAGAAAGTTGAATCTACATTGGATGTCACCTAAATTGTCTTGGTCCTAATTCAATACTAAATTTGGCCGAACAACTTGTGCCAGAAATTCTCCCACCCCATTTCGAGTCAAGAGATAGATAAATATAGACACATCACATTGCAATGATCGGGAATCAATTTAAAAAAGACCTAAAGTTATTGATTTATCAATAGGTAATGTCGCGCCAATACCTAGCCAAAGTGTAACGTCCCTCAATTTCTAAATATAAAATGTCACATAATAGATAAAATGGTCAACCCGAACCTGTGGGTAACGAGGACACCTGTCAATCACAGCGGAAACCTAAGCAGCAGTAAAATAAAATCTCAATCATTCAATCATGAAACATAATACCAAAGTTATTTACATTCCCAAAATACTATATTTATTGACAATCTTTCAAAAAGTCAAAAATGACATTAGAATCTTACAACAAAAATCTCCTAGTCCTAGTTCAACGCTTACCATTTCTAGTAGGGAAGCTCCACTCACTCAACGGCGGCCTTGACCCACCGGTTTCTCTGGATTTCCTGAAAAATGTGTTAATGTTGGGGGTGAGACACTTCTCAGTAAGGGAAAATAAATTAAATACAACTGTGTGGCAACATGAACATTTAAAGTGCTTATATATATATACAGTACATTTCATATTTGCTAATAAATCATAACATACATAAGCATATGTTATAACTGTAATATTGAAAATCTACCTAGGATGAATAGTTAGCAATGTCATGTATTACCCCCCATGACAGGTTGTGCAGCCCGAAGGTGGGACTCGACAACGGCTGGCCAATCACTGCCGAATCAAATATGTCTATAAGTACGATGGACCCGCCACACCATGGTCTGGACTACCAGGTGGACGTCCACACTCTACTGAAAGCCACATCGACTATCCATCTCCCATCCCCTCATGGGATGGTTAGCACTAATCTGACGTAAATATCTGATATACACATATAGCTACGGTACCGAGCCCTGAACTGAACTAAACTAACATCCTGGTTGTAATAACATATAATACATGAACATACATAACATCATCACGGCCTCGTGCCGAAAACATAGATACGGCCTTATGCCAAAATCATAAATACATGGCCTCGTACCAAAATCATAAATACGGCCTCATGCCGATAATATAAATACATGGCCTCGCGCTAATAACATAAATACATTTCAGGTACTTACATTCTGAAAATAACTCATTTTTCATGTATTCGTCAAACTCAGTATAACATAACTCGTCTTTTCAAAATACTTGAAAATATGCTTTGATCGTAAAATCCTTCATATCATGATTCAGTTCACATAAAATAATATTCATGCCACACATATGCCGTTTAAAGTCATACTTCATATTCTAAAATCATTATTTCTGGCATCTCATACATACATATACATTTTCATCATAATAGTAGTATTTTCCAAACATACATTTCATATGTAATATCCAAAGATAGCATAGGCTTTTCTGAAAATAAATGTGCTCATAATTAATTATAATATGCATGGAAAATAACTGGTTTAATTTATTCCCTTACTTGGCTACTGAGAAAGCTCCCAAAATATCCTAGGCTAACCCCCGTATGACTTCTTGATCAACACCCTGAAACTCAAAACCCTCAGTACCAAACATTAGTATTTTCATGCGTACGTCAATTTCCATAACTACCATAGAGTCTAATTTTGCTTAAAAAGCCTTACCTCAACTCTGGGTTGATTTCCAACTTTGTTTTCCCAACGATCTGCTCCGTCAAACTTGTAGGGAATTTCACCAGGAGCGTCGTGGTAGCCTCAGATCTTCGATCTGGCGTAAAACTAGCCCAAAATCAAAGAGAGAGAGTGAGAGGACCGAAGAGGAGAGAGAGAGAGAGAGAGAGAGAGAGTGGAGAGGAAGCTTCAAATGATGTTTAAAATCGGATTTTTTTTTCATATATATAAACAGCAGAATTTGTCGACGAGCCCGATCTTCGTCGACGAGTTCTTCATAAATTTCGTCGACGAGACCCCGTATTCATCAACGAGACCCTGTATTCGTCGACGAAATTTAGGCTGCCTCAAAACCCCTTTCGGTATTTTCTCATCGACGAAGCCCTGTGTTCGTCGACGAAATTCTTAAAACCTTCATCAACGAAACCCTGTGTTCGTCGACGAATTCAGGCAATCTCTTAAAAATTATTTTATTCCCCAAATGCAATGTCATCGATGAAGTCTACGGCCTCCTTTTGTTTCTATCTCTATTTCCCTCTCTCTTTATTACTCAAATTTCCATTTTAAATTCAGGTCGTTACACAAAGGGCCACTAATCATCTACTTCCGAAATAAATCGAAGAATTTCTTTAGAATCCTATAAGATCCATTCGTTTTTTTTTCTCTGACAGATGGTCATAACTTTATATGGGTTTGAATCCTACTAAGAGGTCCACTAGAGATTATAAATTGTTGAAAAAACAATAAGATGTTTCTTTTGTCCCTTTCAGGCGATCGAAAAATAAAGAAATGGTTAATATATTCAAGATATTTACATATTTACAAAATACCGTCATAACTCATCCAATTTCATCAGATCTAGGATGTGGGCTTACACATTGAGTGGAACAAAGACACATTTGG
Organism: Malania oleifera; assembly: GCF_029873635.1. Taxonomy (NCBI): domain Eukaryota; kingdom Viridiplantae; phylum Streptophyta; class Magnoliopsida; order Santalales; family Ximeniaceae; genus Malania; species Malania oleifera. The sequence continues at coordinate 137,864,200 of NC_080418.1, forward strand.
TTGTGAATTCCAATGTGACAGATAAAGACATATATCTGCATAGCCAAATATACAGGATAGGTAGAAAGAGTTCTTTGGCTCGATCCATAGTCCGCAACTACAGGATATAAAAAAGACACCAATCCTAAAGGATCCATAGGATTCATTGTGGATCTATTCCAATTCTTCCTTTTTGATAGGACTCAATAATAAATACTTGAATCCATCGGATAGGCCCTGAAAGGAGAAGGAAGACTAGAATGCCAACAGGCATCTATTATCGAATTCACCCAATTCGATAGTATCCATTTTGGAAACGCCCGGTGCCAAAGTCATTGAATGGGTAAGTCGTCAATCCCTAAAACATATTGTGTAAGTTGACATATAAGTCACCCTTACTACCACTCTACAAAACTGTACATGAGATTTTCATCTAATACGACTCCTCGTTCAATGCTAATAGTTTAACACATTTTTTGTTATTACTATGGGGTCCTGAATCATAAGGAGATTTTACTCGTTGGTGTTAATTCGGCTGTCTGTGGACTTTTGTTGCTCTCCGCAACGCTTTTAGACTAATAGTAGTTAATAATTTAGTTAGATAAAATTAAAATTCTAGATTAATATTTAATTAATATAAGATACTGGCTACTTTTTTTAATTACTAGATATTAACATTTTTAATTAAAATATTAATTAGAAAATACTTACTAAACATAATTTACTAGTTAGACAATATTTTAAATGTTATATAAAAATTTCAATTGAAAATTTCAATTATTTTTTAATTGGACAACATTGAAAATTTTGATCAAAATTGCTAGTTAACGTAATTTTAATAAAAATATATTTGGTATAAATATTAATTATAAAATATGAATTAAAAATTAATAAACCTATATTATTTTTAATGTCTAAAAATATATTAACTATATATTAAAAATACAATAATATGGTTCACATGATAATAACTTAAATTCACATAGTACTAGCTTATGATAATAGTGAGTATACAAATAACTATGATCAATATTTTTTAATAATTAAATAGCATGCATAATTTTCAGCATTTTTTTAGTTTAGTATTTATTATATATACATTTTTTAGTTAAGTATTTTTAAAAATGCTTTTTTTTAAGTAGTTCTGAATGGCCCATTATTAAAAAAAAATATATTATTTAAAAATATTTATTTGCAATATTATGCAATCTAAATTCATGATTAAATACAAATAAAGGTAGCTTTATGTTAACTTTAAATTTAGATTTGGGTATTAAATTTGAATAAGTTGTAACATAAAATTATATTGAAATTGGTTTAAATTTACCAAATCAACCAAACGCAGGCGTTAAGTATAAATAATCTGCAATATGTCAGGGAAGAGGGCAGACCCCTTTTTGCACAACCAGAGAGAGGTAGGTGATTGCTTGTTCAATTCTGCGGTCATGAGCTGGAATGGACACCGCGAAGCTGTTATCTTTCTTGAAAACCTGCGTTAACTCAAAGTTATTGAAGCAGGGTAAGCTTGTACACCAGAAAATTCTGTCTCTAGGCTTGCAAAACAACATTGCTTTGTGCAAGAACCTCATCACCCTATACTTGTCTTGCCATTTGTATGATTCTGCCAAGTTAGTCTTTCAAACCTTTGAGAACCCATTAGACATCTCTTTGTGGAATGGCCTCATGGCAGCGTACACCAAGAACTTTATGTTCATTGAAGCTCTTGAGCTGTTTGAGAGGTTGCTGCGCTTCCCTTTTCTGAAACCCGACTGTTACACTTACCCAAGTGTTCTAAAGGCTTGTGCTGGATTGGGCAGGGTTGGGTATGGGAAGAGGGTCCACACTTGCGTTATTAAAACAGGATTTGGATCAGATGTTGTCGTTGCCAGCTCCATCGTGGGCATGTACGCGAAGTGTGGTGTATTCGAGAATGCAATACAGCTGTTTGGTGAAATGCCCCAAAGAGATGTGGCGTGTTGGAATACTGTTATTTCTTGTTATTATCAGGACGGGCAATGTGAGAAAGCATTGAAAGTATTTGAAGAAATGAAGGGTTTGGGGTTTGAGCCCGATTCAGTGACACTGACGACTACTATCTCTTCGTGTGCGAGACTTTTGGATTTGGAAAGAGGGAGGGAGATTCATGAGGATTTAATGAGAAATGGGTTTGTTTTGGATGGTTATGTTAGCTCCGCTCTCGTGGACATGTATGGAAAATGCGGCTGGTTAGACATGGCTAGAGAGGTTTTTGAGCAAATCCCAAGAAAGAGTGTGGTTTCTTGGAATTCCATCATTGCAGGATTCAGCCTAAGAGGTGACAGTAAGTCATGCTTTGAACTTTTTCAGAGGATGAATAAAGAAGGAGCTAAACCAACATTAACTACTTTAAGCAGCTTGTTAATGGCTTGTTCTAGATCAGTGGAACTGCAAAGTGGAAAATTCATTCATGGATATATATTAAGAAACAGAATAGAAGCCGATATCTTTGTTAATAGCTCACTTATTGATCTATATTTCAAAAGTGGAAGCATCAGGTCAGCTGAGATCATTTTTGAAAAAATGTCTAAGGTTAATGTAGTTTCTTGGAATGTAATGATTTCTGGATATGTGACTGTAGGCCATTATTTTGAGGCTCTTAAAACCTTTAGCAACATGAGAGAAACTGGCGTAGAACCAGATGCCATATCATTCACCAGTGTCTTGCCAGCCTGTTCACAGTTAGCAGCCTTAGAACAGGGTAAGGAGATCCATAAGTGTATCACTGAAAGTAACTTTGAATCCAATGAAGTAGTTATGGGTGCTCTCCTTGACATGTATGCTAAATGTGGTGCTGTGGATGAAGCACTTTGTGTTTTTAATCAACTCCCAGAGAGGGACTTTGTCTCATGGACTTCAATGATCACAGCTTATGGGTATCATGGTCAAGCTTTTGAAGCTTTGCAGCTTTTTCATAATATGCAGCAGTCTGGTGCAAAACCAGATCGAGTTACATTCCTTGCATTAATGTCTGCATGCAGCCATGCAGGATTGTTTAATGAAGGGTGTTATTATTTCAATCTAATGAGCACTGAATATGGCATTAAACCCACAATTGAACACTACTCATGCTTGATGGATCTTCTTGGGCGTGCAGGGAGATTACATGAAGCTTACGGGATTATACAAAAAAACCCAAGCATAAAAGATGACGTTGGGTTGTTAAGCACACTATTTTCTGCATGCCTATTGCATGGGAAATTAGAACTGGGCGAGGAAATTGCAAGATTGCTAATCGAGAAAGATCCTGATGATCCATCAACATATATAATTTTATCGAACTTGTATGCTTCAGCCAAGAAATGGGATGATGTACGCAAGGTGAGATTAAAGTTGAAAGAACTTAAACTAAAGAAGAATCCTGGGTGTAGCTGGGTTGAAGTTGACAAGGGGATCCAACCCTTCTTTGTGGAAGATAATTCGCATCCACATGCAGACATGGTATATGAATGTTTGGAAATTCTTGCCAGTCATATGGAAAAGGATGAATAGCTGGCACATTAGAAATAAAGCCAAGAATACTTGCAGTTAATTGTATTCAAATTGAACAAACTTCTAAACTTCTTTCGAGAAAGGACTTAACGCCAACAAATACGAGTGCATCAGCTCTGCAGAATTTCAAATGGCTAGGATATGCATGTGAAGAAGTTGCATTGTGCACATATCACATGGGTATGGTTATGGAGTATGTGTTTAGTGTGCCTTTTGTTGAATTCCTACCTGATAGGCTGATAGGCATCTCCATTTTGTTAATTCACTTATATACCTATGCTAATTTGTTTGCTTGAATACTATGTTAATTTCCTTTTTTGTCTCTCTCTGTTGTATGTATATTTTAGCGGATAAATAGCCATAGCCTTTTTTGTGCAAGTTGGATTATAAAAATTGGATAAATCAATAATTTGTCCGTGTTCTGTGTGCTAACATTGGATAATTGAACCTAGACTAAGGGCTGAACACAACAACTATTCCTCTTTCCATCATAGATGATAGGTATGTTCTTTGACATGGTAAATAATGCTGATACAGGATCGTCCTTGCTATAGATCATATCTTGTGTGCATCCTTGTTCTGGTGCTGAAACATGTCTCCTCTTCTGCTGGATGAGGTTTTGTACTGAATTTAAAATTAGTCAAATTAAAATTTGAAAATTGGAGTAATTATTTAAATTTTTTTTACTATTTCATAACTGTTGATACAGAATGTAGTTTGAAGTTTCTTCTGTTAATGAAACAATGAATTTATTATTGTTTTGTCTTCATATGGCAGCATTATTACTTATTTTAGAATTTAGATGCTAATCTTACAATAGAACTACCATCTAGCAATGGGTCAGGTTTGGGGCAGATCAATTTTTTAGGATCATTTGTCCATCCTCAACCCATCTACTAACTTGTATTAAGAATGATTAAAGAAGAAAAAGAAATAGTAGAGTTCATTTCAAATGTTAAAAATTAGTGCAAATTGCTGAAAATATTTAGACAAGAGTTATAATTTTTAAATTTGATATTAGAATATGATTTCTGAGATGATTTTGGGTCAAATCGAATTTGAAGCAAAATATATGTTAATGTCAGTGCTTTGGGGGTAATTTATTTTATCTTGAATTTTCTTGGACTGCAATTTTATTTGACCTAAAAACACGTTCAGTGCAGAGTTTTCTTCATAGTGAAGGGGAATATTTAAAGGCTGCCACTAAATTCAGGCCTGATTTTACTCTTAAGGATTCAATCTTGAGAATTTAAAAGCTTTTTTTCCTTTTTTGATAGAAAAATAAGAAATATCATTAACAAAAAAAGAATGTACATGTAAAGGAGCATAATAAATCCTCCTAAGAAAAAGAATATAAATTAAAAAATTACAAGCAAAATAACACTGCCTTCCAATCAGGCTGTAAATGAAAATAAAATAAAATAAATAAATTCAAACACCAATCTGCAAAAGCCCAAAGCGAAGCCAAACACTGAATTCTATTCCAACACAAAGATGAAGACATCTTTTTTCCCCATAAAGACATGAGCATTCCTCTCTGTTAGGTTACCAATTCACCTAAAAGCTTAAGCTATTAGGTTGTGGGCCAATAATGTATATTAAGCTTTAACACTTTCCTGCTCGTGCAGCATGTGTAGCCTGACAGCACATGGAGAGATAGATGCACGATCAATAACCTCCCTCCCAGGGAATACTATAATTCTTGAAACAAGACTAGAACCTAGGACAGTAGGACCTCTTGGTAACCAGCTCTAATACAATGTTAGATTACCACTTTAACTAAAATCATAAGCTATTGGATTATAGGCCAATAATATATATCAAGTTTTAACGCTCTCCAACCTAATAACCACAAAACAGAAAAAATCACACACTTCCACTATTCCAAACCATCTCCAGACTCCACTCCTGCCAAACCCCATGAAGTAGCCAACAATTCCTCCACTAAATGAGGACACACCCAACTCTCCCCAAATATACCAAAAAGCTTATACCAAACCCTCCAAGGTAAAAAAAGGTGCAAAAAAAGATGAGAAAGTGATTCTAAACTATCAAAACAAAGAGCTGACATCCAAAGATGTAGACTTATAAGGCCTCCACTCTACAACAGGATGTTGGTGTTAACTCTACTAAGAACCAACCAAATAAAAGCTTTAACCTCCAGGGAGCTGTTGCCTTCCAAATATAACCATAAAGCTCAAGCAACAAATTTACCTGAATAAAATGATCGAAAGAAGACTTTCACTCCCCCCAAAAAATGAAGAGTCCACAATCGAGTGTCCTTCCTATTAGAAGGACTGAAACCCTCAAGCAAACCCAACGAGGCTGAGAGTTCATCCACCTCCGTATCATTAAGAAACCTATGAAAATGTTCACCCCAATAAAAGTTTTACGCTTTTACCTATTAATGATCAAGAAAGAGGAGATAACCTCATAGTGCCATGAGGATATGCAATAGAGACAAGGAAAAGAAATTAATAGAGTAGAGTCGCCCACCCTAATATCATCCTAAAAATGAATATGAGACCCGTTTCCAAGAATATGTTTAGTAAACAAGATAAAAAGAGAGTAAAATATGTTTCGCACTCTCAAAAAGAGACATCTTATCCCTATATTTGCATCCAACCCATTCCCATGTATGCCAAATTTGCTTTTATCAACTTTTTGTCAAGGGGAATTCTCCTCTAAAGGAAATTTCCGTAACCTTCTACCTAAAAGAGCGAAGGTTTTTTAGACACCAAAGGACCAAGACACCAACGCCTCCCCCCCCCCCCCCCCCCCCGGGCGGCTCCATGGGCCCTTAGACTTACACAGCACCTTCCAACTAACCAAATGATTGTTCTTCTCGCCAACCTCCAGAGGAGATCTCTCATGATGCACAATCTCCTAGCTATCCCTATAGGAACTCTAAAAATGGACAAGAAATGTAAGGGGATACTAGAGAGACAAGCCTAAATTAGTGTAATATGTCATCTAGATAAAAGAAGCTCCCTTCCACCCATCGAGCCACTTAGATGCCTTCTCCACTAGAGGAGCCCAAAACCCAATAGATCTAGGTTTACCACCCAAAGTAACCCTAAATAAGTCAAAAGCCACTCTAAAAGTTTTTAGTTTCATTAAGTTGCCTTTTCATTCATAAGTTGACTTACCTTTTGCAGTGGGAATCTGCTATTATGCACTTATGCTTTATCATTTGATAAAGGATTTGAAGTCATGCAATGGGTCAATAGAAGTCTCCTTACCATAAACTTAATAACCATTTGTAATTTTAATGGTGTATAGTGTCTATGCATTAGCATTTTATTTGAACTAGATTTATCTGTCAGGTGGAAAATTGTACTTGTAAAGCCATACTTCAAGAAGTTGAGCTGGAAAGAACAACCTGGAAAATGGAGGAGGCAAGAGCTATTGTTGGGGGGAAAATTGCAAAATGCAGGGCAGAAAAGGAAGTGATCGAATTGCTAACCATGCAAGTAAGATTAATTTTTAAATCAACTAGTCTTGTATTCTTTTTAAATCACCAATATCCAAATTCAGTAAAAGCTTAAGCTTTTAGGAACTAGACCCAAGGCTGTGTATCAAGCTTCCCACATTCACATCATCTTGCACATGCTGAGGTAATCTTACAATAGAACTTCCATCTAGCAGTGGGTGAGCTTTGGGTCAGATCAATTTTTGAGGATTATTGGTCCATCCTCAACCCATCCACTAATCTGCATTAAGAATGATTAGAGAGGAAAAAGAAATAGTTAAAGAGTTCATTTCAAATATTAAAAAATTGTGCAAATTGTTGAAAATATTTAGGTAAGTGTGATAAGTAATAATTATTAAATCTGATATTAGAATAATATTACCAAGATGATCTTGGGTCAAATGGAATTCAAAGCAAAATCTTGATATGTTTAATGTCAGTGCTTTGGGGTAATTTATTTTATCTTTAGTTTTCTTGGACTGCAATTTTATTTGACCCAGAATATGTTAGGTGCAATGCAGGGGTGCAGAGTTTTCTTCATAGGGAAAAGGAATATTCTAGGCTGCCACTAAATTCAGGCCTGATTTTACTCTTAAGGATTCAATCTTGAGAATCTAAAAGTTTTTTTTATTTAAATAAGAAATATCATTAATGAAGAAATATTGTACCTGAAAGGAGCATAAGAAATCCTCCTAAGAAAAGAATGTAAATTTAAAAATTACAATCAAAATAACACTGCCTCCTAATCAGGCTATAAACCTAAAAAAAAAACTTACAACAGCCATCTGCAAAGCCAAATACTGAATCCTATCCCAATGCAAAGATGAAGACATCTTTTTTTCCCCATGAAGGCAGGAACATTCCTCTCTTTTAGATTACCACTTCACCTAAAAGCTTAAGCTATTAGGATGTGGGCAGCAATATATATCAAGCTTTAACACTCCCCTGCACGTGCAGCCCGACAGCATGTGGAGAGATAAAGACACGATAAATAACCTCCATCACAGGGAATACAATAATTTTTTTAAACACCTCACGGCAAATGTGGGCAACAAGAGTAGAACCCAAGACCTTTTGATAACCAGCTCTAATACCATGTTAGATTGCCACTTCACCTAAAAGCTTAAGCGATTAGGTTGTGGGGTAACAATGTATATCAAGCTTTAACACTTGACAACCTAATACCCACAAAACAGTGAAAATCCCACACTCCCACTATTCCAAACCATCTCGACTCCTACCAAACCCCATGAAGGAAGTAGCCAAAAATTCCTCCACCAAATGAGGACTCACCCAACTCTTCCCAAACATACCAAAAAGCTTATTCAAAACCCTCCAAGAAAAAAAAATGTGCAAAAGAAAGATGAGAAATTGATTTTGAGCTATCAAAACAAAGAGCGCACAACCAAAGAGATAGCCTTAGAAGGCCTCCACTCTATAACAAGATGTTGGTGTTAACTCTATTAAAAACCAACCAAATAAAAGCTTTAACCTCTAGGGAAACTTTGGCCTTCCAAATATAACCATAAAGCTCAGGCAACACATTTCATGAATCAAATAATTGAAAAAGGAATTGCAAGAAAACTCCCCTAAAAAAATGAAGAGTCCACAATCGAGTGTCCTTCCTATTAGAAGGATCGAAACCCTTAAGAGAACCCAACGAAGCTGAGAGTTCATCCACCTCCCTACCATTAAACAAAAACAACAACAATGACAAACCTTAAGTCCCACTAGGTGGGGTTGGCTACATGACTTCTTTTCCGTCAATTCACCCGATCAAGAGTGTTTTCCTTTGTTAGATTAAGGGTTGTTAAATCCTTCCTCACTACCTCATTCCAAGTTATTTTAGGCCTACCCTTCCCTTTTTCATTCCAGAAACAACAACTAATTTACTCCTTCTTATAGGTGCTCTACTAGGTCTGCATTTCAAATGCCCAAACCATCTAAACCGCCCCTCCTTTATCTTGTTTTCAACCAATGCTATGCCTAAATTATTACATATATGTTCATTTTTTACTTTATCTTTTAATGTTAAACCATTCATCCACCTTAACATTTACATCTCAATAATTGTACTTGTTGTTCCATAATTGCCCAACATTCTGAACCATAAAGCATAGCTAACCTTATAACCGTCTTATAAAACTTTTCCTTTAATTTTAAGGGTATTTTGCAATCACACAACACACCTGACACACTCCTCCATTTTACCCAAACTGTTTTAATTCTATGTACTACATCTTCTTCAACTTCCCCTTCAACTTGCATAATAGATCCCAAGATATCTAAGTCTATTAGTGCTATTAATTTTTTGATTATCAAGTTTAATTTTTTGTATTGCTACTCCTTACATTACTGAAATTACATTTCATATATTTTGTCTTATTCCTACTTATCCCAAACCCTTTAGACTGTAATGTGGCTCTCCAAAGTTCTAGCTTAGATTCCACTCCACTCCTACTATCATCAATCAATACGATATCATCTGCAAACAACAGATACCAAGGGATCTCATTTTGGATATTCCTAGTTAGTTCATCAATTACTAAAGTAAAAAGATAAGGACTCAAATGAGAACCTTGATCTACACCTATTTTGATTGGAAAATCTCCAGATTCTCCTCCTATAGTTCTAGCACTAGTCACTACTCTATCATATATATCCTTAATGACCTCCGTATATCTACTACAAATTCCCTTCTTTTTTAAGACCCACCTAAGAACTTTCCTAAGTACTCTATCATAAACTTTCTCTAGGTCAAAAAAAAAAAAACAAAAAACCATATGCAAGTCCCTCTTCTTTTCCCTAAACTTTTCCATTAAACTTCATAGTTTTTGTTGTTAATCTCTTTACCATTAATATTAACGAAAATGGTCACCCCAAGAAAATTTTTGCCCATTAATGATCAAGAAAGAGGAAAAAACCTCATTTTGCCAGAAGGATATACAATAGAGACAAGGAAAAAAAATTAATAAAGTAGAATCTCTCACCCAATATCATCCCAAAAACAAATATGAGACCCATTTCCAAGAATATGTTTAGTAAACAAGATAAAAAGATAGTAAAAATACACTTCACACTCTCAAAAGGGCATCTTATCCCTATATTTGCATCCAACTCATTCCTGTGTATGCCAAATTTTTTTTTTATCAATTTTGTGCCAAGGGGAATTCTCCTCCAAAGGAAACCACCATAACTTTCTACCTAAAAGAGCGATGCTTTTTTAGACATAAAATAACCAAGACACCTTCTCCCTACCCCTGCAAGCCCTTCCTTAGACTTACACAAAATTCTCCTCCAAAGGAAACTGCCATAACTTTCTACCTAAAAGAGCGATGCTTTTTTAGACATAAAATAACCAAGACACCTAATCCCCACCCCCGCAAGCCCTTCCTTAGACTTACACACCAACTGCTGACTAACCGAATGATTGTTTTTCTCCTCACCCTCCAAAAGAAATCTCTATGATGCACAATTTTCCTAGCTATCCCTATAGGAACTCTGAAAATGAACAAGAAATACGAGGAGATACCATAGAGACAAGCCTAAATTAGTATAATACATCACCTAGAGAAAAGGAACATCCTTCCACTCACCAAGCTGCATAGACACCTTCTCCACCATAGGAACCCAAAACCCAATAGACCTAGTAAATCCAAAGGAACCCTAAATAAGTCAAAAACCACTCTTAAGGTTTTTAGTTACCTTTTCATTCATAAGTTGATTTACCTTTTTTTGTGGGAATCTGCTTTAATGCACTTGTGCTTTATCATTGATGGAGGATTAGTAGTTGTGCAACGGGCCAATAGAAGTCTCCTTACCATAAACTCAATAACCATTTGTATTTTTAATGGTGTACAGTGGCTATGTTTTAGCATTTTATTTGAACAAGATTTATCTGCTAGGTGGAGAATCTTACATGTAAAGCCATACTTCAAGAAGTTGAGCTGGAAAGAACAACCCTAAAACGGAGGAGGGAAGACCTATTGTTTGGGTAGAAATCTCTAAATGCAGTGCAGAAAAGGAAGTGATCGATTTGCTTACTATGCAAGTAAGATTAATGTTTATATTAGCTAGTCTTGCATTCTTTTTATATCACCAATATCCAAATTCAAAAAAAGCTTAAGCTGTTAGGAACTAGACCCAAGGATATGTATCTAGCTATCCCAAATTCACATTGTCTTGAACATGCTGAGGTAAGCAAATTGAACTTGAATGGGTGCACAAATATAAAAAAGAACAAAATGCAAGATAATGAGAACAAAAGGTGGGAGAGGTACCAGAATGAAAGACTCAAACGTATATCCTCTTGGAAATAGATCGCTGATATCATGTTAGATTATCAATTATCCCCAACTCTTAAGGTGTTTGGAATTGGGCCAAACAATGTTTGTCAAGTTACAATAATTCAAATATGTGATAAGTTTTGCGCATTAGTGAAGTCCCATGAAAGTGAAATCAATCCTTTTCTTCTTGCAAAATTGTAATATGGAGATAAGTGCAACTCCATTTGACAGCATTTGGAGTGATTCTATTTTATACGTTTATTTTAGAATATGAAGATTAAAAACCATGTACATGTTAATGGTCACTCAGATGACTTGATATCACTCAATTTTTCTTTTTATCAAGTCATTTGAGATCATGAATTTGCCCATTTGAATGCTTTGAGAAAAATAAAATTGATTTTTTTTGTTAAGCACCTTTTATTTTTTGTGGGTATAATGATTGTGTGTATATATGTGTGTGTGCGTGAGAGAGAGGAGCTAAAAATGTGTCTTTGGTTACACATTATTAGATCAAGTCTAATTTGTTCTGCCATATCCTAAGATATTATGATTTTGTAGACTTTTAGTTTGATATACTGGTTACCTCCCATCATGTTAATTTTCCTTTTTATGGTCAGTTGTTTCTCTTATGACAGGATGCACTCTCTTTCTCACAGAGAACTGTGCCATGGATTCATTAGAAGACAACGAGAGAGATGCACAAATTCCAGACTGAAGGAAAGACTTCCAAGCTGAGATTGAACAAAATGGGAAAGAGTCGTTAGCAGCTTGTTTTTTCTTTTTTCTTTTTTTCTCTCGAATATCAATCACACGATTTCCTGAAGTTGGTACTGATCGGTTTTCTGATGGCTTGTCCATCTTTAGCCAGCTAGGAAGAGTTTTTAATTCGAATGGGCAGTGTGCAATATTGGATGTTGATTTGTTTAAGGTGGGGAAATTTCTGGACTTTCTGCTGGGGTGCAACTTGAAACCCATAATTCTGATCAATGGTGGCAATCAAACTGTAAAGAAATTTTTACGACCAAAATTTCAATTTAGCATTTTGTTTGGACAATTAGGGTATGCTTTTCCTTCCATTTGTTTGAATTCTTCATCTAGAAAGCATATTCAGTTTTGCACAATCAGATTTCTACGCATATTCCTATCATTCATCCGTGGGATTTTTTAAAACCAGTTTGTGTTCTCCCTTCCTCATTGACATGGCTACATGGAACATGATAGTGATAAGACCTAGGGTTTTATTGTGGAGAAATTGGGGAAATTTTAAGAAGGGAAAATAGTAAGAGAAAATAGGGTTTGATCACTTTGAGGGGATCTGCCTCCAACTTAGCCAAAGGTTATGAAATATGTTATTGCTTGGATGGAAAAGCCTCGTAGGGTTGCATATATATAGGGTAGAGAAACTTACTCCTATTAGGAATGTAAAATATCATAATCGAAGTCCTTAATGGACTCAATCCCAATTGATTTGGGAATCCTAACACATTAAATAAAAATACCAACATTAAGTAATCCAAATATTAGATAGAATTTATTGGGAATCACAATAGATTAATTAGAAATCCCAACTGATTTGGGAATCCTAACATTCTCACCTCCTTCAAATTAGCCTTGTCCTCAAGGTTGAGCAACAATAAACTCTAGGAATCTCTCCTCCAACGATTGATAAGTTTCCCAAGTTGCATCTTCAGATGGTAAGTGAGACCAGTGAACTAAAACTTTTATGACGTTTGGACTTCTACGTTTGACCACCCAGAAACCCAAAATTGCTTGTGGCTGCATTTGAACCTCACCTGTGAGTGCAACATCAGGCAAGTGGCTTTGCACAGTAACTTACTTTCCTAACTTCTTTTTTAGGCAAGAGACATGAAAAACTGGATGTACCTTAGAACCTGTTGGTAAGTCAAGACGATAAGCAACTTCATAATGCCCATAAAATCGAGGAGACAACTTCATTGAAGGACAAATAGACACAGATTTCTGTCTATGGGGTTGTATAGCCTTAGAAATGCCCAATCTCCCACTGAGAATTCCATTTCACTATGGTGCTTATCAACTTGCTATTTCATACGAGTTTGAGCTGCAACAAGATTTTTCTTGAGGAGCTGAAGCACTTTGTCTCAATCATGTAACTCCTTGTCAACTTGATTACTCTAGACTATCCAGCTAAATACCTAGCAAGAACAAGAGGAGCTCGACCATAAAGAGCCTCAAATTGAATCAACTTGATGGAGGAATGATAAGTGGTATTATACCACCATTTGGCTCATAGGAGCCATCACACTCAATCCTTTAGTATTTCGCTAGAAAAGCAACGAAGATAAGTCTCCAAGCATATGTTAAAAAATTAGTTTGCCCATCTGATTGTGGATAATATGCAATGCTCATATTTAATTGTGTTCCTTGCAAACAGAAAAACTCCTTCCAAAAGTTGCTGGTAAAGACTTTGTCACGATCACTAACAATAGACTGAGGAATTCCATGCAACTTGACAATATTCACAAAAAAAGTACGAGCAACACCTATAGTAGCATAAGGGTGAGCTATGGCATAAAAATAAGCATATTTTGTGAGATGGTCCACAAAAACAAAAATAGTAGACTTACCATGAGAAGATGGTAGTCCCTTAATGAAATCCGTGGAGATATTAGTCCAAGCTTCTTCTAGAATAGGAAAAGGCTGTAGAAAGCCTAGACTTGCCACAATTTCCCCTTTCTGTTGTTGACAAGCATCATATTCAGCCACATTTTTTGTTTCACCCTTCATTCCCTTCCAATAAAATTCCTAAGAAATACACTTGTAGGTTCTAAGAAAAAAGGACTTGTAGCGGATGATGCGTGTAATTTTTGCAGTATGGTTTGCTTCCAGTAAATTAGGGACTGAAGTTGGCTCCTTTAGTTGCTTTTGGATGATACCTTTTAGTCTCTAGATTTGCCATCATTCCTTCCTAATTTGTTCAAGAGTAGTATATGTAGGTACATAAATAGCTCTAAGTTCAACTTGCTCAGGAAGCCATGAGAGTGCATCTGCCACCACATTCTCGGTCCCTTTCTTGTAAATAATCTCATAGTCATAGCCCAACAACTTAGTGACCCACTTTTGTTGTTCCATGGATAATACTCGTTACTCCAAAAAATACTCAGACTCTTGTGATCAGTTTGAATTTGGAAAGTCGACCAATTAAATACGGTCTGACATCAAAAAATGATGGTAAATAAAATCCTTTCCTATTTACAAAGTGTCACAGTGATCGACTCTTGAAGACGATCCATGTCCTCTACATTTATTGTTTTGGAACAAAGCTCCCCAAAGAATAAACATAGCTTAATAAGTGGATCGCAAACATCTTTACGTAGAACACCAATTAGGGCAATAGGAAGAAGCCTTTCTAGTAAAACATAGCAATAATGGCTCTTCAATCCAGTTATTTTACAATCATTAACATTCACACGTCGAGCAATATTTGATGCATATCCAAATGGAACCTTCACATTTTTTATGAATTGGCACACAATCATCTTCTCATCATTAGACAGGGTATAACATGCAGGGGGGTAATATCAATTTCTCATCATAAGGAATGGAATGTAGCTAATGGTCTCCACTTTGTAACTGCATGCACTATGGCTAACATCTCTTTTTCATAAATAGGCATGCCAATGTGGGATGGAGAAAAAGTCTTACTGACAAAAACAATGGGGTTTCTGTCTTGCATTAAAACTACACCAATGCCAACTCCTGATGCATCAGACTCAATGATGAACACCTTGTTGAAATATGGCAGGGCAAGAACTAGTGTGGTGGATATTGCGTGCTTAAGCTTGACAAAGGCTTGTACAACTTCCTCGCTCCATTTGAATGCATCATTTTCCAATAGAGTGGTCAGTGGAGCACTAATATTTTCGTAATCCTTGACAAACTTGCGGTAGTAAGCAGTTAACCCCAAGGTCTTCCACATGAGATCGAGCAAAACTGCATTTAGATTTCTTGACAAACAATTGATGCTCACAAAGAGTGGTGAGTACAATTCTCAAATGACCCAAATGAACCTCAAGAGATGAGCTATATCAGGATATCATCAAACTTACATAGGTAAGGCCAGAAAATGTCATTCATGAGACTTTGGAAGGTTGACGGTGCATTGGTTAACCCAAAAGGTATAACCAAGAATTCGTAATGGTCATTGTGAGTTCTAAACGCAATCTTCTGAATGTTATCCTTGTGCACCCGAATATGGTGACAACTTGATCTCAAATCGAGTTTGGTGAACTACTGGGCACCTCCCTACTCATCTAACAATTTATTCACAATAGGGATAGGATATTTATCCTTTACAATGTTCTTGTTCAATGCTTGATAATCAACATACATCCGCCAAGAGCCATCCTTCTTCACTATTAAGATAGGAGAAGACTATGGACTAACACTTGGTTGAATTATGCCCGCACCTTACATTTCTTTCGATATCTTTTCTATTTTTGCTTTTTGAAAATAAGTATAGTAATAAGGACGAACATTAGTGGGGACACTACCTGACGATGGAGGAATACAGTGATCATGTGTTCGTTGAGGCGGCAATCCCTACGGCTCTGCAAATAGGTCAGAAGATTCTGAAATAAGAGAGTCTAGCCCTTAATCTTGGCCAGATTGATATTGTAACTTTGGTGCTTGAAGTTGTACCAAGCAACCATGTCACTCCTTCTTAAGGAGCTTCTCCATACAGTGGCTTGAAACCGTAGTGATATTACCATAACATTTGCCTTTAAGTAAACCTGGCAAAGCAGATCGAGTCGGATAATCTATGGTGGATTATAGGGTGAAAAAACCATAATCCATATTCGACTCTTTTAAGTGGCGAATTGATGGTGGTTCGAGTCAGATAATTCATTACAGATGGTGGATAATCCACCATATTCAAATATTATTTTATTATTTTATTAATAGTTTATTTTGTGTCATAATAATTGAAGTTGTATACAACTTGAGATTAGCTTGTGTATTAACTTTTCTAGTAACTATATCAACCGTTTCTACTAATTAACAACTCCTATGTAAGTAAAACTATAAGCATTAAAATATAAGAAATTAGTCCTAATCCAAATCAAAATAGAAACTCAAACCGTGTGAGTCTTTCTAAAATCTAAACATCATTAATATTCTTAAACCATGTGAGTTTCTTTAAACATAGCTATTTTCAAATCGTGTGATTCTCTCAAAATAAAACTATTCTTGACAAACTAAACAATCTCAATAAATCCCTCAACAACTTCAAAATCATATGAATGTGAATCTCTCTAATCAATTGTAATGCTTTTATTTGTGACATCAAAGCTTCCATCTTCTTCTCCTCATGTGCCTATCATGAAAGAATTCAAAACATAATTTAAGTTATGGATCAAATAATATAAATAGAACTTATTAATTAGCATCTCGAAAGTTACAAGTTATCAAACTGGGAAAAATATTTGCAAGTAATTTATTCAACACTACAAGTTAAAACAACAAATAAACAACAATTTATTGACTAAATAATTTTCAAAGATAAATAGAAGCGCTAGTGTAGTAGTGTTTAAATAAAGTCAAACAAAGCAAGACGATACACTAGATGAGCTACGACCTGCTCTTTCAACTTGAGCAATATCTTCGCCAAGTTCTTCCTTATCTACAAAATCTTCAACTACATTCAAAATTCAAAAGATAAATAAATAAATATTGCATAATAAATAGTAATTACAATAACATAAAAAAATATAGTTAAATATGCATACCTCCTCGACCATATAGCCAATCACGAGTCAAAATGATAGTTTCAGCATTATCGGGCGTAAGAGGACTATGTGACATATATATCACTTTTCCTCCAATACTAAATGTCGATTCCGATGTAACCGTTGATATTGGAATTGATAAGATATCTCTTGCCATTCGAGAAAGAATTGGATGCTTGTATTCATGAGTCTTCCAAAAGTCTAAAATATCCAATTCTTTATCACAATCTACCATCCGCTTTCTAAAAAATATTTCTAATTCTGACATTGGAGTTTCTTCTTCTTCCTTAACAAAAGATTTAAAACCCTAAAAACAAGTATATAAGAATAGAAATATAAAAATTTTACAGATGTATAATAAAAGTAAAATAAAACTTGTACTTAAAAAGCATCTTACCTTTAATGTCACATCAACACTTGTTGTGATAGGTGTCATATGACTAGGATCATGACTAGAAATTGCTTCAGAGGAAGGGATTTTCTTAGAAGTCGAAGGGGAGTGGTGCTTCATATATTCATCAAAAAGAGATTGCATCTCACACTTGATGTTGTTTACTCGTTGCTCTTTCCAAGACATTGGTTGCACTTCTTTTAAACAATAAGATACAAATTGCATCTTAAAACGAGGATCCGTTTTTGAATTCAAATAATCAACCACAGGTCCATTTTTTAATTCAAATGGATCGTTTGAAGCAAACCACAGCAAAAAACAAAAAATTTCACCAAAATAGAAGAAAACAATGAGAACCCAAAAAGCACATTAATCTCAAAGGATGATACCAGACACAATCTCCTCCAAGCTAACAACATTCAAAAACATTAATAATAATAATAATAATAAAGAAAAATAAAATGAAGAAAATAAACGAGTTCAAGCATCAAAACAGCAAAACCACCGCTCGTGCAAAGATTTCAAATGTGATCCCTTCAAATTCGAGTTGCATAAACCACAAGAAACCATTAAACCTATTAGCTTTACCGTTAAACCAAGAGGGGGGTGAATTGGTATTTTCAAAATTGATGCCCTAGGTAAATTCCCTAACAGCAGTATTACACAACCTTATGGTCAATCTAATGCAGATAAATTAAATTAATTTAAATATGCAGTGGAAATTAAAGTGCACAATAAAATTAACCAAGCATGCACTAGAAAGCGGTAAATAGGAGATGACACCCAGAAATGTTATCGAGGTTCGGCAAATTGCCAACGTCCCCGCCTTGGCTAACAAGCACAAGGATTACCACTATAAGGCTCACTTAACGGGTGGAGCAGCACCTAAACAATCAGGTCAATTAGCACAGGGCTGACCTTAACCTTTACAAACAATCCTTACCGGGCTGGATTACCGCCCCCTCAGGCCACGCCTGGAATACAACAAATTTCTCAAATAAATTTGCGTGCAACGAGAATGCTTCTTATCTAAGCAGATTATGTACCAATCTGATCAATACACCACCGAATGATATGATGAAGTAAGCTCAATTGTGGTCTAAATGTCTACTCTCAAATATTTATGCAAATATTGCAATCAGTGCGTGAGAGTGTAAGTTATATAATCTTTATGTCAAAATAATTATTTCAATCATAATGTACAAACAAAGATCCTTAGCACACTTTAAATATCTTAACAAATATTTTTCTACAAATATAAACCTCAAGAGATATTCAGATTTAATTTATAAAAACGATTTGATCTTTGTGTTCAAGATGATAAAATCAATCAAAGGATATTGCTACAAAGATCTTTTAGCACATGCACAAATATCTCAACAAATATTTCTCAAAGTAAGCCACACGAGATATTTGAAGATGATTTGAAAAGTATTTTTAGCAATCAACAAGTAATGTGAACTCCTTGAGATATTGCAATGAGAATGCAATACTCACAAGCTCAAATGAAGTTTCCCTAAGGAAGACTTATCAATAAAGTCTCCTAGGAAAAACTTAAAGCTTTGCTCCCAAAGAAAATAATCTCAATCAACCAACCAAGGGAGAGCAATAGCTTAATGATAAGAACACTCAAGCACACACTTACAAAGGGATTTTAGCAATAAGAACCAGCAAGAGTGAGTGTACGAGGCTTCAAAATGAGTATATGAGATTTTTGAATTTCAGAGAATTTTGCTAATCAAGATTGCTAATTAGGTGCTAATCTTTTCAAATGAGGGGGTATATATAGAGTACCCCATAATTATAACCGTCCAAGACACATAGGGTATTATTAGGATTGTTTTAAAACGTTTTAGCACAATTAACCCTGTTTAAAAAATTTAACCGCGGTAAAAAAATTGTCCAACCCAAGAGCACCGGTCGACCAAACTTGAGGTTTAGTTGACCAAGTGATAAAGTTCAGTCGACCGTGCAAAAAATGAACTGAGAGTTCGGTCGACTGGACTAAGGGTCTTCAAGGCAATTTTTCCAATTCCGTGCGGTTCAGTGGACCAGGTGATTTTGAATTAGGTAGTTCGGTCGACCGGGAAGTTGGATTCTACCACGTGGGAGTTCGGTCGACCAAAGCGTTGCCCGTATAAATCTGGTCGGTCGATCAAGGAGTCAAAATGTTGACCCTTGTGGGAGTTCGGTAAACTAAGTTGTATGAACTTGGCAAGGTACGGTCGACCGTGCTATGGTCAAAATGTTGACCTCTGACCTGTTCAGTCGACAGAATGTTTTTATACATTCTAGTCCGGTCGATCGAACATGCATTTTTAATGCATTTCAGTTCTAATCCCCTTATACATTAACCCTATTCATATAAGCACATATGTTTATGCATGCATGTGGGTCCTAAGGTCATTCTATGTCTTTTTAAGCTTACCTATCATATCATGCATGTAATGCATTTGATTATTACAGACATTTTTTCTCCTATTTACTATTACAGACTCGCATTACATAAAATGAATTTAAAGTACAACACAAATATGGTCTTCAGGGTCTTCAAGCTCTACTTCATGTGTCATCATTTTGATTTGCCAATTATATACCTGCACATATCCTTAGATAGCCGTCAAATACAACAAGTATTTGTCATTATCAAAATCGGGTGTGACCTATAAGGTCAACAAAACCTCACACAGTAATGCATTCAATCCAATAACACGAGCTTTACAAGAAGGAGACAGAAATGAAAAAGAGAATTTAATTTACAAGAGAGAGAGTTGAACCTGGTTTGGCACTTCAGTGCATCGCCTTCAAGTCCAGGGTTTCACATGGAGAAAGAACAAGGGATTACTGACAATGTTGAGGCAGGGAATGTTGCGAGGCTGTGAAGGTGTGAAGCCCTAAAGACTGAAGCAGGCATAGCCGGCCAATGGCACAGTGAGGGACCGAGTTGTGGACGGGCAACAACAGTGTTGTGGACTCATGTGAATTGTGAAACTGTGAAAGTGAAACCCAGAAACCTAAAATTTGAAACCCTAAACGAAAATTACGAAATACTGAATGAAGAATTGATGAACAGTGAACTTAATTAAATTTGAAATTGTCACATTGACTAACTTGCCACTTGGGTCTAGGTGGTTGTCAGCTGGGTGGGTTGGGCTTTATGGGTTTTAAGTTTTACTTTTTAAAAAAAAAAAAAAATATTAGACCTTTTTTAATTGAGTTGGTAGATATCCGCCAGATACACCTGACCCGACCCGTTTAGGGGGCGGATATAAAATTTAAAACTATGTTCGGCTCATTTAACAAGCGGTTCGATTATAAGTCAGTTAAAGCGGGTCGGATTCTATTCAGATTAACGAATTTGTATCCATTTTTCCAAATCTACACAGTGAATTTCATATCCGATTTAGAGAATTTCCAAGTTATATCATCTAAAGTCCTTAACCATTCAATACCCAAAACCACTTCATAGTCTTCTAGTGGCAGCAAAAAGAAATCAACATAAAAGCCCTGGTTATAAGTTTAACCTTCGGATACTTGCTCTGACATGTCAAGGTTCTTCCATTTGCAACCTTCATATCAAAATTTTTACATTGCTCCACAGGATAGGCTAGTTGTTTAGCAATTTTAGTGTCCATGAAATTATTTGTGCTACGCGTATCAATTAAGATATTAATAGGTTGGCATTTTAGGAAGCCACTAATTTTCATGGTTTGAGGGTTAGCATAACTAGTTAAAGCATAAATTGAAGAAGTGATAGATTCATCATTATCATCAGATTCCATATCTTCCTGATATGAAAAGGGGGGGGGGTCATCCTCAACCACTTATGGCTCCTCCACGGGTTCAATCATCAACAATCGTCCCTTTTTGCAATTGTGCCCTCTATGCCACTTTTCATTGCAATGCCAACACAAACCTTTTTTCATTCTCTTTTTAAGTTCCTCCTAAATCAATCATTTGGCAAGAGGATTACAAGGAGCAGGTGGTGTGATAGTGTTGCTGACATTTTGCTTGCTAATGGTCTTGTTGGAGCAGCATCATTCTTCTCCCAACTTCTCTTCTTCTAATAATGCAAAGGAAATTGCAGCATTCTAGTTCATGGCCAACGTACTTTGACCTCATGCTGATGTCAGGTAGGAGATCTTCAATAAAAGTACCAACAAGTTGAATTTCATTCCAATCTTTAGTTCTATTTGATTGTCACTCAAATTGTGTCTAGTTTTCAAGCTATTTTGGCAATGGTACGAACAATAGTGCGGAATTAAAAGTAATTCTGGAAGGAATTCATTTATGCAAACGACTTCATTATTTTAATGTGATTATTGAAAGTGGCTCATGAATTGTTGTTGATTGGCTTTGAAAAGGTAGATGTACCTTGTGGTATCTTTGGGATTTTTGGGAGGACCTCGTGGCGGAGCTAGAAGGAGTGAACTTCATGGTAATCCATTATAGGGAAGGCAATAGTGCGGCTAATTTTCTCGCTAAAGAATGAGAAATGAGAAACAATGTCTTCTACAAAGAATAACATCTTTTACCACGTTCTCTTAAAGGTATCCTTTGGATGGATAGGTTGGGTCTCACTTCCTTTCGTCATTAGTTCAACCTATCGATTTTTGTTTGGTAGGTTTAGATTTTTTTATTTTTTGATTTATTTTATTTTATTATTTTTATTTTTGATAGGCCTGTTTAGATTCGTTTCTTATTTAGTTTTGTTTGGATTTGCAGTCCTTTTTTGGTTGGTTGTTGGTGTTGTTTTTGGGAGGCCTTTAATTTTTTTATCTGTAATCTCCCAATGCTTGTCTTGTAACCACAGTATTCCTCCGCCAAAAGTGAGGGCATATCAATTAATAAATGGAGGTGCCACCCTTCTTATTTAAAAAAAAAAAATTGTGTTTAGTATCCAAGACAGTGCTAGTTTGGTGTAATTTAGCAAGCTCTCTATCAATGTTCTCATATCCAATAGGACCAATTGGACAAGTAATCTAGAAACAAATTCTTCCCATGAAGGCATTCTATAACGAGCTCCAAACCAGTCATACCATTGAATAGCATCGCCATCTAGACTAATAGAAGCAATCTCAACTTAAATGTTTCCAAAGTGCAATAAAAGCAAAAGTATTTTTCAACCCTAGAAACCCAATCAATAGAGTCATCATTATCCCACCGAGGAAATTCCACCTTTATACGAGAAAGACCACAATCATGCTCTCCATGGTAACCTCCTTCGCACACATACGACTGCTCCCTATGATTAGTTGATGTAGAGGCTCTCTTTGTGGGAGGATGTAATAAGTAGTTTAGAGACTGATGCCTAGATCCCTTCAAGATGAGATTTAACATATTGCTAAGTTTAGCCTTTAGCCTAGCTTCCCATTAGGACTCTACTGAATTTTCCAAGGCCATTGCATATACATGAAGATCAAGAATTCCAAGATCTTGCTTTTGTTGGCGGCTTAACATCATCCACAAAAACACCGGCTCTGATACCAAATGATAAGTAAGGCGCTTGGGTTTTATTGTGGATAAATTAGGGAAATTTTAAGAAGGGAAAATAGTAAGAGAAAATAGTGTTTGATCACTTCATAGGGATCTGCCTCCAAATTAGCCAAAGGCTATGAATTATGTTATTGCTTGGATGGAAAAGCCCCATGGGGTCACATATATATAGGGTAGGGAACCTTACTTCTACTAGGAATGTAAAATATCCTAATCCAAGTCCTTAATGGACCCAATCTAAATTGATTTGGGAATCCTAACACGTTAAATAAAAATCCCAAGATTAAACAATCATAATATTAAATAGAATTCATTGGAATCATAATAGATTAATTAGAAATCTCAATTGATTTGGGAATCCTATCATTAAATATAAAATTCCAATTGATTTGGGAATTCTAACAGATAGTTAATGGTTCATAATTTTTTTTTTGTTTGATTATATAAAAATAATTTTTTATAAATGTTTGACATCCTCTCTCTCTCTCTCTCTCTATGATCTTCTTGTACTACAACAACCCCACTCTGCCACAGTGTCACGGACCAAACACTTCACACCTTGTGACAGGCCGTGCAGTGCTAACTAAAGCACTTTTACTTCATAGTCTACCAAAAGAATACTGTGAATTATCACACTAACACAATGACAATCATTAAATTCAAAGTAAGCGGAAGCAGTAAGCAATCATCTAAGCAAAATGAGAATCACGTAGTAAACATTAAAGCAATGCAATTAATAACACCTCTGTAGGCAATGCGTGTTTAGTGAGTAAGGCAAGTAAGCTAAACATGTTTGCAAATGTTAGTGAGTTTTACAATGGCAGATGAACACTCACCTTCCCCTAAAGAGCTTCAATGCTATCTTAGCTCTAGCAACTAGCGTTGAGAAACATAAAACTAATTGAGGACTCCTACTCCGATTTTATACGAAGGCATTGACACGTTGAATGAATAGAGCCTATACTATTGTTTACATGATTGTTGCCCATCCTATGTATGCAAGACAAGCAATCATAAACAAGCATAGTGCCCTGAACAAGTTTGGCTCGTGACTCTCAACCACGTCCCTCACAAATCCCATCATCAAGTTGTCTCTATTATAGTTTTTTTGCTACTTTCACTGCTATCATTTTGTTGTTTGCAGTGAGTTAGTTGCCATATGCTCTGCTCTTCTCAAGTTTCTTGTTTTTCTTCACCTTTAATTTTTATTCATTAGATTTTTTTTTTTTTTTTTGTTCATATTTTTTTCCCTTGAATACTAGAAATAATAATAGCATACAGGAAGGTCGATAGATCATAGTTGAATGTTGTATGTCATTTTTTCTTTATAATCTCACTATATTATATAATAATGATATTATAATAAAGTTCTTTTTGTGTTTTTGTATCCATTTAATGTTGTTTCTTGCATCTTCAATTTTTATTTGTTGGCTTTCTTTTCAATTTTTGTTGTTCTTAAATTTCTCTTCTTCAAGACTTGAGAAGTAACAATAGCACGTGGGTAGGTCAATAAAGCACAACTAAATGTATGTATGGATGTTATTCAATCTTTATAACCTTACGATTTTTTATTGCAAAGATATTAGAATGAAGTTCTCATTTATTCTTTTAATCTTTATAATTTCACTCTTTTCAGTAAATTTATTTATAATTTCACTCTCTAAAGTTAAATTTTTCTTTTGAATTTCCTTAGAGTAACCCAACAGGGTGTAATTTAATAATAAATAAATCTTCATACAATGAAATTTTTTTACTCTCATTAGTTGTCTAATTTTGTTGATTGAGTTTCAAAAGTGTTGTTAACAATATTCCAGAACCTCAAATCTTAATAGAGATTTAGATTTGAACTCCTCAAATTAATCCATGATGACTCATTCACTCCTGAGTCCTTATCTTTTTATTTTAGTGATTGATGAACTCACTAGGAACATCCAAAATGAGATCTCTTGGTGTATGTTGTTTGAAAATGATATTGTCTTGATTGATGAAATTAGGAGTGGTGTGGAATTTAAGTTAGAACTTAGAACTTTGGATAATCATTTTAGAGCTTAAAGGTTTTAGGATAAGTAGGAATAAGATAGAATATATGAAATGTAATTTCAATAATGTAAGGGGGATTATTGGAGAGAAGATTAAACTTGATAATCAAGAAATTAATAGCACTAGAAGATTTCAGTATCTTGGATCTACCATGCAAGTGTAAGGGGAAATTGAAGAGGATGCAATACATAGAATTAAAGAAAGTCGGGTAAAATGGAGTATGTCAAGCATGTTGTGTGACAGTAGAATACCCTTTAAATTATAAGGAAAGTTCTATAAGATGGCTATAAGGCCAACCATGATTCATGGATTAGATTGGTGGGCAACTAAGAAACAACATGTACGAAAAAATAGAAGTTGTCGAAATGCAAATGTTAAGGTGGATGAGTGGCATAGCATTCGAAGTTAAGTTAAGGAACAAACACATATGCAATAAAATAGGCATAAAACTGGTCGAAGACAAGATAAGGGAGGAGCAGTGGTTTGGGCATTTGAAACGCAGGCCTACTAGTGCATCTATGAAGAGGAGTGAGTTTGTTATTGTTTCTGGTATTAAAAGGGGTAGGAGTAGACATAGCATAACATGAAATGAGGTAATGAGGAAGGATTTAATAGCTCTTAAGTTAGAGGGGAAAAATGCTCTTAATCGAGTGAATTGGTAGAAAAAGATTCATGTAGTCGACCCCACCTAGTGGAACTTGAGGTTTGTTATTGTTGTTGTTGTTGTTGCTGCTATTGTTGTTGTTTATGATTCATTCACTCATACAGAACCGTAGATCACAAAAATGACCTTCCTCTTCTTTCTTCTTTTCTAAATATGAGTGTTCACACCCTAGCCATTTTTATGAGTAGTATGTAATTTCTTTACTTGGCTTTGATTTGCTATTGTTTTTTTTTTTTTTTTGTAGTTGTTATTATTAGTGACTTATTCTACCCTGTGGAATTTTTATGCTTTGAAAAGTTCTACTTCAGTTAATTCATATGCTCTGTTCTTTTCTTTTTACTCCTGAGACTTTTGCAGCTTGCTCTCTCCCTTGAATATTTCTATTCCGACGATTCTCCTACATTCTCCATGAATTTCAGTCTTTATTGAGCAACATAGCTTCAGCTCCCAGTTTTTTTTTTCTCCAGGTTCTGTAGATCTTGTTAAAATGAAAATTTAGAGTCAGTGGCTCTGGGATTTTAACACAATAATCAAGACCCAGTAATGCAGATTACTAACCTAATAATATTTTTTCTCTCATTTTACTCTTCTTCTTTTTTTTCCCCAGCTTATCTCTGCTGCTACCAAGAACCAGAT
The DNA here is from genome assembly GCF_029873635.1 of Malania oleifera. NCBI lineage: Eukaryota > Viridiplantae > Streptophyta > Magnoliopsida > Santalales > Ximeniaceae > Malania > Malania oleifera. Next base: position 137,890,463 of record NC_080418.1, read on the forward strand.
CCACATGAATCCCTCTAATTATATTCTGTCTTCTATAGAGAGAGCAAATTGTTTGTTCTATTATTTTGTTTCTCTGATCATTTTGTTCCCCGTTTTCCGTATAAAATTATATACTCATTTTTAAAGGATTGTAAAACTATTGAGCTTTATCACATTCATTGGTTTTCTGGAGGACAATATAATTGTTTTGCCTGCCTGATTATTTTTTTTTTCAAAAAAAATTTAAGCAAAAAATGCTTAACAATTCTGAAACCAGCTTCATCTATGATGAATAAATTTGGGAATTCTGATTTTGCTTAGAACTGAAGTCTTGAAAAACTAGAAAAAAAAAGCCAGTTAAGGCCCTTTTTCTGTGTCTTTTTATCATTGTTCGTGCAATTATTTCTTTTCATAGTAGTAACATTGCAACTATTGAATTCCAAGACTTCCTTGATGACTAACTAATGAAAGCAGAAAACAAACCAAAATAATCGAATTTGCACAACTTAATTGAATTTGAGTGTTGCTAACCTATAAAATGTCTGATTGATAAAGTGTTGCCATTAGGACTACAAGCATGGTCTACATTTTTAGGAGCAGCCATTTGAACAACAACAAGATCCCTCGAGCAATGAACAATATAGCTTTGAATATGTCCCTTGAATGAAGTGTTTGTGTAAAAACCAATTTTTAGATGATTATACAGTATATATTGTTGAGCCATCAATATTTGTAGCAATGTAGCCTTCAATGCCATTTTTCCAATGAGGATTAGTGATTTTGATCGTTGTTGCAGTGTAGTAGTTGATGCTGCTTATTCTTTTAAACTTTTCATTGTCGTTTTGGGCAATAGAACAGACCAGATTAGATCCGATCTTCGAACTAGGACACATGAGTAGAGTTCTATGGAATGGGAGTCCAGATCATTGCCCACCATGGTGGGGTTTAGCCCAAAAGTAATTGGAACTATAGCAGCAATGGAACGGATATACACATGCAGCTTTTTTAATTTCTTTTTTTCACAAAAGATAAAGGCAAACAAGCTAAACTTATACGTAGATGAATTACATATTGGAACTGAAGCTAACTCTTCCCATTTATTCTGTGGTGTATTTTCATTTCTTATGAGTTGGACAAACAGAGGAGAATGTTCAAGTTCATTTTACCTCTTTTTAATATTAAATCTAAGACTTGCAATTCACCAATTTATACCGTGTTATGGTACATATCTCTGTTAAAAATAACATAAGGGCCTTGGCTATATATGCGGGTTGGGATCATAGCTGGATCCCAACTGGAAGTGTAGTGATGAGTCACTACACATGCTAGGGATGGCATGCCCTGGTAGGGTGGGCTGTGCCCACGATCCTGTTCCCTATGGGGGTAAGAGACCGCCCATGATTGAGGTTCTCAGGGTGGAGAGGAGTCCCGTGTTTCTCAGGGAAGAGAAGGGCCTCGGTTATGTATATATATATATATATATATGAGTTTGAGACCTCCACCTGTTATGACATGATTTAAAACTGCGAGGGGTTTGCTCCAAATTGGATGACATCATGACAGCGGGCCTCATGATAACAGCCCCTCTTTATTCATTTCTAGTTGGAGAGAACGAAAATTCAAAAATGTCTCATTTTATTAATTTTCATCGTAGTACGTGCACTTATTATGCACTTGATGTACCATTTGCTTCAGTTATCCATGTATTCAGGAATTGTTGTTAGATTCATCCCAGCATGTTCCCTCTGCTTTAGCTTCAATTATATGGGAATGCCTCACGTTTTGTGGATGGTAAGATTGCTTTTAATGATTGATATTGGTTTTGCCCTCTAGGTTGAAGATTTCTTAAATGCAACTGAATTAACTATTTTAATCTTAAAAGTCAATAAGTTTCACGTCTTATGATATTTGCTCCATAATTTTTAGTGTCCATCATTAGACATTGTGGATATCTAGGAAGTGTGACGTATATGGTGGTTTTTATTTAGAAAATTGTTGTTGATATATTACAAAACACTATGACTACTATTACAAGTCATTTGGGTCACATGGGATATTTTGGTTGCTTTCCATTGCATAAGAGGGCACTATTTCCAGTTGCCCTTTGTTTTTGCTTTCAATCTGAAACAAGATTTGGAGGACGTGAAGAAGCAGCTCTAGGAGATAAACGAACAAGCTACTGTCCTCTGTGAATTGCAAAGCTAAAATCAAGATTGAAACTGGCATGGTTCAAGGTGTCTTACTTTCACCCAAATTCAATGGGGAAAAAAAAATCAGCTCTTTTTGTTGCTTCAGAATTGAGATTTGTGATCTAACTGCTTCTGTCATGCTTCGAAAAAACATTATTGGTTAGAGCAGGTGGTAGTTTGCGAGTAGACTGGTTCCATATATAATGTTATGCTCTCTATGTATGGCCATTAAGAAGCAACAAAAAAAATTGAATCTTAAAATTTCTTCATTTTTAGGACTAAAGAAAAGGCAAGTAAAACATAGAAGAATTAGTAGTTGAATAAAGAGCAATTAGAGAATACATGTATGAACAACCTTACTTTCATGCTTTCCAGGTGGTGCAGTGGGATTATGCTTTCGGATTTCTCCCAAGGGGTAAATATTTGCCAAGGTGGAAATTATTAGATATGTGCCTCATATTGAGTGGAACGCATGCACCAGAAAAATATGGTGAAATAAAGAACAAGGAAGGAGGTTGCAAGAAGAAACCGTTGACGGTTGCATCGACGGTTTGCTCTCGGTAGTTAACTGTCGACGGTTTCATTCTTCAGGATTGACCTCAGTATTAAACCGTCAACAATATTGTTCGGTGCAGATCACGGATTTTGAATTGGGACGATCAGTAGATTGGGAGTTTTGGAGGATTTTCCTCCGAGATTTGCTATAGGGGTATTTTAGGGAGTTTTTAAGATTTTTATAACCCTTGATGTAAGTTTTGACGATTGATAGTGAAAATCAACTGCTTGCTCTCGTAGACGTAGGCAAATTATTGAACCACATAATTTCTTGTGTTGTGTGTTATTATTGCTTTATTTTATTCTCTTTATGATTGATTATTTTCGTATTCATTCATCGTTGGTTGCTTGCATTGCTTGTTCCAAATTCAATTTGTGTTTTTTTCACCGCGCATTGGTATACTACCACTTTGCACAACAAAATTTATAGGTAAATTTTATACGACAAATCTTCTTTCTAAAAAATCTTTAAAAGAATATGGCAAATTGAGATTCAATAATTTTCATATTGGATGTGTTCAAATTGAAATCAAACCACTATCAAAGATAGGCCTTAACAATTCCCTCTTAGTCTATTTGAGAGATGATAGAGTCTTATATTACAAAGAGTCAATTTTAGGGATGGTAGAAACTTCTCTTACAAATTGGCCAGCTTATTTCAAATGTTATCCAGACTTTACAATTAGCTTAATCGTCAGTGATTTTAAAGAGAGATGTCATGTATTAGATATCTAAACTCACAATTACAAATTTCGTTATGGATCTTCTCCATGCAAAACAATTTACAAAATTCATTATAGGGTTCTAACATTTGGAATAACTCCTCTTTACAATCCTCCGGATGTACCTTCGGGTCTAACAATTTGTTTTGAGGCAACAAGACATACAAATTTAATGATTCCTAAAATATTAAAATGGAATGAAATTGATGCCTAAATAATGGACTAAATCAAAAGTTAATAAGCCACAACTTCAAACTATTTCATATAAAAATTTTGAAGGAATTATTACCTATGATTCTGGAGGCTTAGGAATGAAATTCAATCGAAACAACATGCCATCTGATGATGAATCTCTAGAAGATTTTTAATTTGCTAAACAAAGTCTTTCTAGACAAAGATCTTTTATTCAATCTTGACAAAAATATCTCTAAATTTGAAGAATCCAGACCATCTTCTTCAAAAATAAATATTTATGAAAAGTTCAAAGGAATAAAAAAAGAAGAACAAATTGTCCAACTAATTTATGAAGAACCCCCAAAACAAAGTCTTTTTCCAACTCAATCTCAAGTCTATGAAATTAATTTTATTAATAAGGAACTTTTTCAAATAAACAAAGAAAAATTAAACGAAGAATTATTCTTAAAGAAAAAATGAAAATTTAAGAAAACAATTTTTTGAAAAATTTTCAAAAAAAAAGAAGATTGAAGAATATAAACAAAGGTGGGTTTTTGAATGGACAAGCAAGTGAAAAAAATATATTTCTTTGACTGGTTTTGCAACGGAAAAATGATTTGTGAATCAATTGATAAGAAAGGAAGAATTTATAAAACAACAAGTACTATGGTAAATCAGCATCCTCCAAAAGGTAAAATTTACTTTCAACATAATAAAATAGAAATTGAAGCCTTAGCATTTGCAAAAGCATATATAGAAAAACCTCTTGATTCGACAACACAAAATCAAGCTGAAATACCGATAATGCAAAATAATCTTACAAATGAATATTTGACAACTTTGCGAGAACAACAAGATAGAATTGAAACAGGTGTTGACAAGATTGGGGCCAATATTCCTGCAAATCTTCCTAAAAAACAGAATAAAAAACAAGGATTCCAAATATTTAGAGGAAAAGGGAAAATTGATTCAGAATCCAAATAGATAAAGCTTAACAATATATGTGGATATATAAATTTCTTTATCCATCTTACATTAAAGTGTTTTGATAAATAATAGGATGAAGTTTTAAGAGAAATAGATGAAAAACTCAAAAATGCTCCATCTTCTTCAAAAGGAATTCAAGCTTTGAATAACCAAATTAGTCAATCTAATAAAATGATTTTTAAAGAATCTAATGAAGGGTACGAAGAAGAGTTTTTAAATAATTTTATACCAATAGGATAAATGACAATATGTGTATATGCCAATACCTCAAACTAAACCATTTTATCCTAGCCAAGTGCTCCAAACCTACAATTTGAGGAAGCAATACCCTATAGGGCAATGTTGTGTGTAATTGGAGTATTGATGGATTATCCGAATACCAAATATTAACTATGTGTGGGCAAATGTTTGTAGTAGGGTAAATTTATGTATTCAAACAAAAACATACAATCCCAGATGCAGTTAGAACTTTTGTAATGTGATTTGAAGACCAATTATGTCATTAGTGAGAGAATAGTCTATCCAAAAAACAACAAGAAGACATTGTTAATACTGTCAAACTAGATACTAGTGGCAATCCAATATTTGATGAATGAGGAGTAGCCCAACTAGATGGGATTAGTACTCTTTGTTTTACTATTGTCCACCATTTGGATTACCCTTTAATGAAGAAAGGCAAGTTGAACTCCTGCAAAATATAAGATGTAAAAGATTATAAGAATTCAAATGGTATAAAGATACATTTTTAACAAGAATTTTTATGAAAATAGACTGTAATACAAAATACTGGAAAGATAAATTTATTAATGGTTTGCCAACTTTGTTTGCAATAAGGTTAGGAAAAAATATGACAAAATATAAAGACAGTGATAGTTATCAACAAATAGACTTAGGACACTGGATAAATATGATAGGAATAGAATTATGCAATGACTTAAGATTTAAAAATATAATTAAGAAAGCAAAGATTAACAAAAGAGTTAGGCCAGCCCAACTAGATGGGATTAGTACTCTTTGGTTTATAATTGTCCACCATTGTACGAGTTGATTACCTTTTAATGAAGAAAGGGAATTTGAACTTGAGCAAAACATAAGATGTAAAAGATCAAACTTCAAAATGATATATAGATTCATTTTTGACAAGAAATTTTATGAAAACATGTTATAATGTAAAATATTGGAAAGATAAATTTATCAATGATTTGTCAACTTTGTTTGCAATTAAGGTTAGGAAAAATATAGAAAAATATAAAGACTCTGACGATTATCAACAAATAGGCTTAGGAGACTAGACTTAAGGTGAAATTATACATATAATAAATATGATAGGAACAAAATTATACAATAACTTAAGATTTAAAAAATAATTAACAAAGTAAATATTAACAAAAGAGTTGGGCAATTGGTGTGAATAATTTGGATTCGATAAAATACCAATCAAACAAAAAGAAAATCTAAAAGGCAAGAAATTAAATCCTTAAAACCAAGAATTTATAGAAAATATAAGAATTATATAAGGAAAGAAGAACAATATGAAAACCCCCAAAAAACCAATAAAATCATTATAAAAAAAAAAAAAGAAACTCCAAAAAATATACAAAAAGAAAAGGAAGATGTTACATATGTGGATATAAAGACCACTATGCAAACAAATGCAAGTTTAAACAACAAGTTAATAATTTAGAAATTGAGCAAGAAATAAAAAAATAAAATTTTAGAATTATCGTTGGAGTTTTCTGATGCAGAATTATTGGCAATAAATTCAAATTATTCTAATAACTCCCAATCCTCTTTGGAAGAATTAGAATGTTGTGGCAAAAGAATTTTGTTTTTGCAAAAAATAAATTAATTTCTTAGACAAAGAAGATTAGAAAATATTCTTAGAAATGATGTACAATATTTAAAATCCAATACAAAAATTAAAAGAAATAGATCCAGACAAAACTAGAAGTTCAAATAGAATTGAAAATTTTGACAATCTTCAGTCAAGAATTCGAAACTTCGAAGAAGAAGTTTTAGAAAGATTTAAAGCAAAACTTAGGAAAACTACAATTCAAGACCTGCAAAAAGAAATAAAATGACATAAAAGGAGAAATCAAAATTCTTAATTAAATTATTCAAGATTTGCAAGAGCAAACTAAAACACCAAACAGATAAACAAATTCTTTCTGATTTAGAATAAGAAAATGAAGGAAAATCTGAAAATTCTAATTCTAATAATGAAAAGAATTCATTCATAAGCCTAATGGAAAAAATTGTAATTCAAAAATGGTTCTTGGAAGTAGAAATTATGATAAAATCAAGCTTTTCAAATAGGCATATAGCCCTTATTGACATAGGGCTGATCTCAATTGTATTAGGGAAGGGTTAATTCCTACAAAATACTCCGAAAAAATTACAAAAACTTTGCACAGGGCAAACAAGCAAAAACTTCAAATAAATAACATATTTCCTTGGAACCAAGGAGTTTGTTTTAAGACAAGTTTTATATTAGTCAAAATAATTACACATCGCCCCCACGGCATGGCGCGGTGGAAAGGTATCAGCAAGTAAGAAGGAGTATTAGAGGTTCAATTCCAGGTAAATACACTCACAGAGTCAGCGGTACCTGTGGATGGTGAGAGTTTATTCTGTAAGCCAGCGGGGACTGTGGATGGTGAGAGTTCGCTCTGTGAGTTAGTGGGGACCATGAATGGTGAGAGTTTTCTGTGAGCCAACGGGGACCGTTGATGGTAATGGAGATGTGTCTCGGAAGTCGGGTTAGCCGAATGTCTAATTGATGCACAAAAGTTGTGTCCGCATCCGGACTTTACCTTGATCAGCGAGACCTGGGGGCGGAGGACGCTGATCCGTAGGTTTGGTGCCGCACCAGGAGGTTCGAAGGGCTCGTTGGTGGCTGGAGTTCCTATGTAAATAAAAAATAATAATAATAATAATAATTACACATCCGATAATCTTATGATTACCATTTCTTTATCTCCTTACTCCGTTTCAAATTACAAATGAAGGAATTTTTGCAAATTTTAAAAAGGACAGCTTGGTGTACAAAGCTCCCACGTATGCGGGGTTTGGTGAAGGGGCGGACCACAATGGGTCTATAGTATGCAACCTTGCGTTACATTTTTGTAATAGGGTGTTTCCATGCCTAGGATGCTAGCAAAAAAAAATATTGTTTAAATTTTATCTACAACCAATTGAAAGGCAATTAAATATTTTAAAAACAAATCCATAAGCAATGAAAAGCAAATAAATTTAATAATTCAAGACAAATAAAACCAACTAAATTTTCTAAAAGAAGATTTAAGCTATGAAAAAATTAGAAGAGCTTTAGAAAACAAAGAAACTCAAGAAAAATAATATCAAACTTAAATAATAAAATAAATAATGAAATATGTTCAAATTTACCAAATGCTTTCTGGCAAAGAAAAAGACATTATTGAATTACCCTATGAAAAAAGAATTTTTTGATAAAAATATCTTCAAAAAGTCAGACCAATTCAAATGTCTCCAGAAATGCTAGAGTATTGCAAAAAAGAAATTGAAGATTTACTGGATAAAAATATGATTTGAAAATTTAAATAGCCCTTATTATTATTATTATTATTATTATTATTATTATTATTTGGTAGTAGGAAACATGAACATGGTTAAGTGTATTGGATGAGTTGAGATAAATGTATTATGTATGTAAAGCATACACATACACACACGTGCACGGGCGCGTGCACACACGCACATACATATATATATATATATATATATATATATATATATATATATATATATATACATATGATTCGTGCATTGGTTGACCAAATAGTCGAGCAAGCCAATGGTTTCTTTGGGTTGGTTTGGCTTTTAAAACAATGGAACCAACATATAAATTTTTTTTTTTAAAGCTGCAAAAAAATGAAAGGAAAAATAGGAGAGATGCCATGTTTTGAGTAAAATTTTAAATTGTTGTAAATTTATATTTTGAATTTTCAAAAAACAACTAATTTGAACTATTGTTTGCTTCCTATTTTTGTCACTCTAACGTTTTCGAGTACTATTTGCTTATTCTCTAGCTATCCTAATGTTTACCATCACTATTTGCTTCATGCTTATGATTATTGTTTACTTCTATTAGGACTACCCAAATCATAAACATTACTGTGAGTTTATAGTGCTCCCAAACTTACATCTCTTTATTTTTATTATTTTTTTTTTTTGAGAGAATCGTGAATGTTGTTAAGCTTATTTGATAAGTGGATCCAATCTAGTCGTTTCACTCAATTAATCATTGATCTAGATTTTAAAATCATGAGACCATGTTCCCATAGGATAGTATTTTATTTATTACTTTTCTAACATTAAAAACTAGATAATTCATGGACTTGACAAGAGAGGATGGAATTGGGTGAGAGTACTTATACATGGTGGTTTATATTTTTATGTTGTAATTGGAATTTGTATGACTCTTCTGTTATTTTGGAAGATAAATTATTTGTGTTATATTTGTATTTTTTTTTTATTTTACAAGAAAGTAGTAGAAAGCAAGCTTGGTAAAAATTTGATGATGAATACCTAAACTTTGATTTACTTTTAGATAATTCATATCAATTGTTAAATATAATTATGAAATTCAATTATAATTTGATTTCGATTTGCATATCTTCCATTGTATTTTCTTTTAAAAATTATGCCGACCATTTATTTACAATAAATACATGGATAAGGAAAAAACCCGTATAGGATTGGACTTGATATTGACAAGCAAATAATCACGTTTTACCATTATTAATTGATTAAAGGTAAATAAAAGAAGGGAACTACTTTGTAAACAATGAAAACAATTGGTGGGCTAATGAAGCAATGGATTCTTTGGCTACATGCCTACATTTTGTTCATCAAATGTTTATTCCCAATAATAGAATCGGTACAATAAACTAATTAAGAAATGTATTATTACTGCAAAGCAAATGACAAAGAGAATCTTTTTAGGAATTAATAACAAGAAATAGATAAGAAATAATTATTTTTAAATTTCATCATAAGAATGTCTATTTCTACCATGCTACATGTTGAATTGGACATTATAACTTTTGTATGAGTGAGTTCGTTTAAATTATTACATGAATATAAAATGTTCATTACATTTTCATTGTATTTCTTCATGCTCTTGGGTATAAATAGTTCATGAACCAGGGGTAACAATCTCCCCCTAAGCCGTACATACGACTTTCATCAAATATGACTTTTCACACAATTCTACTTGTATCTATTGTTGGGCTTTTGTGGAGCCTAGTTGTGTTTTAATTTGGATAACGACCCGACCCTTATTTAATTAGAGATTTCTATTCTAAGGTTTAGTCCATAAAGCGAAGGCTTGGGCTGCGGTACAAGCTGTACTCGTGGGGGTTGCCCCCGGGAAAATTTTGGAGTCCATTCGGAACGGAACCCTAGGCGCAACATATAAAAAGGATTGCTTTCGGGTGATTAGGGTTCGCGTGATTGTACTTGCGAGAGAGCGAGAGGGAGAGCATTGTATCGCCGCACTCTCTGTGTTTTCTTCTTGATAATATTGAAATCCCTGCAACTCTGTAGACGTAGGCAAAATTGTCGAATCACGTAAATATTGTCTTGTGCATGTGATTGATTTTTCTTTGGCGTTATTTTTCCTCTATTTTGTTTTTCACAGGTTTCGGGAATTTGTTCATTATTCCCAACATCCATAAGATCAAGTATGAAATTTTGTTTACTCACTTTAAATTGAGTATCCATTTCTCTACTTTTCCTATTAGGATTAGAAATCCTATTTACATATTCATACGAATGAGTTCTTGGATTTTCAAAATAATGTAAAAAGAAGTACCTTGAATCATTGCTATTTGACCCATATTTGTTGAAAAAAAAGTCGAGATATTTTGAACCATTGATTGACACGGATAGAGCCACGGAAAACTTAAGTGCAGGTTTCGTATAGTCATAACGAATTAATTATTTCTCTACCGCCTAACATTATGTTTTTTTTTACATTCTCCACACTAAAGAATAATGTCAATGATAATGGTAATTTTTTAAAAATATATATAAATACAATTTATGTAGTGAATGAACCTAATTTGATGACAAACTTGAGATTCCTTAATTTATTTTGTTTTGATGATGTGTTTCGATATGTCATTTGAAAACATACTTTTGCTAGCCAAGAAAATTATCCAAATATATCATTTTAAAGTATAATTATGTCTTAATTATACTTTTCCTACATGCAATTTAATATATTTTTAGTTGAATTTTAGTTTTAAAATATTTTATTTTATTTTTTAAAAAGTATTACAAATATAATTTTATCTGGTTTAGCTAAATTTATTTTTCAAGAATATTTTATCTTCCTTTAAAAATAAAAATTTTAATGAACAAAATAATTTACATGATTATTACTCAACACTGCATAAAATTTATTTTTTTAAAAAAATTTATTGTTATTTTTAAAATGTAATTTTTTTTAAAATAATTTATTTATTAATATAATTTTAAAAATATGTTTATTATAAAAACCATAATAAAAAAAATAAACTTGCCTTCTCTCTCTCTCTCTCTCTCTCTCGATTTTGATTTTTTTTTTTTTGGTTTTCCTCAAACAAAACAATATCCTAGTCTACGGGGAGACAGGAGACGAGCTTGAACAGCCCTAGAGTAGTTCCCAAGTAAACTCGAAGTCTCACATGCCACCCGCCACTGTTTGAGAACGAGAGAGAGAGAGAGAGAGAGAGAGAGAGAGAGAGAGAGGAAGAATGGCGAGGGATAGTTGTCTTGCTCGTGTGACTGCAGGCGTTGCAGTCGGCGGGGCTGTTGGCGGAGCTGTTGGTATTTTCACTTTCTTTTCAACTCCAACTTGAAACGAATTTAACAACCCTTAATTCTTCTATTATTGGTTCAATTTTATTGCCATCTCTCTGCAAAGATATACTGTTGATTTTCAATTGTGTATGGAGCAAGTACAACTGAGTAGAAGAGCTGATAATTTACAACTTGTGTTCTTTCCTGGGTGTAAATGTAGTGTCGAAACAGCTTTATCTACTCATATGTTGCATCTTATTGAATCCTTGTGCTCTATTTGGCTGCTAAGAAAAACCTGGGCCTAGAAATTGGGTTACAAAATTGACTTTCCTTGTTTCTTCATTTCATGTATTTTTTTGGCCACCAAAGGAATCATTAGGTTTTGATATTGAAAATGTGAATGTTTGATGAGCAAAATCTATTTAAAAAAGAAAAAAATAAAATAAAACAAGAAAAACTTTATTAGGTTTCTTTTTTTTCCCAAGACCAAAATTTTGCGTAAGAATCAAGCAGAGTGACCTGAGCGAACACCATATGATTTTTGAAAAATAAAATTGTCAATGATTTCCTTAACATTGTAGGAAATTGAACAAAACCATGGTTTCAGGATGTTCAAAGATGCCCGAGTACTAATCAGCTTTTATTACCCCATCTACAACCCACCACCCCTGCCTCCACCTGGCACCCTCATGAATGTCATCTCCGAATATCTATTAAAGATTTAGCGAAGATGTGTCATGGAACATATTCTGTAGATTATGAATTTGAGTGATAGGCAACTAAGCACTTAGTTATAATATTTTTTTTATTCTGAAACTTTGAGGGGTTTCTCCACAGTGTGCTGCTTACTCCTTTGGAAATTTCTGAGTGTAGTCTAGGATCAGGTTATAATGATTCGGTTTGACCAGGCAGTGTCTCAGATTAAACAACTCAGTGTTTAATGCCTCAGATGGTGCATAGGTGTTGTTTGGGCCCATGGGTCCTTATAGTCCTTTGGTTGGATGTGCAATAGATTTACGCCATGTTCTCCCTTCACTACTTCATTGATCACTGAAAAAGAAGAATTGGGAGCCATATTCCCATATGAAATTTGAGTCACTTTATTATCAAGCCTAATCAGTTTTTGTGAACAGATGGATGTTAATGGAGCAATGAGGGATAGTTTGTGGCTCAGGTCAGCAATCAAACCTTTGATCTAATCGACGGTGATGGTAAGCTGTTCTAGTTCAGGCTAGTTAAATGAGGCCGAGGTTGTCTTCAACAGGTTATGGTCAGCCAGTCTTGTGGGTCTGTGAGTGCTTCAACAAGGCCATGGATGAGAGTTGGGCAAACTTTTATTAAGAGTTAAGCAGAAGAGGAGGCAAGATACTCATGGCATTTACCAAGTCAGATAAACCGGGACAGGTTTGCCAAATTCTAAAAATCTGTTAAGGAAAATGGTAGGGATCTGTGTAGCGCTGGAGGGAAGTAGGAAGATGTATATTTTGAGGGACTTTGTAGACCAAGGAGCTCCACCCTGTACAATAGGGGAATGTATGTTGCCAGGTTCTGCAACAGCCGTTTTGGCCTATAGTCTGACTGGAGGTGAAATGGAGTAAGTGGAAGTGATTGGTTGGGTTATCCACGGTTCTTGTGAGTCATGGATTCATTTTGGGGTCGTGCTCTCGTTGGAACATTTGTAGGAAGCAGCAATGACAGGTCACAATTTGGGGAAATAAGGCCCTCAAATGCCCCTTCCAGTTTGAATTTTGAATTTTTCATAGATGATGGATGATTTGTTTCCTTTTTATTTTCCATCAAAGGAGGCAATGAGAGATCCTTGATTTTCAGATACACATAACAGTTGGGGGGGGGGGGGGGGGGGATGTTTTGATACTCAACTGGTGGTATCCTGCTGCTGCCTGCATCAAAGTCGAGGCTGAACTAAAATCTTGCTGGATTATGGCCATGAGTCTGCTGGTTTATGTATGGGAGGTGTTCCTTATAGCAATAGGATTGTTGCAGAGGGTATGTAGGGGTAGACCATAGTAGTCAGAGGCGCGAGGCGAGCCGAGGCGTGAGACGAAGGCTCGCGCCTCACGAAGGTGAGGTGTACAATTATTAAAATAGTGTAAAATACCTATTTGGGGTAATTGATATATAAACATATGAATATTTAGTAATATTAGAATTTAAAATGCCAAAACATTCAATAACAAAATTGAAAATTTAATAAAATTGCGAGGACAATTCAACATAGTTCAACATCAAAAGAAAAGAGTACAATAAAAGATTTCAAAGTATAAAAGAAAATAGTACAATAAAATGTAGTTTGCATGGGAGAGACACTAGTTTAAAATATTTCCCTGATTTAAGCATTGAAGTGATTCTCCGAAGTACAACTTGCGTCCCTTAAGTCATTTCTCTTTTAATTTTTGCATGTGATCATAACTATAATTGATCCAAGTTCTCTTAGATAAATTTTAGCAGCGATAATTATAATTGAAGGTTTGACTATACAATAATCACAACTTGAATTTGTATTAAAGTAATTCAAATGATTTAAAATAATACTCTTAAAATTTAATGTCAAAATTAAGTTTAAATTGTCACATTTGATATATCAAAACTTTCTTGAAAATACTATGGGGAGAGTGAATATATATTATTTTAATGAGTGGTATAGAAATTTTGATCATATAATAATTATTTAAACATTAACCTTTTGAAAATCCTTTTTTTATTTTTGGGTCATTCTTCAGAGCAAGTTGTATCCGAAATCCAATCCTAAGAAGACAGTAGAAGCTTGAAATCCATTGTGATCCGTTGATTTGGGGGTTACGTGTCCAAAATCCACCATCACCCTCATGTGACATCAGCAAAATGCAAACAGGCAGCAGTACGCAGGCAGCAGAAAGAGCTCACTGCTGGTTCGAAATGTCGAAGATGACGTGACGAACTCACGACTGGTTCGAAGGCTCATAGACGAACTCGCGAAGGCCCCTACTGGTTCAAAATGTGGAAGACGAAGTTGCGAAGGGTCGTGCGACTCGTGCTGGTTCGAAATGTCGAAGAAGAAGAAGAAGAAGAGCTCACTACTGGTTCGAAATGTCGAAGATGACGTGACGAAGTCACGGCTGGTTTGAAGGCTCGCAGACGAACTTGCAAAGGCTCCTGCTGGTTCGAAATGTGGAAGACAAAGTCACGAAGGGTCGTGCGACTTGTGTTGGTTCGAAATGTCGAAGACGAACTCACGGTGCTGGTTCGAAGGCTCGAAGACAAGCTCGCGAAGGCTCCCAGATGAACTCACATTGCTGGTTCGAAGGCTCGCGAAGGCTCCTGCTGGTTCAAATGTGCAAGACAAAGTCGCGAAGGGTTGTGGGGCTTCGAAGGGTCGAAGAGGGCTAGGGCTTCTGTTTGTTCGAGTTGAATGAGGGCTACGGCTCTGGCTCTGGCTATTTCTTTCATTTAACAAACTCAAATTTTTCAAGGCGCGCCTGTTGCCCCTCTACGCCTCATCTCGCCTCTTGTAGGTCACCTCGCCTCACATGGTATGAGGCGCTAGCCTCCTCGCCTCTTGGCGCCTTGCGCCTAGGCGCGCCTCATGTGCGCTTTTAACTACTACGGGGTAGACAAAGAAGTAAGGAATAAAAATCAACCTCAAATGGGTAAGTATCCCTGTCAAGAACTCTGGTTTCAGCATGCTGGCAGTTGCAAAAGTGGCCTTTGGTTCATGGGTAGTTGATATTCTGATGTGGATGGACCTATTGTTGGTCATGAGGAACATGCCAAAGAGGAGTGGAAATTTGTGTTTAGAAAAATATTGGTTGATGCCGCTTTTTTTTTTTTTTTTTCTTTTCTCTCTTTTATCAAAATCAAAATGTGTTGAATATGGGGCAGCTTTCTAGTCCCTCCAAGTGCCGGTGTTAGAGATATTGAGGAGGAAGCATGGAAGAAAGCGCTGTGGGAAGCAAAGAAGGGGATGGTGACGTGATGGCATATGTGCCATTGCCTCATTGGATGTAGTGGTCCAAGAAGAAATTATTCCAAGAGCTCAGTGAATCTCAATGCTGATTCGAAGCAATTAGAAGTATCAAAGTGGGTCTGGAATAAATTAAAGGAATTTTAGAGGTTTGATTGCATCGATATGGTTACAAAAAGGAGATGATGACTCATAGGCCTCGAAAAAAATTGGAAAGAGTAATGAGCATAAAAGCAGGAGAGAGAGCAACTGGAGAAAAAATGGAGAACCTTAACCTGATCCATAAATTTTGAAGGGAAAAAGGGGCTAGATGGGGCTTGTGTGGAACAAAAGGAAAGCCAAAAAACAAAATCTAGCTGTGAATGGGGTGCCAAATTTCTTTCTTGTAATTATGAAGTTGCTTTTGGAGAAGTTGAAGCCAGGCATTGTGTGCCACCAAGAAACTAAATGGATGACTAATGGTGTGGTTCAGTCCATTAGCACGGGAGAAGTGTGAGTGGGGTTGGTGTTCTTACGTTTTGGAACAACAGCCACAACAATTTGTAGAAGCTCTGGCTGGTTTTATCTTGTGTGTTTGATTCATAGAAGGCATTACCCAGTGGGTTTCCTTTGGTGTGTATGGCTCAACTGACAATAGAGACAGACCAGATCCATGGGCCCCAGCTTTGTCAAGCTAAGAACAAATTGAACCACCTTTGGAGCCTATGAGATGATTTCAAAATTGTTGCAATAGAACCACACAAGCCATGGGGGATTTCTTCCAATTCAGTGATTTTTTGGACTTATTGCCCTTCCAATTCGAGGGGCATCCTTCACATGGTCATATAATAGGTATGGCTAAATTTCAAGAAATAACAGATTCTAGTTTCAGTGACATAGGAAGAAATGTTCCCTGACTTACTGCAGACGGGCCAGCCAAGTGTTGATTTTTTTAAAAAAATATTTCATTGTTCCTTCTTGCTTGATTGTGGAGCTATGGCTAACATGGTTTTAAATAAAAGCTGCGACCGTTACGTAATGGTTTCTTGGGTTACCGATACTGTTACACACTGCGAAATCGGTGAGAAGAAAAATCACGGCCATAGCAGCCATTACGGACCGCGACCGTTACGTAAAGGCCGCTATGACCGTTATGTAACCGCTACAGGACTGTTACACCAAAATAATATTTTATTTTTTACTTTTTCTTCTCACTTTTTCTCTCTCTTTCTTATATAATTCTCAATATACCAAGTGGCAAGAGGGGTAAAAGATTATAATGAGGATAGCAATGATACAAAATTTACTATTTCTTTAAATACTCACAATAGATGCATTAATTAATAATTTTAAAATACTAACTTGTTGGGAAAATATATATATTTTTTATAGTATTAGTAATGTGATATTTATGTTCTTTATTTTTCAACTTCAACCTTCTTTCTTTTCTAGCTATTTTATATTTATATTATTCGTATGTCTTATGTGTCTAATAGATTAATGGAGTGTATAATGTATTTTTGCTTTATTAATTAATTTAGCACACATAAGAATTTATCACAGATAAGAACAATAAGAAATATAAATACGCAAACACATGTAATTTTCTATCAATGGTGGTTGAAAAAAAATGTAAACTTGTTGCCCTTACCAAATAACTTAGTTACTCTTTCTAAGAATGGCTAAAAGCTTAAACATGCAAGTACGCTAATATGCACAAGGTTGTGCGTGCTTCAAAAAAATTCATGACCGTTATACCCACTTCCGTTATGTAACATCTGCTACTCCCGCTTCTCGTTACACTCGTTACCGTTATGTTACGCTACCCGCTACCGCAATTTAAAACCATGATGGCTAGGTGCAGGTTCTTTTCAATTCAAAAACATGTGGCTAAAGGTGGAACGTCCGGTGGGATTGATTAAAGACCGGCGGACTTCATATATGTGGAAGGTTCACCTAACTCTTACCATGAAATGAAGTTAGAGCTAATTTTGAGTGTGTTGAGGTGAAGAAGTGGTGTCATCACGCTATCATAGTAGGAAGAGAATCTTCAAAGAAAAGTCTCAAGAGCGAAGCTGGAGTCCCTTGATAAAGTAAGAAATTTCCTGGGGTGGCACTAGATCTACCTAGCTTGCAGAAGGTGACAACGGAGTCACTAGATTTTCCATATGGTTGCTAATGCCCATAGACATGCCGACTACATCAAAATAACATCTTCATTGAAGAAAAAGGTTTCATGGATGAGGTGGAGATTGTGAACTTCTGTAGAAATGTGAACTCGGTGACGACCTACAGATGACTGACAGTGGATGGGCTGGGGTGAGCTTGCATCAGTGAGGAAGAAAAAATTGGGTGGAAGCGCCTTTCTCTTGGAAATAGGTGGAGACTGCCCTTGGCTGGTGCCAGCCCTCTTCAGGAAAGACAATAGGTTTTTTGAAAAGCTGCTAGGACATCATCAAGGAGGATGTTATGGGCACTTTCCAGAAATTCGTCGAGCAAGACAGCCTTAAATGTGATGTTTCTTGTATTAATCCCTTAAAAAGGAGGGTCGGAGCGAATTAGAGATTTCAGGGCAATCAGCTTAGAGGGTGGCATGTGAACTTATTGCCAAGGTGCTTGCGCTGAGGCTCACAGAGGTTGTGGGTGCTTTTGTGTCCTTTGTGCCTCACATGCATTTCCGAGATGCAGTGCTTGTGCCCAATGAATGCATGGACTCTGGACATAGGTTGAACCTGTGCTCATATGTAAAATGGATTTGAACAAGGCCTACAACCATGTTTGCTGAGATGTCTTGTTTTATGTTCTAAATAGATTGGGGCTTGCTAGCATGTGGATTAGATTATGTATGACGTCTGCATGATTTTCTATACTCTCCAATTTCCCCCAACTTGTTAGTTATGGAAGTTTTGTCTTGAATATTTGGAAAACAGTAGAAGGCTATGTTTCCAGGGCTTTAAGTTGGGTATTTCTGATGACTATAGGTTGGAGGTGTCCCACTTGGTTTTTGCAGATGATCTTGCTATTTTTGAATTGGTTTGATGCTGGTCCAGTCCAGGGTTAATGTCAGACAGAGAAAAACCATCCATACCAGTGGGTGAAGTTGGGATTGTCATGCAGTTTCCCAGAATTTTAGATTGTAAATCAGTAAACTTTCTACTGTTTAATATTCCTCTTGTGGCATCATTTAAGGATCAATTGACGTGGGACAATATGGTGAATTTCTGGATTAGAAATTGCTCGTTTCGGAAAGTAGCAGGCCTATTTTCCTTTTGTAATGATAGGAGATTTTGTACTCACTTGTCTTTCTTTTCTTTGCTGTACTTTTTTTTCCCCACTTTAATACATTTATTTGTTTATTAAAAAAAAAAAGGAAAGGTGCCCATTTTCACCATCCCCAAGCTCTGATGAGGAGAGGAAATTCCATGTGAGTGGGCTTGGGTTGTTAAAAATCCAGATTTTTAATTAGGCCTTGCTGGGCAATTGATTGCAGAGATTTGTCTTAGAGGAGGAGTATTTCTTTTTGAAAATATGTGATTTTGGAGAGGAGGTATGATGCAGCAGTTGGGGGATGGATCACTAATGAAGTCAGTATAGGTATGGGCTTTGGTCCTTGGAAAGGCGTTATGAGTGGGAAAGGAGAGTTTTCAAAATTTCTTGGTTTTTGGCTAAGGAATGGTAATGGAGTAAGATTCTGGTTGGGTATTTGGTGTGGGGAGACACTGATGAAATACACTTTTCCAGACTTGTTTTGCTTGGCCAGGGACAAGGATGATTTGATTGCAAATGTGCTTCCAGTTGAGAAGAATAATGTCACGATCCTACAATGTGACCTAAGAGGGTAAGTTGTTAGGTTGTGGCCAAAAATTAAACCAAGGTGCCAAAAACGAATAATTATGTTGACTTTGAACTGTGACAAAGGGGCCAAAGATTTTTACATTCAAACTAGCATATTAACATCTGATGGGTGTAAATTAAGCACATAATTTGCATTTTTTCATTTTTCGTTTTTGTATTTTATTGCATCTTATGTTTTCTTTATCAGCTCATGAATTTTAGTTACAGTGTTAGTAAATTTCATTTGGGAATTAAGATGCATTATTTGACTACCTTGGACTTTGTTATTCTGGTGACAGTTTCACATATAGCATTAGATTTTTGTGGATGTACAATTGAAACTATTTTTTTTTTTTACATTCATCTTGCATTCTTTGTTCAGTTCTTGCATTGCCTAGGCAGAGGCCCAACTGTCTTGGCCTTTTGCAATTCCCAAAATCATTTTGGGGACAATGAAATGCTTAAGAATTATAATTACTAAATTCTCTTAGTTGTGCATATAACACATTTGTTTGAGTCTTGATTTGATCATTCATGAATAGAACTTTTCAAAACTTTACTGCTACAAATAGAACCTCTTTGAAAAGGCACAAGAGAAGTTTTTGCAATGCCACTTAGAACAAACTAACCTAGTGTTGTATTTCTTATGTCCATTTAATTTTTATCCCTTACTTTCTTGCTGACATCATTTTCAGACATGAAACCTTATAAACCACATGTAATAAGTGTTATATTCCATAATGGCAAGAAGGCACATCGGATATTTTTTTAATAGAACTAGGCATTATATCAGCATGGTTTCTTCTCTGTTGACATCTTTACTACTCGATAAAAGAAGCTCTTCTTCTTCTGGGTGAATGCTTAAGTGAAATACTAAGATATCCTCTATCACTGCAAAACAAAATGCAATATAATTATAACATGTTCTTTGGGTAATTTTAGGGATTTAATAAACCCAGCCTCAACTACACAAGTTTTTGGTCTATCTCATGTTTTCTCGCTTTTGAATTCAAATTTTCTGGAGAAATTACCATCCTTTTGATATCCTCTGTTGTCCTATATCATAGTCTCTTCTATTTATTTATGTCTACCTCTTCTTCAAGGTCATGTGCCTACCCTGTTGGTTGTTTTTAATAAAATAAGTTACACTTTTTTTAATTAAAAATAAGACTTGCACAGGCATAGAAGTGTGCCTCCATTCTAGTGGCCGACTCAAGAGATGCTTAAATTTCTATATCCTTGGTATGTGATATAACATGGCAATATGTTTTTGGTCATTGTGCTGCAACAGAATTGCTTAAAAAATTCAACTAGATGCTTAAAGTTACCCTCTTGAATTTTTATCATCATAATCCACAAGTTGAAAACTGTCTTCTCACTGTGTTTGGTAGGAAGGAAAGAACAGGGGAAAAGGGCGGAAGGAAAAGCTTGGGAAGTCCATTTTTCTTTGTTTCATGAGGTGGAAAACCTAGAAAGGAAGCAAACTGGAAGGAGATGGGCTTTTCCTCTCCCCCTTAAAATAATCCCTTCAAGAGTGGGAGGAGATTGGAATGGAAGAAACTTGCCTATTAATCTGATTGGCCAAAGATACCAGTTTACTTCTCTTCATATTTTCTGCTTTCCTTTATTCCTTCATTCAATCAAATAACAGGAAAAGCTCACTTTCTTTCCTTCCCCTTTCCCTTTCTTGTACCTTGTCCTTTCCCTTGCTTCCTCCCTTCCCTACCAAACGTAGCATTACAGAGGGATGCTTTTTCAGATTCCAGGTAGTTATACCATCTATTCCTCCCTTTATATCTATCAAGTTATTGAACCTTGAACAAACATGTTAATAAGAAATTACTGAAGTGTGGAAGAAATATTGTCAATCTTTCAACTCATGCATTTAGTGTGTCTACTGTTGCTCAATTAAAATTAATGATTCATAACTTTTATGCATTATTTATTGATTCTCGTGCCTGTATTTAGGTGCGGTGTATGGGACTTATGAGGCAGTCAGGTATAAGGTACGACTTCTGACCTTTTCTTTAAAACATGACACAGTGTGAAGTTTCTAATTTTGCCACTGCTGATTTACATGTGTATGTGCGCGCGTGTGTGTATAAATCTGTTTGGTTTATTTTTTGTTTAATTTTTTTAAAGTTTGTTGAGGTTCCACTCTATAGGTTTTGTAATAGTGTAAATGTGTTCTAGTTGTTCAATTTGCACGTTAAATCATGGTTTTAAATCCAAGATGGGTAACCAACCCAGTGAAGCCACTGGGATAGTTTGATCGGTTGGATTGTCGGGTGGAACTGGTGATGTAAACATGACACAGTAACATATTTTATTTATATATATATATATATATATTACAGAAATAATATTACCTCGATCCCATATAAAATGTTACGCAGATGTTGATTAAAATCACCTAGATAAGCCATTAAAACCAACAATTATTAGTAGCCATCTGAATATATTTTAAATTAATTTTCTTATTTTTCCTAAAATATTCTTAAATTTTATTATTTAATAGTATGTTATAATTTAGTCAAATAAACATATCTTTTAAGCTAGCTGGGTGGACTGTCTTAACTAATCTTTTGTATATGATTGATTTTTATCACATATGTTATTTACCCCATGCTAGAATCAAAAACTGTGTCCAGAGCCACAAAACCCAATTTTTTGCATTTGTGCAAGGGTCTGGGTTGACTTGGGCCCAATTCATATTGATCTGGCCTGGCCAGGTTACCCTCATTTCCTGTTCTAATATCTTGATGAAACCACTGGTTTACTGTAGGACTAGCTGATTTGGTTCGGTTTTTTCAAAATCATGCATTATCATGGTGACATCGATGTACTAATGTCAACTAGTAGATACTAGATAGTACTTGCTTGGGGGTTGTTTGTCATTTTTGTTTTCTATTTTCTGCTTTCAAGTTTTATGTGTGATCATGATGACACGTTTGTTTACATTGCTGGTTTTCTGCCTCTGTTGTTTCTCAATTATTCTCAAAAAGACTGAAAAATCAAATTTTGTGGTTTTTAGTTGTTTTAACATGTTGTCAAAATACTTTAATAGCTCGAATTAACTTTGTGAATTAAATCATTCATTTTATAGATAATTTTAATTAGAATTAAAGGAAAAATGATCGTGTGAATTTAAAATATAATTAAAATAAGAATACTCATAAAAATTTTAAAGGATTGGGAAAATAATCACTTAAAAATATTTTTTTACTATTTTTCAATTATCATGTACAATAAGATTGTTTTCGTATTAATAAAAAGTGAATTTTGAAATATGAAAATTAATTGCAATTATTATGATAATTTCTATTTTTATTATAAAAAATTTATTTTGTATTCTTTTTTATTTATTTATATTTTGATCATATTTTTTAATAGTACTTGATTTTGAAAAAAAAATTAGCATTTATTTAATCTAGTTTTTAATCTTGTCTTAGTTTAGAAATATTTGCTAGTTTTGTTTTTTCGTTTTTGTTTCTGGTTTTAGTTTTCATAATTCTTTTATAGTGATATCAAATTGTGCCCTTATAAAATGACCTACATACACATTGAAATCAATACCAATCCTTTTTTTTACATGTTAGAATAAAATAAGAACAATGTGACTAGCATACATCTGTTTAAGAGCAGCATGCTAACAACCAATGTAATAATGTTTTGATATTTCATCTGGGCCACTTTCACCTTCAAACCTATAAGGGCCATACCCACACACCTAAATTAAATCTGGGGAGATGATCTTAGACTTCTCTATGTCATATGATTTTAGTATAATGAATACTTATTTTAAGAAAAGAGAAGAACACTTAATAACCTTTAAAAGTGGACATTTTATAAGGGCAAATAGATTTTTTTTTTAAACTAGGAGGGTTGATCGTTTATCATGCAAGGATTGTAAAGTTATTTTAGGTGAAAGCGTAACCACACAACATAGAGTCTTACTGTTAGATATATGTATTAAAAAATGGAAGAAAAAAGATAAAATAAACCAATGTAGGAGAACTAGATGGTGGAACCTAAAAGGAGAAAATATAATAAAATTTAAAGATAAAATGATCAAAGATGAGGATTGGACCTTAAAGGATGAGATAGATACAAATACTCTTTGGAATAGATTAGCTAGTTCTATTAAAAAGATAGCAAAAGAGATTTTAGGTGAATCAATGGGAAGATTCTCAAATAGCAAAGAGAGTTGGTGGTGGGATAAAGATGTACAAAAAATCATAAAGACAAAAAAATTTTGGTATAAAACATGGCAAAAATGTAGAAACAGAGATAACTTTGAAAAATATAAGGAGGTAGGAAAAGATGCAAAAAAGGCCGTTAGTGAAACTAAATATAGATCATTTAATAGTTTGTATTATAGATTAGGTACAAAAGAAGGGGGAAGAGATATATTTAAACTTGCTAAAGTTAGGGAAAGGAAAAGCAAGGACTTAGGAAATGTAAAATGTATAAAAAGTGAGGATGATATTGTTGGACAAAGATATTAAAGAAAGATGGCTAAGTTACTTTAGTAAGTTGTTTAATGAAAACCAAATAGAAGGCTTAAACTTAGAATTGTCAAATGAGGAAAAGACTAAAAATATAAGATTTAGTCGCAAAATTGGAGTTAACGAAGTTAAGTTTGCACTAAAAAAGATGAAAAATGGGAAAGTTATGACATCAGATAACATCCCAATTGAAGTTTGGAAATGCTTGGGTGATAATGGAATTATATGGTTAACTAATTTATTTAATACAATTGTAAAAACTAAGAAAATGCCAGATGAATGGAGGAAAAGTACTTTAATACCTATATACAAAAATAAAGGAGATATTCAAAATTGTAATAACTATCGTGGAATTAAACTTATGAGTTATACGATGAAACTATGGGAAAGGGTAGTTGAACAAAGATTAAGGCTAGAAACAAAGATCTTAGAAAATCAATTTGGTTTTATGCCTGGGAGATCTACCATAGAAGCTATTTATCTTTTAAGAAGATTAATGGAAAACTTTAGGGAAAAGAAAAGGGACTTGCATATGATATTTATTGACCTTGAGAAAGCATATGATATAATATTTAAGGAAATTCTATGGTGGGTTTTGGAAAAAAAAGGTGTATGTTGTAGGTATATCGATGTCATTAAGGATATGTACAATGGAGTAATGACTAGTGTAAGGACTATAGATGGAGAAACTAGAGAATTTCCAATTGCTATAGGTGTTCATCAAGGATCTGCTTTGAGTCCTTATGTTTTTTCTTTAGTGATGGACCAATTGACTAAGAGTATTCAAAAGGAGGTTCCATGGTGTATGTTGTTTGCAGATGATATTGTATTAATTGATGAAACTAGGGACGGAGTAGAGGCTGAATTAGAATTATGAAGAGAAGTTGTGGAATCTAGAGGCTTTAGGATAAGTAGAAATAAAACAGAATATATGAAATGTAATTTTAGTAATGATAGGAGGAATATTGGAAACAAAGTTAAATTTGATGATGAAGAAATAAATAGCACTTGTAGATTTTGATACCTTGGGTCTATTATGCAAGCTGAAGGAGAAATTGAAGATGATGTAATGCATAGAGTTAAAGCAGGTTGGTTAAAATGGAGAAGTGCTTCAAGTGTGCTATGTGATCGTAGAATACCCTTAAAATTAAAAGGGAAGTTTTATAGGACAGCTATAAGACCAATTATGCTATATGGATCGGAATGTTGGGCGATGAAGAAACATAATATCCAAAAAGAAAAAGTTGTCGAGATGAGAATGCTTAGATGGATGAGTGGTATAACATTGAAAGATAAATTAAGGAATGAACATATTCATGGTAAGTTAGGTTTAACTCCTATAGAAGATAAGATAAGGGAGGGACGACTCAGATGGTATGGATACTTGCAAGGTAGGCCTTATAGTGCACCTGTGAGGAAGAGTGATTTAGTTACTGTGGGGTGTAGTAGAAGGGGTAGGGATAGATCTAAAATAACTTGGGAGAAGATAGTGAGTAAGGATTTAATATCCTTGAATCTATCAAAAGAAATGGTCCATGATCGCATAAATTGGCGGAAAAGGATTTA
This sequence comes from Malania oleifera, assembly GCF_029873635.1. Lineage (NCBI taxonomy): Eukaryota > Viridiplantae > Streptophyta > Magnoliopsida > Santalales > Ximeniaceae > Malania > Malania oleifera. The sequence continues at coordinate 137,915,742 of NC_080418.1, forward strand.
TATAGCCGACCTCACTTAATGGGACTAAGGCTTGGTTTTGTTATTGTTGTATTCTATTTTTTAAGTGAGTGTAGTCATCATCATCTAAACTTTGATCCTTCAATTCCTATATTATGATTTCTATTACCAGTGTGTGACACAGTTTATTGAAAATGATAAATAACAAGTAACAACACCATGTAAATGAGTACTACTACATTATTACAGTCAACTTTAACCAATTAACTAATGAAAAAGCCACTGGTCACTTAAAACACCAGTTAATCAAATTATATAATCATATCACGGTTAAACAAATATAATCAATATATAGCAGCAATACATATTTACCAAGTTAATCTACTAAACCAATTTCCCACAGCCAAACAATTATGATATGGGTATTTTTGCAAATATTATATCAAAATTTGAACAATCTATATCCTGTGGCTTTTGTTCAGAACACCTAGCAGGCGCCCACACTGAACCCTTAATAACTTTTTTTAAAAATTTTGCCTCATATCAATTGCAAATCCAAATGATTTTTAGGTTCACTTCACCTAATTCCACCATAATCTAATAATAATTCTTTAAAATTTTACGAGAAATGAATATTACTAACAACATCCACAATTTAAAAAGTCAACGTGATTCAGATAAATACACAGTATAAACTGGTTTTGTTCACTAAATTAATTTCCAGAGCATAATTTGCAGAGCATATATTAAAATTTCAAATTTTTTATTTCCCAAAAACAGTACCTTATCCAAAACCACGAAATCTTAAGGGCAAATGTTTCAAGAAAAACCTACCTCACCATGAAGTACATAACCCCAAGAAATCAATGGCATATTAATTTGTGATTTTGAAACTGTATGGTTCCTTAAATTAAGTCTGAAATTGATGACTGGTGCATACAAAAGTTTATCTTGTCTTCAGCTGTACTAGTTTTCGCGAAACTCTCCCTCCCCCCTCCCAACAACTTTACCTTTATTAACATTAAACTCGAATTCTTTACTAATCCTTAGGTCCATCCAAGACCTTCTATGATGTCAGCTGCACTGATTCTTTTTTGAACATATAATTGTTGCAATTTATACACTAATACTTTATTCTTGTTGCCATTCTACCCTACCACTTACAACTTTATTCGTGTTGACATTATACCCAACCCAGTCATTGATTTTCTAAGTTACAATTTTACAATATTGAGCCTACCAAATTGATCCAACCAAATATTAAAATTCTACCATCTTTGATTTCAGGCTTTAATGGTTTAGCTTTAAAAATTAAAAATCCATCCTCACTTGTTTTTAGAGTCAAAACTTTAATGCTATGAACGTAATAATATTAGAATAATTCTATTCACACACAATTGAATTATTCAAGCATTTTATTTCTTAAAAAATTACCTATTATTAACACTGAAAATTTCATAAATAAAATCCTAGTAATCTATCTACAAATTAGTGATCATGTTATTTAAATAAATAATACTTCCGTGCAATATAATATGATAAGATCATAATAATAGAATGAAAAATAAATGAATTATATGTATAACATCAGGCATCACAAACAAAATTTTAGTTTGGGCCATTTTATACAGCGCAGAAATATCATCATTTGCCCTTACTTTTATCTTGTACCCTCCTGACTTTTCCTTGAAAAGACTTACTGCCTCCAGAGTAACATAGTTTTCTACACACTTTTCTGCAGTAATGTGTTGTTGGGATCTCACTAAATCTAAGCTACATGGTCTCCAATTTATTTTTGCTCTCCTAAACTTCAACACTAGTTGTAGGGCGTGCTTTAGAAAATTGTGAACTGGACACAAGTAGGATATTAGTTAACTTTTTTTAGCATAGATTTAGTTTTGAATTAAGTTTAGATTTCTTAGGGGGTAGGTTGTGTGGCTTTTTAGTTTTTTATTTATTGTCTACGTGAAATAAGTTCACATTCAAAAAAATAAATACAAAACTGTTGATTCTTACACGTTGCTTCTATAACACAAATTATCTTTGTACACGCAATTGGTCCCAAGCCCAGCTAAAGGAACAAGATTATTTTAGATAGTTGACAAGAAGCATAAAACTTGTCAAATCCTTATATTATGACTCCTTGCCAAATCTACCCAGGACAAGGGAATAGATTGGGTTAGTATAAATGGGAAAGGACTAAGAAGTTAGCACAAGAAATTAGGATTAGATTAGCAACTTGGAATATAGGGACACTTGTGGGCAAAAATATGGAAATAGTGAAAACAAAAGGAAAATTAACTTAATTTTCCTGCAAGAGACGAAATGGATAAGGGAGAAAACTAGAGAAATTGAAAAACCAAAATTTAAACTTTTTACACTGGAAAAGAGACACAAAAATGGGTTGGGGATCATTGTAGACAAAGGCCTAAAAGAAAATTTATTAGATGTTAAAAGAATAGTGGATATGATCATAAAAATCAAGGTATCTATAGGTCTAGAGATGGTAATGTCACTAGTGCATATGCTTCCCAAATAGGCTTAGCTGAAAATCTTAAATACAATTTTGAGAAGATATGAATAGTATTTTACAAAGGATACTAACATCTAAAAAGACTTTTATAGGGGCTGATAATGGACACATTGTAAAGGACGATATAGATTATAAGAAGATACATGAAGGCTTTGGATATGGAGATAAAAATGAAGTCGGTGATGTAATTTTAGATTTTTTCATGTCTTTTGATTTGGGCATATTGAATACCTGCTTTATAAAAAACAAGAACATTTATTAGCTTTCAAGAGTAGGCAAAATAAAAGCCAAATAGATTTTCTCTTAACTAGGAAGAGGGATTGTTTATTTTATAAGGATTGTAAAGTTATCTTAAGTCAAAAGTTTGTATACACAACAGAATCTTAGTATTAGATATATATGTAGTAAACAATGGAAGAGAAGCAGCAACATTAATCAACACAAGAAGACTAGGTGGTGGAGTTTGAAGGGAGAAAATATTGTAAAATTCAAAGATAAAATGATCAAAGAGTGTGATTAGATTATAGGGGATAAGATAGGTGTGAATACCATTTGGAAGAATGGCTAACTCTATCATAAATATAGTAAAAGAGATTTTAGGTGAGACTGAAGGAAGATACTCTGACAGTAAAGAAAGTTGGTGGTGGGATCAAGAAGTCCAAAAAGTCGTGAAGGCAAAAAGAAATTGGTATAAAATATGCAAAGTTGTGATTACACAATAGGGGATAAGGTAGATGAAAGTTTTTGTTTGGAAGAATGGCTAACTATCATAAAACCAAATTGTCCAGGGAGGAAGAGGGGGAATGCAGAAAACAAAGAGGGTTCATCAAAATTGGTGAATGTAGTGGAAGAAGGAGACTCGAAGAGTGGTGATGGTGATATGCTTTCGGTTTCATCCGGTTCAAATCGTTTCACGGATTCTTGGATTTTAGATTTGGCGTGCTCATATTATATGACATCAAATAAAGACTTACTTACAGGTTGTTCTGATAGGAAATGCAAAATTGTCGAAATAGGGAATATCAGAATCAAAATATTTGATGGTATTGTGAGAACGTTATGTGATGTTAGGTATATACTGGAGTTAAGAAAGAATTTGATTTCATTGGGTACTTTAGACTGTAATGGGTTTAGTTACAAGTCTGCTAGTGGGTAATGAAGGTGAGTAAGAGTGTTCTGACCGTGATAAAGGGGCAGAAATTACAAGGGAATATTTATACACTGTTAGATACCACAGTTGTAGAGTCTGAGTCGGATAGTAGTCTTGTGGCATATGCAGTTAGGGAATATGGGTGTGTGGGATGATGAAACTTCATAAGAGAAATTTTTTGAAGGGTGTCAAAACATGCAAGCTGAATTTCTGCGAGTATTGTGTCCTTGGGAAATAGAATAGTGTGCAGTTCATGACAGCCACGCACAAGATGGAGGGAATTCTTGACTACATTCATTCAGATGTTTTGGGGCCGGTAAGAGCAGCATCACAAGGAGGACATATGTACTTTGTGAGTTTTATGGATGATTACTTACACAAGGTTTGGGTATACTTCATGTGGCACAAGTCAGAGACGTTTTCCAAGTTTAAACTATGGAAAGCTAAAGTGGAAAACCAGACCGGGAGGAAGATCAAATGCCTTGGGTCAGACAATGGTATTGAGTACACTGATTCGAGTTTCAAGGAGTTGTGTGAGTAGCATGGCATTAGGAGACATTTCACAGTACGCAAGACACCACAACAAAATGGTGTGGTGGAAAGGATGAACCGAACTATAGCTGAAAGAGCTTAGTGTCTCAGGTTGAATGCAGGTTTTGCAAAGAATTTCTGGGCAGAAGCAGTAAATATGACTTGTTTTCGTGATTAACAGTTCACCAAGGGCAGTACTAGATGAGAAAGTTGGAGAGGAGGTGTGGACAGGCAACGCGGTAGACTACTTTGGTTTGAGGGTGTTTGGATGTCTAGTCTTTGTGCACGTTTTTAGTGAGGATAAATCGAAGTTTGATGCAAAGTCTAGACAGTGCATCTTTCTGGGATATTAGAAAGGGGTGAAAGGGTTCAAGTTGTGGGATCCGAAGGCAAACAAGGTGGTGATTAGTAGAGATATGGTTTTCGATGAGAAAGTCATGTTGCAGCGTACTTAAGAAGAAGAGAAACATGTGCTAGAAAACTGCAATAACAATGAGCATGTGGTGCAGGTGGAGTTAAAGACTCAAGGTGGAGATGACGATGTTTAGAATGCAGGGAGTTCTAGCTCGAGAGACCAGCAGCACCACAGTATAGCTATAGACAGGCCTAAACGCACTATCAGACCACCCTTTAGGTATGGTTTTGATGATTTGGTTTCTTATGCACTCATTACTAGTAGCGGAGATCCTACTACTTTTCAAGAGGTGGTGCATAGCCAAGAGAAAAGTAGATGGATAGGTGTTATGGTGGAAGAGATGGGGTCTTTGCATAGGAATTAGACGTGGGATACTCACAGAGGAAAGGGGTTGATTATGATAAAATCTTCTTCCCTGTGGTCAGACATACTTCCATCAGTACAGTTTTGGGATTGGTGGCATATTTTCGACATGCATTTGGATCAGATGGACATAAATACAACGTTTCTCTATGGTGATTTGGAGGTTGTGATTTACATGATACAGTCTAAAGGGTTCAGTCAACCTGGACAAGAGAACTTGGTCTATAAATTGAGGAAATCATTGTACGGGCTGAAGCAGTCTCCGAGGCAGTGGTACAAGCAGTTTGAATTCTACATGATCGAGATTGACTATAGGAGATGTGAGTATGATTGTTGTGTGTATGTTTAGAGTTTGGATGATGGTTCACTTATTTTTATGTTGTTTTATGTGGATGATGTGTTGATTGCTGTAAGGAGTTTGACTGAGGTCAAAAATTTGAAAACCTTGTTGAGCAATGAGTTTGACATGAAATATTTGGGTGCGGCCAATAAAATTCTTGGGATTGAGATTCGCAAGGACAGGGCTTTAGGGAGATTGTGGTTATCTCAGGGTAGCTATGTTGAGAAGGTATTGGAGAGGTTTAGCGTGAACAATGCAAAACCGGTGAGTATACCGTTGACGAATCATTTGAGGTTGTCTACCGCCCAATGCCCAAAGAGAGACAATGATGTTCATGACACATCAGAGGTCCCATATGCTAATGCAGTGGGATGCTTGATGTATGCTATGGTTTGTACGAGATCGGATCTAGCACAAGTTGTTAGTGTGGTGAGCAAGTTTCTTTCAAATTCGGGTCGACAGCATAGGGATGCAATCAAGTGGATTTTTAAATACTTAAGGGGTACTACTGACTATGGCGTCATGTTCATCAGAAAACAGGGTGATCCCTTAGTGGTAGGATATGTGGATGCAAACTATGTAGGGGACTTTGATGACAGGAGGTCTACCACAGGGTAGATGTTCACCTTTGTGGGAGGATCTATTTGTTGGAGGTCCATGGTTCAGTCACTTGTTGCATTATCTACTACTGAATCGGAGTATATGACAGTGGTTGAAGCTACCAAGGAAGCGTTGTGGCTTACAGGATTGGTCAAGGAGTTGGGTATTCAATAAGGTGGAGTTCCACTACATTGTGATAGTCAGAGTGCCATATATTTGGTGAAGAACCGGGTGTATCATGCGAGGACCAAACACATAGATGTGAGGTTCCCCAGAATCAGGGAATTGATTTTTTCTAGTGAACTACTGCTTGAGAAAGTTCACACTTCTGAGAATGCAGCAAATATATTGACAAAGCCTATTACCGCGAACAATGCTTGAACTTCAATAATGTCTCTAGTTGTTAGATGGGAGGCATCCCAATCTATTGTCCTAGGTAGAGTTGCGGGTTATGCTTTCATATTTTTCTAAGAATACTTGCCAAGGTGGAGATTGTTGGAGTATGTAGCTCATATTGAGTGGAATGCATTCACAGGGAAAACTTAGTGAGGAAAAACAAGGAAGCCGGACTACAGGAAGAAACAATCCATAGTTTAGTCGACGGTTACATCGACGGTTTATCCTCGGGAGGAAACCATCGACATTTTGTCTGACACCATCGACGGTTTTGTTCGGCGCTGTTTTTGAATTTTGAATTGGGAAGATCAATAGGTTAGGGATTCGGAGGCAAAACTTTCAAAGGCTTCCTAATCCCTTTGTATGTATATGGTTAGTATATATACAATGTTGTAACCCTGGTTTTATGATGATAGTAAAAATCAGCCACCGCTTGCTTCTGTGGACATAGGCACATTGTCGAATCACGTTAATTATTGTGTCATTGTTTATATGCTTTTACTATCTGTGTGTGATTGTGTTTCCATATTGTTCATCGTTGGTTGCCGTATTACACAATCTGGAACAGTTTTCCGCTGCGCATTGATTTGCACAACACATGATTTTTATTAACCTAAAGAAAGCCTATGATAGAGCTCTTAGGGAAGTTCAGTGGGTTTAAAAAAAAAAAAAAAGGAGTATTTAGTAGATATACTGAGGTCATAAGGATATGTATGATAGAGTAAAAACTAGCAATAGAATTGTAGGAGGGGAATCTAGATGTTTTCCAATCAGAATAGGCCTACATCAAGGTCCTTCTTGGAGTCTATATCTTTTTGGTTTTGTGATGGATGAACTCACTAAGAATATTCGAAAGGAGATCCTTTGGTGTATGTTGTTTGCAAATGATATTGTCTTGATTAATAAAAGTAAGAGTAGGGTGAAATCTAAGTTAGAATTTTGGAGAACCACTTTAGAGTCTAAAGGTTTTAGGATAAGTAAGAATAAGACAAGAATATATGAAATGTAATTTCAATAACATAAGAAAGAATATTGGAGAGAAGATTAAACTTGATAATCAAGAAATTAATAGCATTAGTAGATTTCGATATCTTGGATCTATTATGCAAGCAAAAGAGGAAATTGAAGAGGATGAGTTAAAAGTATATTAGGTAAAATGGAGTAGTGCGTCAAGCGCATTGTGTTGTGTAACTTAAAATTAAAATGAAAGTTTTATAAGATGGTTATAAGGCTAACATGCTTTATGGGTTAGAATGTTGGGAAACTAAGAAACATAAGATGTACAAAAAGTAAAAGTTGTCAAAATGTGAATGTTAAGGTGGATGAGTAGTATAACATTAAAAGATAAATTAAGGAATTAGTATATACTCAATAAGTTGGGCATAACATTGATCGAAGACAAGGGAGGGGTGGCTTAGATGGTTAGGGCATTTGGAACACAGGCCTAGTACTGCACCTGGGAGAAGGAGTGAGGCCTAAAATAACTTGGTATGAGATGGCGAGGAAGGATTTAATAGCTCTGAAGCTAGCAGAGAAAAATTCTCTCTATTAGGTGAATTGGCGGAAAAGGATTAATGTAGCTCTCCCCACCTAATGGGACTTGAAGGCTTCTTGTTGTTTTTGTAAGCTTTTTTCAATTACCCCATTCAACTTATTGAGCTTATTCATCACCTTACATAGAGCAGCTGCCGACCTTATCCAAATCTGCTTTTGTCATTAGAATGTAAGGTGACATTTCAGAGAAACTCACAATCTATTTAAAAAAAGGTGTTTTATTTTTTTATTAAATAAAAAAAGAGGATAAAATAAGGGAAAAGAAAGGCCAAATTGGATATTTTATTTCTTTGTAGAGTAAACCACAAGCAAATTTCTGATGGTAGTGTTGAAAGTCTCAAGCTGTCACCCAAATGCGGATGCATGACTTCAAGTCTGGAGAATGATAACCTCGTTAAAGATGCTTAAGGTTAATATTGCTGCAGGATCCCACTTGATAAGAAGTACTAGCTATGGACCATTTTGTTCAAGGATAAAAACATAAAGTGAAGAATACAGTGTGAATAGTGGAAGAAAACATTATAATATTTTTTTAATATTAAAGTGGCTTTTAGTAAATGACTAAATTTCAATAATTTTGCAAGTTAAGGATGTTTAAAATGGAAGAGAGAGAGAGAGAGAGAGAGAGAGAGAGAGAGAGAGAGAGAGAGAACTGTACTAGTAAAAATTGAATGAACGATGTGCATGATTTCTATCAAAATGACAACAAAATGGAAAGAGAAATACGGGACACATACCAAGGTATTGGACAAGTACCATCATGTGTGTCATCTCTGCTGTCATTTTCACTTATCCCCAGGGGTTCTGCTATTTGATGGATGCAGATGTTGATTTCTTGTCATTGTAAACCATTGTAGCAACTGGTCAAGTCTACTCATATGTATGTGGGTGGTGTGAGGTTGACAGCATTTAGATGTGGGTGTCTACTCTATACTCATCTGAAACTGTTGGTGGTTGTCCGGGCAAACATAAAGTTAAAAGATGCATACCCCAAGAAAAATTAGATAATCAGCTCATCTAAGGTGGTGAATTCATCTCTATGACTTAGGGAAAACCGTAGTTGGTTGGGGTAGTAATTTTATAAAAAAAAAAGTAGTTTTTTTTTAATTTAGACCATAGGAAAACCAATAGAGGAAGAGAGAATAGAAGATGCAGAATGTCACAAAAATGATGAGCCAATTATGAACCATTCAACTTTCTTTACTGCTTAAATCTCTTTTGTAGTTTGTGGAGATGTTGATCCATTATGTAATAGAAAAGAATATATTGCTTCCTTCTATTAATTCTTGTTTATGTTTAGCTGTGTATTTCCTTGTGTAAATGCAGGTACCCGGATTTTTGAAGATTAGGTACATTGGACAGACCACACTTGGCAGTGCAGCCATATTTGGTCTTTTCTTGGGCGCAGGAAGCCTAATACATTGTGGAAAGTCTTACTAAACTTGTGCTCGATCTTTACTGAAAAAAAAAAAAAAACACAGTTTAATTTTGTTCTGCTTGCTGAGGATTGATTCGCGTAGGAGAGTAAACTTGCCTTTGGGTGATATGAATGGAGACTGCTGCTTGTAGGTCATTTTTCCTACAGTGGAATTCCATTGTTTTCTTGTTTCTTGTTTTCCCCCTTATTTCCAGAAACAGGTTCATGGTGACCAGTGTTTCCCTTTGTTGGTGTTTCCATTTATAGTGGAGCTGAGTACAATTTTTTAATTTATTTTATCAATTATTATAGGCCACATCTTATAATTGAGATTACAATCAAGACAATAAGAATGGGATTGAGAATGGAATTGCTAGAAAATCCCCCCTTGGCAAATCGCTTATCTGTCAAAAAATAATAATAAAAAGAAAAAAATAGAAAAGGACAATGGGATTGCTTGAAGAATTTAAAAGTGGGCAATTTTTTATGCCCAGTGTGAAAGCATTTGTTGGGATGCAAAGAAGAGTAGTGCACACTTTGGCAGTAATTGGATAATATTGGTATGTTGAATTGAGGCATTGAAGCCGTGTGGGATGTAAATCTTGAGCTGATTTATTTTAGCCCTTTTGTTTCCCTGCATAAAATTTAAGTCATACCACAGTTTTAAGAAGGTGTGGCATTTGCATTATGCCACCAATAACTGGATTTCATGTGCAAAATATTCTTAAGCACACTCTTGGTGAGAGCCAATTTGGTTGTAGGGTGATGAAACCATTGACGTTATTGTTTCAACATTTTGGCTTTTGTAAGGAGCGTCTTGTTTGGTTAGCCCTTGGTTTAATTATTGTCACCAATTTTTCAGTGGCCCTTTGGATTATGATGTATGAATTTAGCAAGAGGGTATGGTTTTTGTTAGTGTAATGTGTTTGGAAGTATAATGGCACATTCAGTTTGTGAAATGGAATGAGGTAAAAAAATATGTGGTGAAAATTTAAATATAAGATATGAAGAAATCAAGTGAAAAGTTAGCTTTCGATGTCATTTTATTCCTATGTATGTACAAAACGTATAAGATGAGATTGAAGATGGGTGCTTTGCCCTAATATATTTATGGTCATATTTTACAGCATTTTGGAAAGTAGAAGACTTATAAGCAAAGGGAACAGCATTAAATTGACATTAACATTACAGAGGTATTGTTTCTGTTTCTCATTTTTTTATTTGTACTAACAGAAAATTTTGACAGCGGATTTATTTATCTTTTATTATTATTATTATTATTATTATTATTATTATTGTTAATTTTTCCATTATTTTTGTAAAAATTGAGAAAAAGAATTTTATGATTTTTAATTGTTAACTTGTTACAATAATTCAGGATCACTTGTGTAGATTGTTCAACTTTTTAATTAAAATTAAATTAATGAATGAATTTAAAATATAATAATTTTAATATTTGTTAAAAAAATTTGAAAAAGCAGCCATTCAATTTTTTTTTCAATTATCATATTAAAATAAAAAAATCAACATATTTCTAAAATTTTGAAAAAAAATTTATACTTTCATTTAAAATATATATATATATATATTTTTTTTTCAATTTTCAATTGTTGTGTACAATTAAATTTTTCTTGGAGCATTGAATTTTGATGTTTATGTTAATTAATATTTTCTCGTATTTTTTGGCATTCCTGTCATTTGGTAGTTTACAAAAAAATATAAAATAAAATGTATTATCACTTTTACAAAAAAAAACATGAATCTATAACAAAAAATATACAATAAATTACTTCCTAAATTTTGTCAAAGGAATGCATATTCCTTTCTTATTCTATATTGAATAATGAACAAAATAACATAAATTTTTACATGAGTTCTTTCTAAACAATTGCATCTCTATAATTTTCATTACAAATTATTCATGTTTTCTACACAATAAAAGACATCCTTAGTGTTGTAAAAAACGAATTGCACAGCGGAATATATAGGATCAAACACACACAATACTTGATAAGGAAAATATAGAAACAATCCACAACAAATATACAAAAGCAATAACAACACAATACGCAAGGAATTATGTGATTCGACAAAGCCTACATCCACAGGAGCAAATGACAACAATTCACTTTCTTGTCCAAAGGACATAAACAAATACATCGATCATGTACAACCAACCTCCATATACATCTGAGACAACATCTATATAAAGTTCTCAGAGGTTTTTCCTCCAAACTCCAACTAACTTAACATCCCTTATTCAAAATTTGAAATCTGCACTAGATTCTTCAAGCCAAACTGTCAACGATTTCAGGCAGAGAGTAAAATCTCTTAAACACTACTCCAAACCGTCGACAGTTAGAGAGCTACCGTCGACAATTTCCCTAATGCATCTTGATTTCCTTCTTGCTTTCCCTTTGTACATACTTTCCACTCAATATGTGAGTCACATATCAAAGTAAATATTTATCATTAATCAAACCTCAATCCCACTCTATTTTTCCCTTTCAAGAAATCAACTACTAAGAATTCCCTCCAACATGAATCACATTTAGTAAGAACTTTTTTGACATCGAAGGTAGATGCAAGGCTAACATTTTCATGTGTATGCAAGCTCGCACTACCAAGACAACGAGATATCATATACAAAGGATGGAACCAAGTAAAAAAAAAAAAATTCACTAATACCATGTTTGGTTTGTAAAATAAAATAGGTAAGAATAGAATGGAATAAAAAACTTAAATGAAGAGAATAATGAAATCAAGTAATAAATTTGATTCATCCATTAGATTCCATTTCATTCAAAATTTTTAAAAATTTCCAAAATCAAAAACTCAAGGCTCCACGTTTTCAAGCATTAGCCTAATCAAATGCTGATGTATACATAGATACTACAATCATGATGAAAAAAAAAAGGCACAATAAGACAAATTTAATTAGTTACCCATTGTCACATACACCAAAATAGAATGTATGACCAGTGAGATGAAATGAAAAATTAAATGCCAAATGTACAAAAGTAAAAAGACCAATTACATTCTTGTATCAAACAAATCATTAAAAGCATGGAACTAACAAAACCAGTAAGCTTTCTAAACAACAGCCACAGTTCTAAACATTTCAGTGATTGATTTATCACCTCCCCTCTGATTTAATCCTGTGTTAAAACCTTGCAAGCAACCAACCATTTTCCCTTCAAGCAAACAAATGATCAGAATTAACTGAGAAAGATATATGAGTCTTATGGATAAAAAAGGGGTTCTGAATTGTTTATCATGAACAAGGAAAATGCAGAAACATGTCCTCATTATCATCCTTCAGCTGAAATTCAACTGGCTCAAATGCAAAAGGGGAGGTTGGAGGAGAGTCCCAGTGTACCGGAGAAGATTGAGGGGAGTCCCATTCAGGAGAAGAATGCAACCAATGAGAGAATTCAGACATGGGTAGTTCCACGGGTTCAGGGTAGCAGCGTGGACTATCCTGATCATCCTGAAGCACAAGAAAATAAATGAATAAAAATAAAAAACCAAAAAAAAAAAAAAAAAAAAGGCAAGAAGGAGTAAACACTAAAGCTTGACCAAGTAACACTGAAAAATTTACTTTTGAACAAAGTCTCATCATCCCAACTCCCAAGCTATATTAGTTTCACACCAGAAGTATAGCTGCTGCTTTAGCTATTTCAAGAAAAATGGCAAAGGTACAACTATTCCACTTTGAATTTTTTTTTTCCATGCAAATGAGCAAATAGCCACAAAAATAAACTAGGACATCATGTTATAAGTTCTGGTCAAAGTATATGTAGCTGATGATTTTAAGTCATCTTGGGAGTAGGTGTACAACTAGTCTCTCTATTCCAACAATTTGGGTCAACTGATTCTTAATAACTAAGATTAGATAAAATAAAGAGTTTGCGATAATGCTACCTTCGCTTCTTTAGGATCAGGATATTCAGCAGGAAATACAGAATCTGCGCAATAAAAAATGAGCTTAAGAGCTTGAAATCATATGTAAATACTAAAAAAAAAAAGGTAAATACCAGCATGAAAATTTTGAAAACTTTTGCCTTAATGTCTACTGCAGAACTTTTTTACATTCAGCAATTTTAGCTAATTTTCACACTCGGACAAATCTTTGAACAGAGATAATTGCAATTATACCGCAGCGCAGATTTAACTGTGTCGCTAAATTCCCCATCCCACTCTAATAAAAATGGTTGACTCGTGTAAGATTCCTAAAGGAAGTGCTCATGACTTACCTCCCACTTTCCTCTTCCTATGATCCATGTTTATATGTGACAAAAATCATGAGAAATCATTCTTCAATAAAACCTCAATAGCAAGATCATTAATTTAAAGTTCAAAAGCATGAATTAAGAACCAATATCACATTGCTAAGTTGAAAATAGAGGAATGTATTTAAAAAATCATAACTTTACAGAATAATATAGAAAGCTCTTTCTCATATCAAATGAGGCCAAAAAAATAACAGAAATTATGAATTGTGTTCACTATAAATTAAATTATTCAAACACATGTTCCATCCTAACCATGAGGACATGAGCAAGTAAAAACCTTTGAAAAACCAAAACTGAAGCAAAAATGGAGGCAATAATACAGGCCTAGATACCATGTCCTGGAAGAAGAGTGTCCAATATAAATCCAAGTGGTAATGCTGCTTGCTGTGCCTCAATGCATTTTTTGTGATCATGCAAAATCATTTCCTCTGCAATGTTAAACTCCTCTGATAAATTCTTTTTCTTCGAGGATACTTCCTGAGGAAGAGTTGATTTGTTGGTAATATCATTAAGTGCTTTACGACTTCCAACCCCAGCTTTGAGTTTCTTGGCACCTGTTCTAAAGCTCTTGGTTTTATTATCAGCTGCTACCTCTACAAGAAAAAAAAAAAAAAACTTTCAATTTAGTTTTGTAGAGGTTAGGTTAGCTATAAATATGGAAAAGTTTTAGAAAGCCCTCTTGACTGATCAAAGTACCAAAACAAATACTAATATATGTTTTGACTAGCTCGCTATCCACTTTTAAAAACATTATTTGGCTCTCAAAATCCTTTCTATCAGGTTTTATCACATCATTTCAGATTAATATTCTAGTGTCCCCTTGCGGGCCAATACAAAAACTTAACTATAGATGCAAGTGTAATACTTTTGTGGTGAATGCCCAAATTCTCATTCTGAATCAGCATCTGCCTTTGAGTGCATTGATTCGCCATTGTTTCTTATGCAGTAGAAACAAAGACTTGAATATTATATTCTGCAGCAAATTAGCAGCATAATTTATTATCAGAAAACAAGTTCATAAAATAGAAACAACGGGGCGTAAGAATAGATATTCTAATTAGAAGACAAAAGTTCTGCCAGAAAGATGGTTCAAGGTGTACAAATAATTTTAACCGGCAGTACAAGTTATGACATAAAAGGGCCACATGATTTACAAAATGGACTCAAATATTTGATGATGGCTTAGACTAGCAAACAAGAGATAAAGCTTACTGAGAATTCAACTCCATCATAATTCAAGTATATTTGAATATACTGTATATAAATGTGGGAAACACTCTAATTGGTGAACAAAAAAGAATAGTAATGGCAGTGTAAGAATGTGAAACATGTGCATCCCCAAAGAAGGGGGTCTCAAACAAGACACTAGGCGGAGGAAGGGGAAAACAAGTACGAATACAACAACAACAAAAACAACAAGCCTTAAGTCCCACTAGGTGGGCTACATGAATCCTTTTCCTCCAATTCAACTAATCGAGGCCGTTTTCCTCTATTAAATTAAGGGCTATTAAATCCTTCTTGAATCCTCACTGCCTCATTCCAAGTTGTTTTACGCCCATCCCTACCCCTTTTCATGCCAGAAACAATAACTAACTCACTCCTTCTCACAGGCGCTCTACTAGGCCTATGTCTCAAATGGCCAAACCATCCATGCCGTTCCACCTTTATCTTGTCTTAGACTGGGGTTATGCCTAAACTATTGCGTATATGCTCTTTTTTTACTTTATCTTTTAATGTTATACCACTCATCCACCTTAACATTCGCATTTCAAAAACTTTTACTTTTTGAATACATTGTTTCTTAGTTGCCTAACATTCTAAAGCATAAAGCACAGCCGGCCTTATAGCCGTCTTATAAAACTTCCCTTTTAATTTTAAGAGTATTCTATAGTAACACAACACACTTGACACACTTCTCCATTTTGCCCAACCTATTTTAATTGTATGTACTACATCTTCTTCGATTTCCCCTTCTGCTTGCATAAATCCAAGATATTTAAATCTATTAATACTATTAACTTCTTGATTATCAAGTTTAATCTTCTCTCCACTACTACTTCCTATATTACTAAAATTATATTTCATATAATCTGTCTTATCCCTTCTTATTCTAAATCCTTTAAACTCTAGTGTGGTTCTCCAAAGTTCTATATTAGATTCCACTTGACTCCTACTATCATCAATCAACACGATATCATTTGCAAACAACACGCACCAAGGGATCTCATTTTGAATATTTCTAGCAAGTTCATTAATCATTAAAGTAAAAAGATAAGGACTCAAAGTCCAACCTTGATGTATACATATTGTGATTGGAAAAACTCTAGATTCCCCTCCGACTGTCTTAACACTAGTCACTACTCTATCATACAAACCCTTAATGACCTCAGTATATCTACTGCAAACCCCTTTCTTTCTAAAGACCCACCAAAGAACTTCCTTAGGCACTCTATCATAACATTTATCTAGGTCAATAAAAACCATATGCAAGTCCCTTTTCAAGTCCCTTTTTTTTCCCCCCTAAACTTTTCCATTAAGCTTCTTCAAAGATAAATAGCTTATTTGTTGATCTCTGAGGCATACAACCAAATTGATTTTCTGAAATCTTCTTTTCTATTCCTATTCTATGTTCAATTACCCTTCCCCATAATTTCATCGTATGATTCATAATCTTAATTCTATGAATTATTACAGTTTTGAATATAGCCTTTGTTTTTGTATAAAGGTACTGACGTACTTTTTCTCCTTTCTTCTAGCATTTTCTTAAGTTTTTATAATAATGTTGAATAGATCAGTTAACGAAATATTTTATTTACCCCAAACTTCAATTGGTATTTTATCAAGTCTTATAATTATTCCATGTTTCATCTTTTTTAATTTCATCTTTACTTCAAGAACTCTAATTTTGCAAATAAATCTCCTAGTTTTAGTCTTCTCCTCATTTGTCACTTCCAAGTTCAATCTTTTATTTTAGTTTTCATTAAACAATTTATCAACGTATCTTTGCCACCTCTCTTTTATGTCTTCTAATCTAGTTAAGACATCACCATTCTCGTCCTTTTTGCATTTTACATCACCAAAATCTTTGCATTTTCTTTTTCTAACTCTAGTAAGTTTATAAATGTCTTTTTCTCCTTCTTTTGTATCTATTCCAATATATAAAGTATCATAAGTCCTATGTTTGGATTCACTAATAGTTTTTTTTTTTGCATTTTTTTCTCTCATCCTTATGTTTTTCAAGATTTTATATATTTCTACAATTTTGCCATATTTTATATCAAATTATTTGTGTCTTAACGACTTTTTGTACTTCTTGATCCCACCACCAACTTTCTTTATTACCCGAGTATCTTCCTTTGGACTCACCTAAAACCTCTTTTGCTATCCTTACGATAGAATTAGCCATTTTATTCCAAACAATATTTACAAAACTACATCTACCTTATTCCCTATAGTCCAATCACACTCTTTAATTATTTAATATTTGAATTTTACTATATTATTTCCCTTCAAGCTCCACTATCTAATCCTTTTGTGTTGATTTATGTTACTCCTTTTCTTCCATTTTTTAATACGTCTATCTAATACTAGGGCTTTATGTTGTGTAGCCAAGCTTTTACCTTGGATAACTTTATAATCCTTACAAGATAGACAATCCCCATTCCTAGTTAAGAAGAAATCTATTTGACTTTTATCATATCCACTCTTGAAAGTTATTAAGTGTTCTTCGCTTTTTATAAACCGAGTATTCAATATAACCAAATCATAAGTCATGGCAACATCAGCCTCTCTATAGCCTCCATGTATCCTCTCATAGTCTATATTATCCTTTCCAATGTGTCCATTCAAATCAGCTCCTATGTCTTTTAGACATTTGTATCCCTTGTAAAACACTATTCATATCTTCCCAAAATTGTCTTTTAAGATTTTCTACTAAGCATATTTGGGAAACATACGCATTCATGACATTCACTGTTTCTAGGCCTAGAGGTATCTTGATTTTCATGATACTATCCCCTATTTTTTTAACATCTACTATATTATCTTTTAGATTTTTGTCTACAATAATTCCCATCCCGTTTTTATGTTTCTCTTTTTCAATGTACCAAATTTTAAATCCTGATATTTCAATTTCTCTATCTTTCTCTCCTACCCATTTCATCTCTTGAAAGCAGAATAAGTTTATTTTTCTTCTAAACATTATTTCCACTATTTTCATACTTTTGCCCGTAAAAGTCGCTATATTCCAAGTTGCTAATCTAATCTTAGTTTCTTGTGCTTGTGCTAACTTATTAGCCTTCTCCCTTCTATACTGACCCAATCTATTCCTTTGACCTAGGTAAATTTGGTAAAATTCATGATAATAAGATCTAACAAAGTTTTACGTTGACTATCAACTACCTAACACAATCCTACCCCTTTGTCCAGGTCTGGGACCAACTGTATGTGCAAATATAATTTGTGTTACATAGGTGAAGTACAAGTTTGAATGGAAAACACAAAAAAGTATATATTAAGCCTACATATCATAAACACAAAATCTCCACTATTAACCAGCAATTAAATAATAATAATAATAATAATAATAATAATAATAATAATAGCAATAAGAAAAGAAATAATAAGAAAGGAGAAGATCTCACCGATGGTTGAACTAAAAGATAATGACAATCAATTGAAAATACTACAATAAGTACCCTTTCAAGCCGAAAATTTGATCCTACTAGCGAAAAATCAATCAAATAATATTGAAGTAATGGGAATTGCAAGAATTCTTCAATCAAAATTCAAGATTCACATTTGGCGATAGAGTTGAGTAGTATATGGTATTGACATAACCTCTCATTGGACTCACACCCCCTCACACATAATCTTGATCAAAGATGGATGCTCTTTTTCGACACAATCTTGAGCTAAAATGTGCAATTTTGCTAATTTTTAGTCGATATTCTATCGACTCAAATTCTTTGGAAGAACTTTACAATTTGGCGTTTCAAGAGAGAAAAAAATACGTAAGTGCAAAAAACAAAGAAAATTTGAAGATTTGATTTCTTCACTTCCAAGAAAATAAAATACAGGAAGTGGGTATTGTTTGTAACTCAAGATGTTAGACCAGACAAGTCAAATGATGAAGAAAAGAAAAAAAGAAGAGAGAAGCTCTGCAAGATGACAAAAACTTGTAAAAGAAACTACCTTAAAGAACATCAAAAGGATGGAGAGAGAGCGTAGGGCGGCGGGCAGAGTCCAAGATGTCAAATTTCTTGACTACTATGGTGAACAACGACTGAACCCAAACGAAAACTCATATTAGTTGAACAATTTTATTGATACCAAAAGAAATATACTAAGAAAGAGAAGAATGAAATTACAACATAGGAGATTTTGGGCAAATGTTTGAACAACAAACACAAGTAAACAAAAAAAATCACATAAATAAAGGCTACAGTCATCCTGGGTAAGTATTGAATTTAAAAAATACAAAACTGATAATAAGTAATGTTAATCTTGACCCAACTGTGCATCCAAACACTAGAGGCTTAAGTCATGAAAACAATCTCTCCAAATGTGTAGGTGAGACTCTGTACATCATGTGCCCTCGAGACTCCTAATGGTGTGGAAGCCTTGTGAACTGCCTGTTACATTTTCTTTTAATAAACTGATTAATAAGTCCTATTAATAATGACTAGTATAAAAGCATTGTTTGATTATGTTCAAAGATAAGTATTAACTGAACAAGTGGTGTGCTTTGTTACTCATAATTATAATCGCAGTAGTTACTAAATTAATACTTGAAGCCACAGCAAAACACAACCTTGCTTACACAAGTAATAAGACGCACACAAAAGACTTAAAGACGGACCAATACAAAGAAAACAGAGAGAGAGAGAGAGAGAGAGCCACTCGTCTAACAGAAAAAAAAAAATACCCAAAACAAAGGGAAATGGAAAATAGACAGCGTAATGTTTCAGAGAACAGACACCTTGACTTTGACCACATTTTATCTTCGAACAATCTCGAATGCAGAAACCAGCAAAATCTAGCAGGATAAACAACATAAAACTAAACTATAAGAACACTGTAAACCGCGATGAACCAATCATCTATAAATTCAAATAAGAAAAAACCCGACACCAACACTGTTTGCAGGGCTATCACCCAGAAAACAAGGCAGGACAAAAAGCATGAAAAATAAATCTAATGATATCAACAATGAAAAAAAAATTCAGTTAATTTTTCAATGATTCTACAATCGCATCATTAGTAGACTGTGTTTTTTTAGCAACAAACCTTGAATTTTAAGGTAATTATTTCAAATGCCGGGGGATTGTAAGGGGCAATGGGAAGTAAGATATTGAAGAAGAAGAAGAAGAAAAAGAATGAGGGCTACTCCTATGCAATGAAGAAAGGAAGCAGAAGCATTAGCACAAAGAAAGGACAGAGTCTTCTTCTTCTTCTTCTTCTTCTTCTTCTTCTTCCGTCAGAAACAGATTAGGGTTTCTGTCAAACTTTCCAAAGAACCCCGATATCCTTTT
This sequence comes from Malania oleifera, assembly GCF_029873635.1. Lineage (NCBI taxonomy): Eukaryota > Viridiplantae > Streptophyta > Magnoliopsida > Santalales > Ximeniaceae > Malania > Malania oleifera. Next base: position 137,935,827 of record NC_080418.1, read on the forward strand.
TTTTTTTTTTCGCGCCTCGCAATCCTTCTCCGCCCTCTAAAAATTCAAAAAGTAACTAGCCATGGCACGCGCTCGGTGGAAGAAAGTGGAGAGAGAGAGAGAGAGAGGGAGAGAGGGAGATGACGAGTGGACCACGAATCATAGATGGGTTTAAATTTGGGTGACCTATTTATTTTCGGATGATTACTTTAGCTCATTTAATAAATAGGTTGGATCATTGCTTTAAAAATATAATTTATTTATTTTAAAAAATTTTAAATATTTCATACATAATGACATATTTTTTTTAAAAAGACACTCAATTTTTCTTTAAATGGGCCATAAACCATTTAAAAAATAGGTCGAATCCAGATTGATCCATTTATGAACGAGTTAGTTTGTATTAAATTCAAACTCGATTTAAACGGGTGAGTCACAAATCACTTGTCGAGTTTCGACCCATTTTGCCCACCCTAACTATTGATTAAAGAATTCAATTCCTCTCCTTTTATATTGGTCATGGACATGCACAAATGTGTGCCCTACAGTTTCCTATCTTTCAAAAAATTGTAAAAATTTACTTTAAAAATAATAATAATTATAAGGATATTTTAAAAAAATTATGAATATTTAAAATGAGTATTTTAAAATAATCATTGATAGTTATAGAGATAAATTTAATATTTTTGAAAGATAATACGAAAAGAATCTAATTTATAATAGTATAGATATATTTCAAATGAATTTTACTTTAAAAATATAATTAAATATGAGAATGAAAATAAATATTTAAATAGATATTTAATTTAATTTCTTTTCTATGTATTAAATATAGCGTTAATGTTTGTAATAGCAAAACACAAAGAGATTATTAAAAAAATTTTAATCCTATTGAAAATTTAAAAATATTTTAAAAATAAATAAAAATAAAAAATTTATTTTTCCCTGTTTACTAATTAAAGAAAGATATAAACAAAATAATGCATATACCAAATTAATGGAGAAAATTTTAATCATACGTATAATTATCATTTGATTTTTCTTAATTTCTAATTATATATACAAATAAAATTTTAGTTTCAAAATATCAAGAGAAAAATATAATTAAAAAATAAGTTTTCTTCACATTCGTTTAATTTTTCCTAAGCAAAATCATTAACCCAAATGGACCCTTAAACTTAAAACATGTTATCAAATATACTTTTTCTTTGGATAATCTAAATGAAAGATTTTCTACACAAGATTCTTTTTCATGTTTTTTTTTTAGTAGGGTGAAACATTTTTTTGCTCAATTTATATTATGATGACGAATTTAAACGAATATAATAATAACTTAAATATGTAAAAATATTTAATCTCATGCTTCTTACTAATTCATAAAACATAAACAGTTTTAATTTTTGTATAAAATAATTTAAGTCTAATGGAATAAAAAATTAATATCCCTGCCTTTTCACGTAAAATAAAACTAAAAATATTATTGATTTTCTGTTTAGATGTTTATTAATTAATACTTAATTATTTGTTCATTTATCTTAAATTTTTATTAAAGCTACACAAAACCAAAACTATTTAAGAGGTCCTACCGGGAGTCGAACCCAGGTCGCTGGATTCAAAGTCCAGAGTGCTAACCACTACACCATAGAACCTTCCTTGAGCCGTAAGTTTTTCGCCTCCTTTTTTTAACTATATATTCGTGATTAAGCAGATTCTCTTAAAACTTACTCCCTTATTATTTTCATTATATAAAATTACCTGATTTCATGAAAAAAAAAAATAGTAATCCAATTCAAAAGCAATAATATACTCGGTACATACGGAAAGAGGAAGTAACGTACGAACTTATCTTCTAATGGTTTACATCTAAATGTGTTGAAATATTAATAAAAATACGTTAAATAAATTTGTTATAATTTGTTAAAATGAACACATTTGCTATTTATTAATTATTTTTTAATAACAAAAGGCCATGGAAAAAATACCATGAAAAAAAAAAACAAATATTTCCTCACCCAAACAATGAAATTTGAGCATACAAGCAACAAAACCAAAAGAAACTTTGTACTCTCCCTTCCAATAATATTTCTTTTTTTTTTTTTTTTTAGTCGTCTTCACGAGAACATTCTAGAATTGAATTTCTACGATCGGTCAGTTTTACCCCTACTAGCCTATTTTGCCTAAAATTTACTTTTAATTCTGAAACAAATTTTAAGCATTTTGACCCTCTTTTTGTCAATTTTATGTAATTCCGGCTTCAAATTATATTATTTATTACAATTTGAGATATGATTATTTCATTTGCACTTAATGATTATCCAAAATTCTTAAAATCAATCAAAAAATGTAACAAACCTTTCAAAGGATAATATATTTCAAATTGTTTAATAAGATAAGATTCCTGAAAAACACTTCAAATAGTAAAGTATTGACATACTAATGAGAGTGCATAACGAAATTCCTAAACTTTAAGAAGAGATATGACCAAAATACAAGTGAAGTTGAGTAAAAAATTAAACAATTTAAATCAAAGACTTAAGATGTAGATCTTGGGGACATCTTTGAATGGAAGAAAACCTTTAAGGACAAAGTTGTTAAAGTAAAACCCTAATTGATTAGACAACTACCTCAAATATTTCATTTAATCGAAAAAAAAAAAAAAAGAATCAAACATTGGAATCAAATATCTTGATCCAACATACATAAAAGGATGTTTGGCAAAGAAGAAATCTTAGAAGAAATAGATAAAAAAAAACTCTAGGAAATCCCCTCACCTTCCAAGAATATACAAGACTTTGACGAAAACATTAGCATAAGTTCAAACCAAGAAAAGCACCAAGAGGATTATAAAAGTGATATTTCAAAAATTGAAGAAATGTTCAATAAACAAACCTTAAATCACCTTAAATCATGTAGGATGGACGAATAGAGTCACTGATAATTATACAATACTGATGTCTCAAACAAATAACTTTTATCCTAGATCAACAATCCCAGATCTATAATTTGAAAAAACTACTGAAACATTATATAGAGTAAATAAACAAAATTACAAATAAATTACAAAATATCAATAGCTAGAGTTTGTAATGAAGGATTATGTTTCAAGACAAGTTTCATTTTAGTTAAGACAACAATTTCACATATTGTAAGATTAGGATTGCCATTTTTGTACCAACTCACTTCATTCCAAATTGCACAAGAAGGAATTAAGACAAAATTTGGGAACAAAGATATTTTATTTAAATTTGCTCATTCACCAATATACAAACAAATTAATACTCTCAAAGACCATTCATTCCATATGGTCGGTAATTCTAGCGTCTCTAAGATAAATTAATAAGACATTGTCCAATTCTGGTTTTGCTAGAGGTTTGATTCCTCTTTTAACACATTCTATATGGCGACCTTTGTACCCTAACTTAACATATTTCTTTAAAAGAATTTTTTGAGAGTAAATGTTTGGTGTTTTGTCTAAGAAACTAACTCTTGTTTCTTTCATCTTTTGTCATAGTAGCTCCCAACTTGCAAGTTCATTGTCTTCCCAGGTGTTTCATGACTCAATATTATTTGCTCTACTTGATGTTAAGTAGATCCTGTTTTACATCAATCAAAGACTTCTTTAGATATTTGACTATTTGTATAGGTCTAACCTTGGTTTGGGATATTCTTTTCTGAAAAATCTTTTTCATAAAGTAAACTTATGATATGTTTTTCCTTTCTCAAAATGCATTTGGGAGATCGAACATATTTCTTTACTTATTTGGGTCTTAATGGATTCAACTTTGTTTTAGAAATTTTTGTGTGCAAGTCTTTGTTTAATCTTCTCAAAAACTACTTCTTTTAATAAGTTCACATGAGGCTCTTTGTCCTTAATTATAATAGAATGATCTTTGAGAGTATTAATTTGTTTATGTATTAGTGAATGAGCAAATTTAAATAAAATATCTTTGTTCCCAAATTTTGTCTTAATTCTTTCTTGTTCTATTTTGTCTTATTTTATTCTATAGGTCTTGTATTGTAGTCTCTCTAGGTTGTTAGTTTACAAATTTTCTCATTACTTCTTCTTCAAAGCTAGGAATATTAGAATTGCTTAGTTGAGTTGTTGAGTTATAGTATATTATTCTACCATTTGTCTAAGTTTTCAGAGATATTTACTCTTTATGTGGGATCTTCAATCTAATCTATTATTTCTAATATTGTACCTTAATCCTTTTTTATCTAGAGTATTTATTTCTTTTTTTCTTATGCAAAATTCTTTACCACAACATTCTTTTTTATATTATATTGAAGTTGTTAAGGATTCTAAGTCATCTTCTATTATGCTGGAGACCCCGAAGGGTTGACTTGAATAAGGTTAGTCGCATGACCGGGTTAATCAGGACAGGGGAAAAAGATATAATGTCACGCCCCGAACCCCGAAACGGGACCCAAGGGTGAAAATGTAATCTAACCTGTCCCTGTATCCGATAAAAACATCCAAATGTACAGTACAATGGATGACGATCCAACCCCATGGGGTTCCCAAGCACCCTAAACACATCCAAATACAATCACATACATAGCGGAAAAAGTCATTCTATATAACATATACAGTACCATACCAGAGTCTATACATGAGTAGAACACAGCTCTATCAAAATGTACAAACGGGTGCCCACATACATCTCAAAATGACAACCCACCAAAAATACAATCCTAACACTTACCCAAGCGCTAACCGCAGTACACCAAGACACTAGTTCCAGTTACTCAAAGGACCTGTAAAAATGTACGTACAGCAGGGGTGAGACACCTCTCAGTAAGGAAGAACACGGGTTATATTGGTGTATGGCATTTGAGTGTTATCATGATACAACATACACACAGTTAAGTGCATTCCAGTACTAATTTCCACAGTGCATACACGCACCCATACACATACACATGATCAGTAATCCTGGTGTCGTCACACTCTTCGGCTCGAAGCCGGCCCGCAACATACGGCGTTGGCCCATAGCCAACCTGCGAACACAGCGCCACCTACACATTGCTAGCCCCCGACTCCCATGGCATCGTACTGGCGCACAACTAGCGGATCCACACCCTTCGCCCTGATTTGCCGGAATAGGCTCACGCCCTCAGATATAGAGCCGGACACTCTTGCCCACATGGCAAGCGGTAAAATACACGCCCTCGGATATAGAGCCGGACACTCTTAGTACTTGGAACAATTTCAGAACCGCGTTCCTACTAGCATTTCAACATATCACACACATATGCATGCTCATATAACCAAACAAACCACACCCATTTGGTAATCTAAATCATGGTTTTCCAAACAAATATAGTTTAAACAAGTCAAGGCACGACCATCCCAATATCATAGTATAAATCAACATATACCCTCGATTTTTAACAAAACCCGGGATGCAGCCCGTCGCCCCATTTTTTCCAAAACTATAATAATGAAAAATCCATAGTTTTCCCCGTTAGATCCCCCCAAATGAGTAGCAAAAACACACACAGGACCGTGAACCATAATTCCACTGAGTCCAATTTCTAAAAAAAACCGATATAAACACAGTTCCCCTTACCTTTTCCCCGAATAACAAATCTCGAACTCTAAGGCCCCTAAATAGCAAACCGAGTTCCAAAACCTACAAATCATAGTACAGAATATGCTCACAAGACAGTTACCTATAAAACTACCAGATCAAAAATGAAAACCAAGTCTTACCTCGATTTTTTGCCAAAACCTGAAAATCTCCGAAACGAGATTTCGATCTGTAGAAATTGTAGAGAATCCTTCCACGATCCTCGTGGTAACTTCAGATTTTCGATTCCATCAATGATCAGCAAAGAAATCTAGAGAGAGAGTGAGCAGGGAGAGTTCTAGAAAGAGAGAGAGATATGATTGAAGTTTCTTAATGAAGAAGTAATGAAAATTTATATTTATAGCCCTTTGACCTGGCCCAATTCGTCGACGAAATGGTGTTCTCGTTGACGAATCTTTCACTAACTTCGTCGACGAATCAGTAGCCTCGTCGACGAATATGAGATCATCGATTTTTCCGAGACTCCTCGGCTTCTCCTCGTCGACAAGTCTCTGAATTTCATCGACGAGAAGAACAAGGTTTCGTCGATGAAATCTGGCTTCATCGACGAAATATGCCAAATTCCCAATTTGCCCCTCTTTTGTTTATTTAAACCCAGTTATCACGGTTCGAGTTCTTACATATAACGCCTCAATTTTAGAGTAGACGCCAACACTTTTGGGACTGAAGGCGAGTGCCCCAATCTTGAGGTGGATAACTCATCCTGGAACTAAGCGGCTGCCCCAGTTTCAAAATAAACAATCTCAATTTTGGGACTAAAGGCTGGTCGCCCAATTTCAAAGTAGACAATCTCAATTTTTGGAATTGAACTTGGGTGCCCCAGTTTTAGTGGTTTAACAAAGGGTGAACAAAGACTATACAACAAAAATATGTATGAATGAGTGATGTGATGTTATGCATGTCTGTTGTAAGATGAGCATGCATGCTGTTTTTTATGGTGCAGAGACATGTATGCATGTTGTATGAAGAGTATGCAGCATGTTGTATGAAGAGTATGCATGTTGCTACTTAGGATGCAAGGACATGTATGCATGTTGTATGATGAGTATGCAGGCTGCTTTTGACATATCCATGCTTCAATCTCTTTTGCCATCCCAAATACTCATTTGAAGGGAATCCTATGGAAAATTAACTTAGCGCTCTGGATCTGAATGCCTTGAAACTTGCAGGATGTCTCTTTGGCTGATGATTTTCCATTTTGATTTCTCTTGATGCTTCTGAAGGATGAGAGACAGCTTTTTTTTTTCGAATGATCATGCATTTATGACATAGACTCGCTAAATTATGGGACCATATGCACAAAATAGATGTTTGACTAGGTTCACATATCATTTTAAGGAAAAAAAAGTTATACCAGTATTCTGAGGCCATGTGATTTAAATGTTAGCTTAGCAAACTAAAACTCTAAATAAAAGACTTGACCACTTCCAATGGTTGCCTAAGTTTTCACAAAAAAACACCTTGCCTTTAATATGATACTGCCTTAAGCCAAGTATTGTTCTAAATGTTGTCCTCCTTTTACTCCCCAAAGTCAAACAAAGGTTTTCCCCATGTTATGATCTCAAGATGGTCTTTGAGACTTAAGATAAAATGTAGGCCAAGGACATGGGTTTTTGGAAGAAAAGGAAACTTTGGCTCAAAAATGGCACTTTTTCTACCCCAATTTTGCCATTTATAGCAATCTATTGACCGAACTTGTTTATCAAACAAGCTGCCTACGTACCTTTTCAGGGTCAGGTCATAACATAGTTCAAACTCAACATTGAGTCTGACAATTCATTTGAGGCAATGATACGTACTAATCTGGTCAGGACTTTTATTTGGACTGTAATGTAGGCTGGGTGTAGGTTAAAGAAAAATAGGGTTTAATGATGCTCAATAATGTTGTCTTCACCAAGGGCGACATTGGTCAAAGGTTACATATGAAGCGTGCCCATCATATTTTTCTTTGTTTCTTCTTCTCTTATTTTATTGGAAAACCTTTTGCCTTCCCTTTCATGGAGGAATCTTAACTTCTCCATATTTGGGCTTGTTTTTTTGAAACTGCCCTAGTCTGGGGTATGATCATTTGACAAGTTTTTTCAAAAAGTTGAATTTTTCAGGCTCTAAGGGCTTAGCAAAGGATTTTATTCCTTGATTTTCTTTTGGGTAGCAGAAAGATGGTCTACCATCTTTTTGGTAAATAATTGTTGTCTTAATGAATTGTCAAACTGTGACGCCCCGATTTTCGTATAATTTTTTCTAAAACAATAATAAATAAATAATTTACATGTCATCGACAACATCCATAAATAATAAATAAATACTCACTCGTATTTAATAACTTTCATAAATTGGCTACGTCAACAACCCTACTAACATCCATACGACCCGACCCGCATTGGGCACCGGGTAAAAAGTCATTTTATTTATAAAACTTAACAGCGGAAGACAGTATAATCATATCATCCAGAATACAATATCTAGAGTACTAACATACATATTTACACAATACTATATCATACCCAAAAACAATACAACCCTAGGGAATCACACCTCCCTAGTCCAAACTCAACTGTATATCAGGGATTTAGCTCCCTATGATCATGGAGCCCTATCACATGGCCTATCCCCGTTCCTTGAAAAATTTTAGATAATTTGGGTGAGACACATTTCAGTAAGAAGAAATAAATTATTTACAGTGTGTAACCATATGAGTTCAGTTATAACATGCTTTATTTTTTCAAAACAACACTTCATCTGAGAACACGCATTGATATTCACATTCACATAATCATATAAATATACAACACAAGCTTTTCTAAGCTTTAAAACCATTTCTCAAGTTTATTCATTTCCAACATACATAATTACCTGCAAAGTTCCTGAGAATAGGGAAGATTGCTCGCCCATACAAGTACTTCCCTCTGCTCTAACACGTTATGCAGCCAAGAATGACTATATCTGATACCTATCAGGGCACTCACCTTATTCAGTAAACTCTCAGGCAGAGAGTTTCACTTCGCCTCAATTATTTATTTTATAAAACACACACTCTTTCATTTCTCATAATCATTCCCCATTTTAACTCATTACATATATATGTATACATAAATTCACATTTATGTACTTTACATAATACATTAGATCACATAATTCCCATTCTCAACATATTCACGATTTCCTTACTGAGCATACCTCCCCAACAACATCAGTAGGAATCTCACACACACACACACACAGAGTCTCCATACTGAGCATACCTCCCCAACAACATCAGTAGGAACTTCACACACACACACACACACACACAGTCTCCATACTGAGCGTACCTTCCCAACGGCATCAGTAGGAACTTCACATACACACATAGTCTCCATACTGAGCATACCTCCCCAACGGCATCAGTAGGGAGTTCACATACACACATAGTCTCCATACTGAGCATACCTCCCCAACGACATCAGTAGGGACTTCACACACAATTTCCATACTGAGCATACCTCCCCAACGATATCAGTAGGAACTTCACACACAATTTTCATGCTGAGCATACCTCCCCAACAGCATTAATAGGAACTTCATAACACAATTTCCATACTGAGAATACCTCACTAATGGCATCAGTAGGAACTTCACAACACAATTTCCATACTGAGCATACCTCCCCAACGGTATTAGTAGGAACTTCATACACACAATCTTCCTACTAAGCATACCTCCCCAACGACATCAGTAGGAAAGGAATACCACCCACCCGCAATTATTGTGCGGTATTGACATATCATCAATCATATTTTAGTATATCTCAATTTAGTTCATTATAAATATTCTCATCATTTTCTGTGCACTTTCATTATCTCACAATAATATATATCATATTTCACGTATTTCCACATTTCTCAAAATACTTATATCAGTAATTTGTACAAACTCATTTTTCATGCAAATAATTTCTACTCATGTATAAATATCACATCAATCATTCTCATTCACTATTTTATCAGAAAATACACATAATTATATTTCACATTTTTCAACATACATCGTATGCCACACAGTTACATCTATTATTCATAAAATATTAATTTCACATTCCAAAATAACACAATTTAAAATTACTCAAATGCCACACAATTTATCTGATATTTATATCATAATAATTTTCAGACAAAATATCATATGCTCATTTTTACGTATTAATTCAAATAGTAATTCTAAAAACACTGCTATAATTTATTCCCCTTACCTAACTTACTGAGAGTCTCGTTAACACCCCAGATCTTACGCCCTTGGCGCCTGAAATTAACTCTTGCAATTTGCATTTTCTCCAGATTAATTAATCTATTTCTCCAAAATAATACCCATCTAACCTTCCCTAGGCTCCATATATCTCAAATTAATATTTAAACTAACATTTAATAGCCCTACTTAATTTTCTGAATTTTACCTACGGGTCCCAAATTTACACCCGCGGCGCTCACCCGGACCCTAAATTTCAGAAATTCTACTTCAACTCCAGATGCTCAATATTTTAGTATTTCTAAATTAATCCAAATTAATTAAAAATAGCCCCTTTATAACCCTCATACCTCAAATTTGGGGTTTTGTCCACAATGACCCCATGAGAATTTCGTCCCGCTAGACTTATAGAGAATCATCCATAGATTCTTGTGGTAGTGTTCGTTCATCGATTGGGCTTATAATTTGCAAGAAATTAAAGAAAAAAGGGACATTGGCTTACCCCAAGAGATACGCTTGCGTCGCTTTTACCACCGATCCGTTCCAATAGAAATGATGGCAGCAAAGAATGGAGTCCAACGGTATCTTCCGATTTTCGATCGGGCGAAAATCCGTCACAAAACTAAAGAGAGAGGGAGAGAGAATGAGAGGAGAGAGTTTAGGGGGGGGGGGGTAGCGCAGAGGTGCCTCTCTGCATCTCTTTCTCTTCTTCTATTTTTTTTTTTTTCTTTTTGTTGTTGGTTTAGTATCCTCCTAAAGGTTTAGGAGGATAGTTTATAATAATAATAATAATAATAATAATAATAATAATAATAATAATAATAATAATAATAATAATAAATTTAATTAATATTAATAATAATATATTTTATTAATAAAAATAAAAATAAATTTTAATTATTTTTATTTATTTATTTATTTTAAATCTGATTAATTAATTATTATTATTATTATTATTATTATTATTATTTGGGAATCACCCCACTAAACTTACATAGTCTCTTTTTGGGGTTATTACACAAACACTTAAAATCTCGAACCTGGTTAAAATTTTGGAGAAATGAGTTTGAGAAAAAAAAATGGTTTTATAGTTCGGGCTTAAAGGGGTTAACAAATGGTAAATCCATATTTGGTTCTTTTTGGGAATACTGATCGACCAAAGATGACAATCGATCAGTTGATTAAAGCATGAGCATAAAGACAAACACAACTTAGTGGAGTAAAAACATGATCATTTTATTGAATTTCTTTGATAAGTACATCATTTCTAGGCAAAGTATTTTTTACAGCATCAGAATTTGTAAGTGTTGGCCTTATGAGGCTTAACATCTTATTTTGATGCTAACAAACAAGTGGATCTTAACATGCTATGTCAAGTGATGTATTTTCAGGACTAAATGAAAAATGTAAGGTTAAAGAGTTCATGAAAGCTTGTACCTCAGATAAAGATAATTATATTAAGCTTGAAGCATGGATTTAAAGTTTAAAGCCTGAAGATCATGAGAGTATTGATATTAAAGAAACAGTTTCAAAGAATGAAGCCCAAGTGATCAACATGGAAAGCTCAAAGAAAGATGAAACAAGTATAAAGGTCTCAAAGAATTCAAGAATTGAAAAAGATTAGGAAATTTCATATAAGTACTTCAAAGAATTTCCATATGGATGCATAAAACTCTTAGGATAATTTATTGGACCTAAATACCTTTGAACATACTTGGAAAATATTTTTATAAGGTCAAAAATTGTTTCAAAAAGGATAGAATCAGTTTTGGAATGTAAAGCACCAAAAAGAGGATTTCTCAAATGTTGTCAATTTTTCTACATTTACATTGATGTACATTTTTATCCACAAAAAAAGATATTTATTTTAAAATGTGTTCAACATTAAAGTTTTAGAATTTTCTATTAGCTTTCATTTGACACTGAGAACGTGAAATTTGGAGTTATACATAAAAAGTTATGACCAAAATACTGAAGGGTGCTCGAAGTTGACAGCATGACAATGACTGTCAAGAACTTGACAAGCGACTACCAGTGCACTTTAAGGCATCTGTGTGTGTTTGGATAGACGACTGCCACCTTTCTGCCCCTTTAATTTAATTGGACAGATGACTGCCCAAAATAGACAGTCTACTGCCACGCGGCTGTTTTGAATTTTTTTCATAACGGTCAAATTTTTAAAAGAGGTTGCTTGGGGCTCAAAATTTGTAAAAACTTGTGGGATACTTCAAGACACTTAGGGATCAAGTTATACACTTTTTAAAGTATATAAATAAGCCTCAAAGATCATTGAATCAACACGCCAAGAATTCAAATTCTGAAAAAATTCAAAGTCTCTCTTAAATTTTCAAGGCTCTCTCTTGCTCTCAAGCTCACATATTGTGCACGAATTCAACTGAGTTGTTGCTGATCTTCTTCCACCGGAATTGTGCTACAAATTATAAATCTTTCAATCATTGAAAGAATTAATCGGTGATATACTTCATTGAGTTTCAAGTTAATTTCCATATTGTTGTTTACTTTGAAGTATATTAGTTATGCAGTAATTGGTGTACTAACCAACTCTTTGAGGAGCAAGTTCTTTGTACGCATCTATTTGATTTGTATCTTGTAAATTAAAGATTCTAAGGATTGTTTGGATCGTTGGCTAAGCAAGGGGATATTGCTTAGAGAGGCAGACTCTAGCCTAGTTAAGGAGTGACTGGATGAGGGGATATCGTTTGGAGAAGGCGGGCTCTAGCCTTAACCAAGGAGTGTTGTAAAGGTATTGTTCCTCCCGTTAAAGGAACATGTTTAGTAATCCTTTGGCGGTTTACCAAAGGCGAGGACGTAGGCTGGGTATAAGCCGAACCTCATAAAAATCTATGTCTCACTCTCTCTTTCCCTATTCTTTATTTTCAGTACATATTTAAATTGCGTGGATGGTTTAAATTTAAAATCATATAAAATACGTATATTTGGAATCAAGTAAACCTTAAAGTTTGATTTTGATTTGGGTTGCGAAAATCGAAAGGGAGTACGTTGGTTGAACCATTCTTTGCGAAAACCATATGGGAGTACGTTACTTGGCTAAACATCCCAAAGATAAATTAACTTAAGAGTTTATTTGAATTCTAAAGTTTGGAAAGAGTAATTGGATTTTATATTGAACATCATATTGAAGAAGAAATTTCATATATACAGGGCTTTGTTCAAAACTCACATTCACCATAAGGCTAAAAACATAAAAAGCTGAAAGTTACATATATTATATTGATTGTGATTGGATGGTATAAAAATTTGTTTTATATTCCAAGAGTACTAAATCTTGAATGATTTCATCAATCTAATAGTGTTGCATTGAACTTATATTTGGCAATCAAATTGGTTGTTGGTTTGAGCATTGTGGTTGATTGGCTTGATTGTCATGCCAATCCCTATAGGTTTCTATCATCTTTTCCAAGATGTTCTTGATATTTTTATTAATTGCTTCCACGACTCCATTCATTTGAGGTCTATAAGGGGCCAAGTTGTGATGTCTGACTTTGAATTGAGTGCATAGTTTCGTCATTACCTCATTATTCAAGTTTTTGGCATTATTGGAAATTATTCTTTCCAGTATCCCATACCTGCATATTATCTCCTTTCGAATGAAACGACATATCATGTTCTGGGTAACACTTGAATAAGACGTTGCTTCCACACATTTGGTGAAGTAATCAATAGCCACAAAAATGAAGCGGTGCCCATTGTTGGCTTTTGGAGTTATTGGTCCAATCACGTCCATGCCCCAAGTTGAAAAAGGCCAAGGAATAGATAGTACTTGGAGTTGAGCTGGCAGAACCTATACGCGATCTCCATAAACCTAACACTTGTGGCATTTCCTCGCATATTCTATGCAATCCTTTTCCATGGTCGTCCAATAGTAACCTCTCCTTAAGATTTTTTGAGCCAACGAATGACCACCAGCGTGGGTACTACAAACACCTTCATGAACTTACCGCACGATTAGTCGTGCCTTTTGTGACTCTACACATCGTAAGAGTGTCATGTCATGGTTCCTCTTATATAATATTTCTCCATCCAAGAAGAATCCCATAGATAGTCTCCTAATTATCTTTAGATCATTATTGGAAGCTCCTACGGGATACTTTTTCCACTGAATATAACTCTTGATGTCATGGAACCATGGTTTCCCGTCAGCTTCTTATGTTACTGCATAGTATGTCGGCTCTGCTTGCATCCTTATCTGAATCAGTTCAATCTCTAATTCAGGTTCTACCTTGAATAGAGTTTACAATGTAGCCAGCACATCTGGGATTAAATTATTTTTCCTCGGCCAATGGAGAAACTTTATAAAAAAAAAATTCATTTATAATTTCCTAAACATATTACTGATATGGTATCAAATTAGCATCTCGAGTTTCCCACTCCCCTATTAACTAACGAATGACTAAAGTTGATTCCCCTTTTACAATCAGTTCCTTAATTCCTTGGTCTATGGCGCCTTCAAACCCAATATACAGGCTTCGTACTTAGCTACATTGTTTGTAACGACTCGAATAATAATGGGATTTAAATAATAAAGAGGAAGGGAAATGGAGACAGTAACAGAAGAAGGAAGTCGATTTTGTCGACGACATTGCACTTTGGAAGGAATAACCAAGGGGAGTCATCAGAATTCGTCGACGAATACAGGGGATTCATCGACGAAGAGATACCAAGAGAGGTTTGAGCCAACTGAATTTCGTCGACGAGGACTGAATTTCGTCGACGAATTTATTAAAGGATTCGTCGACGAATGAAGTAGCTCGTTGACGAATCCTCTGTTATATAAATATCAAAATCCGGATTTTTAACTTTCTAAAGAAGCCAACTCTTTTTTCTCTCTCTCTCTCTCTCTCTCTCTCTCTCTCTCTCTCTCTTTTCGTTTTTGGGCTAGATTTACGCCCGATCGACAATCCGAAGTCACCACGACGCTCTTGGGGAAGTTCTCTCCAAATCTGCCGGAGCAGATCGTTGGTGAAAGTAAGTTGGAAATTATCCTTGAGTTGAGGTAAGGCTTTTTAAGCCAAATTTGGTCTTGCGATAGTTATAGGAAATGATGTACGCATGAAAATACTGAAGTTTAATACTGGGAGTTTTCATTTTCAGGGTATTGGTCAAGAAATCTTACGAGTGTTAGACTAGAATATTTTGGGGGCTTTCTCAGTGGCCAGGTAAGGGGATAAACTAAGTTAGTTCTTTTGAGAAAATGTATATATATATATATATATAGCATTTGATTTCAGGAAAGTAAATATGTTTACATATATATGATTTATATTTGGGAAAATACTGTTGAAAATGATGGTATGTTGAATATGTGAAAATATGTTAGTGTGGCATGAGTATAAATGTTACGAAATATTATTTTTTGGAATGAGATTATGATACGAATTTTTATAATGGGAAAATATCGGCGTACGGGCCGAGATTCTTATATACGTTTGCCGGCATACAGGCTGTGCTATGATGTGATTTGCCAGCGTACAGGCTGTGCTATGATATGTTTGCTGGCGTACGGGCCGTGCTATGATGTGATTTGCCAGCGTACGGGCTGTGCTATGATTTGCCGGCATACAGGCCGAGCTATGATAAAATGTGTAATACGGGCGTACGGGCCGATGATTTTCATGATATACGTATATATGCAAAATGATATGATTGATGTGAAAATTAATGATATGAAATATCCATGTATCATAGTTTCAATATATGTTATATGGTATCAGAACTTGGTTGGCTTGGTCTAGGTTAGCACTTGCACGATACCGTTGCTATGAGTCCATAGTCTTCGTGATCATGATATTTGTGTTAATGCCGCTATACGGAGTGGTGTGAGATTGGATGGTCGATGTGGTTTTAAGAAGTGTGTGATCGCCCTTGATGTACGGACCAGGTCAGGCAAACCCATCAGACTTACAGACTGTACTTTTGACTTGGCAGTGGTCGACCAACCATTGTCAGGTCCCACCTTCGGGCCACACAACCTAGTCATGTGGGGGTAATACATGACAACAGCCAGCTAACCTACCAGGAATATTTTTGTATTATACTTTATGAGATGAGATACGTTTATAAAAATGCAGTATGTTCTGCCATGATTTGATATATATTTATGTTTTCTCAGATTTGACAAAATAGTTACAGAATATGTTATGTATGGTATATGTAGAACATGGAATGCTCATGTTACCACACACTGGTATTAGTTTATTTTCCTTACTGAGAGGTGTCTCACCCATAAATTTTATAAACTTTTCAGGAGCCCCAGATAGGAGAGCGGGAAAAGCCCCGCTGAATTAGAACTGTTGTCTACCCTTTTTGAAGGGTAAGTTTTAGTAGGGATGGTTGGATTTTTGTAGGAAGTGTCCCTAAATTTTGATTCTTTTGGGATGTATATATTGAAATACAGTGGATGTAGTGACTCTGGTATTTGTAATAATGTGATGCATGTCTTTGTATTTATGATATTGTGAATGTATATTTTCCGCTGCTTAGGCCTCCGTTATATGTTCTGATGTATCCGTGGTACCCACGAGTCCAGGTAGATTATGATCTGCTAATCTGGGATTTGTGATATTGAATATATATAAAAATATATGGAAAATGAAGCAGGTCGTCACATTGTTGGTATATGAAAATGTGAGTTTGGCCGTAACCGGGTAATACCTTTCTTCTAGAGAAATCAACATGACCCTATACCATGTCCCCATACATTAGACGCCCGATCGAAAAGCATTACCCATCCAATCTAATCCTCTTCTTCTTGATTAATCGAATCAATATCTTTATCGAAAAATTCAAACTCCATAGGTTGATAATCCTCGATGGCTCTATTTGCCAGGTATTCTGCTATGGCATTTCTTTTAATGGCTTTCCTGGTCACATATGTGATGTCTATTCAGTTAACAACATTAACCACTGAGCGACCTGACCGGTTATAGCTGGTTTTTCGAATACGTACTTAATTAATCGGGTCCATGTTGGAGATTAATCCATGTTGGAGATTAATCAGGTAGTATAATACATTGTTGACTTTTTGAGTCTGGTCCCTATTTTGATGATAATAAAGCACATGTTTCTTATGTGTGTATTTAACATGTGAACAGGTCTATTAATTTATCACACACATAAGGAAACAACGATGGAAGCTCGTAGGACTTAAAGCCTATACGATTAAGCGCATTCCATGAAGTCAGAAGAGCAAAAAGATGAAGAAGACATTTATTTCTTATTGTAATTGCATTTATTTTTATTATTTGGTCTATAATAATGCATGCATCTGCATGATATGATTATTTGCTCAGACAGGACCATATATTAACCATAGGAAGCCACAGGACCGTAGAGTGATCTTAGGGTGAAGGTCAACCGACGTTGGATTTTTAGGGTTAACTCTCAAAAAGGCCATAGAATGACTATAGGAATCCCTCAAGCAATTAGGCTAATATCTCACATTTATAGTGTAGCGACCTGCTTATTAAATTGATTTTTTTTTACACTAATATACTACATGCTCTGATACCATGCTGGGGGTAAATCCAACCAAAACCTAAGCAGCAAGAAGCGGAAATCATGTAACATAACCATAAATCATTACATACAATACCAGAGTTCTGAAATGTTTTCCAATATATACATATATATCTGCTTTCCCAAAATACCCTCAACTAGTTAGGGTAATACAAAAATGCTCCCAAAAATGATACTCACTCTCTGTCAGGGCACCACTGAAGCCCTTCTATTTGCGAGCCTAGTCTGCTCGCCTACCTGGATCACCTGAAAAATGTTTCAACACTAGGATGAGCCAACGCTCAGTAAGAAGAAATATACTATTACTAGTGTGTGGCAAATGAGTTAACAATATTATGCTAAATTTGATTTCATATAAATATGTATAACTGGATATGTTAAGTACAGTGTAAATAAGAAAATACATCCCCTTTCCATGTTGCTTAACATAACAGTATTGTAAGTTATAATTCAAGATACTTCTAGTGTACATAAGTAGGGTCCCTGAATTTGTAAATCCATATGTATGTAATAGTAACTGAAACTGTTCCCTGTGGCTATCTGTATCATGACATGCCCCTTATGACGAGGTTGTGCAGCCCGTAGGCTGGATTTACCCTAACTGGCCAACCAGGAATAAATCACTGAACTCCGTCAGTCGACCTGCCCACCTCAACCCATATCTGGATGGGGAGCCTAACCTCTTCAAGGGCCTAGGTGGTTGACTTTACCACGTATATCTGAATAGGTGGTTGCACTCGTAAAGTAACATAGTATCTGTAGCAACAGTACCGTGCTCTGTAGCTGCAAGTCCAACAGGGTCTGATATCATATAATATATTCCTATACATAACTAACTGATTTACCATGATTCTGAAATACTGAAATAACCATGATGCTGCATAACGTACTAAAATCTGAATAACCATAACATGAAATTGCATATTCGTAATACTAGAATTCGTATAATCATGGTACTGAGATTCATAAAATCATGGTACTGAAATATCGTAAAATCATGGTACTGAAATTCATAAGATCATGATACCGAAGTTCGTATAACCCTAATACTAAAATTCATAAAATCAGGAAACTAAATTTGTAAAACATATCCCCGTACCATATACATAATCACAAGCCACACGATACTAGAATACGTAATTTTTCGTAAATAAATAAACTGTATAATATTTAGAAATTTCCTAGCATAATATATTTCCCTTACCTTAACTTTGAAAAGCCCATAGGGAATACAAGCCTAACACCCGCAAGGCCTCCTACAAAACACCCTGAAAACAATATTTGTCAGAACTAAACATCAATATTTTTCTGCCTACATCATTTCCTATAACTACCAGGAAGTTAGAAACTGGATAAAAGTCCTTACCCTGAATTTGGGATGAATTTCAACTCTGTTTTCCCGACGATTCGCTCCAGCAGATTCGCAGAGAACTCTGTCAGGAGCGTCGTGGTAGCTTCGGATCATAGATCCGGTGACTGGTGGGGCCGGAATCAAAGAGAGAAGGTAAAGGGAGTTGTAGGAGAGAGAGAGAGAGAGAGAGAGAGAGAGAGAGAGAGAGAGGAGAGAGAGAGCAGTGAGAGAAATGTGATAAAATCCCGGGTTTCCACTATTTATAAGGCTAGGTTCGTCGATGAGACCCTGTGTTCGTCGATGAGTCCTTCACAAAATTCGTCGACGAGGCCCTGTGTTCGTCGACGAAATTCAGAGCAGCCCGAACCGTCTCTCGATATTTTCTCGTCAACAAAGCCCTATGTTCGTCGACGAAATTCTGAAGACCTTCATTGACGAGACCCTGTGTTCCTCGACGAAGTCTACGGCCTCCTTCTGTTTCTGTATCTATTTTCTCTCCCTTTTAATTGTTAAAATGTTATTATTCTTCGGGTCACTACATATAGGGATTTAACTTAGGTCTTTATTTTACCCAAATTGAGGTTTTGGACAAATTTAGTCGACCGAAATTTGGCAGTGTAAATTGCCTCAGTTGACTAACTTGGGTGGAAGTCAACTTTTGACTTCACTCGGTCGACCAAATCCTTTTTGAACGTATCTTGCTTAATCAACTGAACTCACACGTGTCTGCCCCCCAAAAACTCAGTCGGCAGAACTTCCAATTCATTTTTTATTAAGTCGACCAAACCATAAGAATAGCAGGCCGAAGTTCAGATATAGTCGACCGAACCTCGAAGGGTTCGAAAATCGCCCTGGGTTCGTTGACTGAACCTTTAGTTCAAAAGTGTCTCGGTAGACCTAACTTGGACATTGGGTTAACCAAACTTAAAATATAGTCGACCGAAACCTCTCAGGTTGGAATTTTTTAAAGCACTAAAACGTCATTAATTTTTAATTAAACTTTTCCAAAATACCGAGCGTGTCCCCAACGGTAATAATTTTCGTAAAATCTATAAATAACCCCTCATAACTCCAGATTAACAACTTTGATTAACTCCGAAATTCTCTCAAATTATTTTGTTAATCAACGTTTTACCAAATCATTTTTATTGCAAAAACTATTTTTTGGAGCAAATCTTTTACTCTACAACTCTCTTTATTATTCTTTGGAAAATCTTTTGAAAAAGAGTATCTTTATTTTAGGGCATTTATTTTTGCATCCATGCTTTCATAGAAAAAGTTTTATATTGCAAAAATCATTTGAAAAACCAAAACTCTAGGTTCTCTGATTATTCTTTAAAAAATATTTTTTTGGGAGAATATTGTATTAGGGTCCAAATCTTTGAAATATATCTTATATACATTTTGTAATGCCCCGAACCCTTAAACCTTATCCGGTGCGTTATAGCTGATAAAATCTTGATAATCCATAAATCAATACGTAGTGGAAAACATAAATATAATCCTCAATCATATAATACTAAAGTTTTCCTATACTTGTCTATCAACCATAATAAATTAATCATCTACCTATATTCAACATATATACATATCCCCAAAAACATCTAGTATTCATAACCATTCCTTTCTTATCAACCTTAAAAGACATAAAATATAAAATATTTACATTCCCAAAAACATCATTAAAATGTTTATACCCTTTTTTCTTATACCTCCCAAAAATGTTATAAAACCTCGAGCTCTCTAAGCTCGATCTCGAGGAGGTCTTAAAAAATATACATTTATATTCGGGTGAGACACATTTTAGTAAGGGAAGAAACAATATATTAAAACAGTGTCAACATAATTTTTGAAATCATTCTCTGAACCTAATCAATCACATGTAAAAGATTTAACCCACAAGATTACCCAAGGATAGGGGTGATTACTCGCCCCTACAAGTAGCACCCCTCTGCTCTGATACATTTGGCAACCCGAAGGTCACTACTAAAGCATATCAAGGCACTCACCTTACTCAGTAAGCCCTCTAGTGTTAGATTGATCTCGTACTCACACAGTTCAAACAAAGGTTAACCAGCGAAGGCCCCAAGGATTGGGAAATCTACCCGCCCATACAAGTAGGTTCCTTCTGTCCTAGTGCGTTATGTAGCCTACTGCTACATCTGATACTACTAGCGCACTTGCCTTTCTCAGCAAGCCCTCAGACGAAGAGTATGCCCCGCCCCAGTTGTAACATATTCCATTAGCATAAATACTTCTTATATCATAACACATTATTATTTCTGTCATTATTCAACCATTCACACCTGTTCATGTTCATAGCTTTAACATTTCATTTCATTTCACTTTAAGTGACTCTTTCCTATTTACATCGTTCACATTTCACATTTCATTCCATTGTCATTTTATTCCATTTTCATTTTATTCACTCATACTATAGTTGCTCTTTAGCCGTCATCAGTTCGTCCACATAGAAATACATTAGAATCTGCTAACATAGCTACTTTTAGCTGTCATCAGTTAGTCCACATAAAAATGCGCTAGAATCTTCGAACACAACTCTTTTCAACTATCTTACATTTACATGGTTGCATTAACATACACAAGCAGCATAGTTCATATCATATTTCATTCTCAATGCATTACTTACTTAGTCTGCATCTCATACATTTAACATATATTTGTACAAAATTTACATTTACTCATGCCACACAATTTAGCAATAAAATTCATACATATTTTTTGTAAAATCACCAACTCACATTTAGCATTTGAATACTGAAAATATAATTTCCATTTCTTACATAATTTTTTCAGAAAATACCTTTCACTTTCATCAGTCCATTTTCACATATACATAGCTAAATAAGCGGTCCTAAGCTCAGAAAACATAATTTACATGGTTGGTATTTTAAAACCTATACCAAAACATATACATAAGTGTTGATTTAGGTGTAATCCCAAGAGAGGGGTGAATTGGGTATTTTAAAATTCTTTACAACTATTTACCACTTAATCCCTATTTGTAAATTTAACAATCAATTGCAAGGATTTAAGACTGAATTAAATTTAGTTTATCAATGAGTTCTTTTTATCCAATTAAGTGTGTGAAGAGTTATTCAACATACACAAGCAATACGTGTAACGACCCAAAGAATAATGTTATTTAAATAATAAAAAGAAAGAGAAATGGAAACCAAAAACAAAAGGAGGCAGTCGACTTCGTCGACGAACGTTCGTGTTCGTCGACGACGTTGCATTTTCAAAAGGATAATCCCAAGGAATTTTTCAGCTCCTCGTCGATGAACATAGGGGACTCGTCGATGAGGGTATAAGAGGAGCTCGTCGACGAGGATAGGATTCGTCGATGAGAAGATACCGAAAGAGGATTTGTGGAAACCTGAAATTCGTAGATGAGGGTTTAAGTTCTTCGACGAACTTTCTACAGGACTCGTCGATGAGGTGACGTGGCTCGTCGACGAACCTTGCAGTATAAATAGGGTTAAACGTGATTTTTCAGTCATTTTCTTGCGCAAAATCTCTTTCTCTCTCCTCATACGGTTTCTCCTCCTTCTCTCTAAGGTTTTGGGCCGGATTTCCACCGGTTCGACGATCTGAAGCCACCACGACGTTCCTAGGAAAGTTCTTTGCAAATCTGTCAGAACAGATCGTCAATGGAGCTTTGTTGAAAACCATCCCAAATCCAAGGTAAGACTTTCTACTCAGTATTTGGACATTTGACAGTTGTAGAAAGCGTAGTACGCGTAGGAATACTAAACTTTAGCTCTGGGGAATGCTGTTTCCAAGGTGTTGAGTAGGGAACCCTGTGGGCGTGGGATAGATTTTCTTAGGGGCTTTTCAGGAATCAGGCAAGGGGATAAACTAAGCTAGTATTTTATGAAAAGTATTTATAATATTATAGTATTTTATTTCAAGGAAATAAATATATTTATGTAGGATTTATATTTGAGAAATACTGCTGAAAATGATGGTATGTTAGATATATGAAAAACCTGTTTCATGTGGCATGAGTAGAAATTGTTATGAAATACTGTTTTCTGGGAATGTATTAATGATATGGATTTTTATAATGCAAAATCGGTATACAAGCCGAGATTTTTATATTTGTTTGTCGGCGTACGGGCCGAGCTATGGAAATGATTTTTCAGTGTACGGGCTGTGCTATGTGTATGATTTGCCAGTGTACGAGCCGAGCTATGAAAATGATTTGCCAGTGTACGGGCTGTGCTATGGATATAATTTGTCGGCGTACGG
The DNA here is from genome assembly GCF_029873635.1 of Malania oleifera. Classification (NCBI taxonomy): domain Eukaryota; kingdom Viridiplantae; phylum Streptophyta; class Magnoliopsida; order Santalales; family Ximeniaceae; genus Malania; species Malania oleifera. The sequence goes on from NC_080418.1 coordinate 137,958,804, forward strand.
GCCGAGCTATGGTAAAATGTGAAATACCGGCGTACGGGCCAATGATTTTCATGATATACGTATATATGCAAAATGAGATGATTGATTCGATAATTAATGATATGAAATATCCATGTATCACAATTTCATTATATGTTAAATGATATCAGTACCTAATTGGCTTGATTTAGGCTAGCACTTGCACGGTACCGTTGCTATGTGTCCATGGTCATCATGATCATGATATTTGTGTTAACGCCGCTGTACGGAGTGGTGTGAGATTGGATGGTCGATGTGGTTTTTAAGAAGTGTGTGATCGCCCCTGTTGTACGGACCAGGTCAGGCAGACCCATCAGACTTACAGACTGTACTTTTGATTTGGCAGTGGTCGGCCAACCATTGTCAGGTCCCACCTTCAGGCCACACAACCTAGTCATGTGGGGGCAATACATGACCACAGTCAGCTAACCTACTAGGAATGTTTTTGTATTATTATTATATGAGATGATATATGTTTATGAAAATGCAATGTGTTCTGCCATGTTTTGATGATATACATGTTTTCCCAGATTTGACATAACATTTTACTGAATATGTTTTGTATGGTATATGTACAACACGGAATACTTATATTGCCATACACTAGTATTAGTTTATTTTCCTTACTGAGATGTGTCTCACCCCGAATTTTATAAACATTTTAGGAGCCCTTGATAGGAGAGCGGGTAAAGCCCCGCTGATCTAGTACGGTTGATCTGCTCTACTAGAAGGATAAGTGTTTTGATAGGGTCCGGTATATTTTGTGGAGATGGCCCTAAGACATCTTTTGGGTTGTGTATTGTGTGTATATATATATATATACGGTGATTTTAGTAACTCTGGTTTTGTGATATATGGTATAATGAGGTGTTTATGATTTACATTTCCTACTGCATAGGCTTCCGTGATTTGTTTCTGATGTATCTCTAGTACCCACGGGTCTAGGTGGATTATGATCTGTTGAGATTTTTGATATTGGTTTTATTATGTTATAAAAAAATGTGAAAATTAAGCAGGTCGTCACAATACGAGTAATGAAATGTAGTGCGGAAAGTAAAGAGATAAGGGAAAAGAGAATGTAAACGTGATTTTACAAGGTTCAACTAACCCGGCCTACGTCCTCGCCTTGAGCAACCCACTTAAGGATTCCATTATAATCCCTACTCCTTAAATTGGGACGGAACTTCCCTTATATTCGCTGCTTACAAAAGGTACAACTTTCTCCTAATCCCCTGCTTACAAGAGATACAACTCTCTTCTCAAATCCAGTTCACAACCCGAACTGTGATTACAATGAAATCTGTAATACACTCAAAGTTGCTTCTAACAAAACTAGTAAGTACAATTGAAATTCTTAATACATAATCATATGATGAAAGTTGAAGCTCAGAATGAATGTAACTATATAATCGTTATATGCAAAAATATGATTCACTAACTATCCCTTTTATCAAGTCTCCAAAAAATATTTATATAAATCAACGCTTTGGAGAACTTAGGTTAACTTTTTGAATACACAAACAACTTTGAAGATTGCAAAGATTTGAAACACACTTTGTCACACCAATGTTTCTCTCAAGTTTTCAACCACAATATGATCTTTGTAATATGTAACTTAATATATATATATATATGATGTGATTACCAAAAATCAAAACCTAATATAAGATTTTTTAGAAAATATCCCTAAAATATATATAGTTATGAACTTGTAAGGATATTTAATCAAATGGTTTTAAAGTATCCAAAATATCAAGTCTTTAACTAAGGACACACTTGAATGATAACATCAATGCCCAAAGAAAAACTTTCTCAAGTAATGAACTTGTCAAAAACAATCTCTATATGTATATGAATACTCAAGATCAATCTCTCTAATGATATTCAATAACAAGTGATGAGATAAGAAACTCTTGAAAATAATAAATCGATTTACCAAACCTTAATACCAAGTTGAAATCAAGATGTGTAAATTTTATAATCGTAACCAAGTCCCCGGCAACGATGCCAAAATTTGGTAGGCTCACCAAGGCTTGGGTTCTTAACTATCAAAAATAATATTTATAAACCTAACTATCCCAAGTTTAGTAGAAAGTGGATAAGTCGGGTATTGATCCACAGGGACTTGAAGTGCAGTTAGTAAACCACTTCCAAGTTAGTTTATTATGGCCTTGTTATGAAAAAGAAGTGAAAGGTGATATTTTGCAATGGTGGTTGTTTCTAACTACTGAAAAGCAATAAAATAAAAGCGAGTAAATCTATCCTAGTGGAAAGCAAGTAAATTTATGAGTTACCCTACTCCTACAAAGCAATACTGTGGTCCGAATCAGATGCTGGATGTCATGCCTCTATCTACGTTCATCCAAACTTCCATAGAAGTACTAACCCGAGTGGGCCAAAGCGGGAGAGGGGCGATCAAGGGCACAGGGCAGCAAGGGTGCACCAACTGTCTGGAGCATGGTCGGGAACCAGGGTATACCCTGTCTTAACAACGAACGAACACCTCTGCGATTTCGTAGTCGACTATTTCCCTCTGACTGATATGCATAAGTGCTTATCCTTATCTGCAATCCTTCATCAAACATACAACAGGTAAATGGAAACTAGTAAACGAAAGCATGTAAATAAAAGAAAAAGTAAAAAGATCATCCCTGTATTATTCAGAACGTCTATCACTAACGTTGGGAATTACAAATGGAGTGATCGTGTAATATACACAGATAGCACACGAACGCCGCCGGTTGTCATAGGTTGACGAACACTTCATGCACACATTGAAATAGGAATTGAAAACTATGCTACTCCTAATCTATCTTGGCTCTCAATGACATCTTAGGTCTATCACTTTCCTAAGAGAGGCCAAAGAGGAACCCAGAGCTCGTATCAGTAGCAATTATTTATAGGATCTAGGGCTTGTAAAGTTTATTTTGCAATTTAGGAAGGTTTGTAGAAGATCTCGCGTGGCAGATCGTCGTTGTCGACCAAGTCACTCCTTCGTCATTCTTGTGCGCACCCTGGTCGAGACTCATGGGAAGTTAGGGATTAGGATCTCCAATGCCTTCGGCTTCGTCGCACCTCAGGGTCTTGATGGTCGAGTTGATGGTGGATACTTGTAGTATCTCAGTCTTCAAGAAATCTCAGTATCTCAACATAGTCGCCCCTGAAGGTCTCTTGGTCTTCGTTGAGACTCTCGGTGCTTCTGAATATCAGTTCTGTCTCAGCATATCGACGTGGTCGCCCCACTTGGTTGAGCACTTGGTCAAGCACTTGGTCGAACCTTACAGTAATTCGATCTTAGTTTGAACTTAGGAGTTTGCAGTGGAAGACTAAGTCGCCCCTATGGTTTACTAGTCGTGCCACATGGTCGAGCATCACCTTCTTGTACATTTAAGCTTTGAAGCTTCTGGAGCTTGGCTAACCATCTGAATTCGAGCTTTGAGTCCTCCAAATTCTCCTTGACTTCTTGTAATACTTAACTTCATGGTTTTACCATGTTTTTCCTAGAAAGACAAACAAACCTTGCAAAGCTCTAAACAATGATAACTTTGAGTCAATATATAATAAAATGAGGATAAACATAGGTAAATGAAGGTCTAAAATCATATATTTTAAGGACTCATCAGAGTGCTGGTTGGATGCAAATGACTGCATCATTAGATGGATACGCGATGCAGGGTTCTACGGTATATTTAGGATTGCCTATATCCAGTTGGATTGACATCTCGTGATAGCGTTCATGGAGCGATGGAAACCGAAGACGCACACGTTCCACCTACTGCATGAGGAGGCGAGCATCACACTACATGACATTGTGATTTTGTTCAGGCTGCCGATTGATGGGAGGCCTGTCACTGGTCGTACTACTAGACCAGTAGATGGCCCTACAGACTATCAGGGACAACTCGCACTACGTATTATGTGCAAGCGTTTGTTAGGGGGTGTGCCACCCGAGGGAGACTTGGTTGGTGCATGCATTCTTATGCGGTTCCTAGAGGGGGAGATGTTTTGTCAGCTCTCGGTTGATGCAGATGCGCAAAATATAGTGTGCCACGCACGAGCCCACCTATTGCGCTTGATATATGGGGTGTTGTTTTGCGACATTTCGGGGAGTTATGTGCATCTGATGTTCCTTCCACTCCTTGCGGACCTGGGTGAGATTCCCTCGTATAGTTGGGGGTTAGGGACTTTGGTGTGGCTTTATAGGGAGATATGTCGCGCGGCTCACCTATTAAAGACACAGATCGTTGGCCTACTCCGCTTACTACAGGTTTGGGCCTAGGAGATATTTCCATCCTTTGCTCCTACATGCCGAGGTTTCCTATAGATTTAGAAGGATGAGGACGGTCGTCCGGTTGACCCACTCCCACTCGCATACCAGTTAGTAACAACATCATTTACAATGCATTCATGCAATAAGTATTACGAATACTAATTCGTAGTACTTACTAGTCATTACATTCGGAAAATTACGTTTTATTTTGTACAAATGGAGGGACGATTTGAGGGCGCTGTCGGTTGTGCAACACACATTGCCCTGGTACAAGTTCAAGTTGGACATGCACCGGGAGCATGAGGTATAGTTTGATTAAAGTGTAACACATCAGAGTCTTTTTCTACCATATATATATAGTTCACTTACATTTTACTAATGTTTAAGTGCAGTTCATATGGAGGCCCTACACGGCTAAAATTATAGCCGACCTACCTCCCAATTATGTAGTCGAAAGTGACCTGTGGGTAGCCCAAGTGCCACTCATACGCTTTTATATTATCGAGTGGTATCTCCCTGACTGAGTTATGTGTCAGTTTGGCTATCGATAGGGCATTCCCGATTGCTTCTTGACGTTGGGGGTAGATGTACATGCGGAGGACCTCCATGACATGGATGGACGCGGTCAAGGGGTCACGGATTGGGTGGCTACACACGAGATATACGTGACTGCGTGGGAGCATCAAAGAGAGTACATTCTACCAGGAGTGGCGGAGGACGGTCCGATGTGTCTGAATGACCCATACTTTATTTGGTATAGGTCCATCACATGACGTTTCGTTGACAGGACCGCTGCAGTATATATGAGCCTCATAAAAAGACTTTAACCCACACCTACTTTTGTTATGTGTACGTTACGATCTGCATGTGTTAACCAATTTTTTTTGTATACTTTTGACTGACATACTACATGAGGTAGATCAGATCTCTTCAGATCCCTCAGTTCAGAATTTAGTGAGTGCTGGATTGGACCTTGTCCACGACGACGGTCGACAGATCCCTATAGCTCGACCTAACCCACCTGTACGAGGAGGTCGACCAGCTTTAGTACGAGGAGGTCAAGCAACTCTAGTAGGAAGATGACATGCTTCCTCCAGTCATCCATTGAGTCCCACCTTCTTGCCACCGGTTGTACAGGCAAAGTATGTGTTTGAGCTGTCAGCACCGTATGCGCCAAGAGCTGATATTACGGGACCTTCTAGTAGACAAGCTGGCGCCCCTTCTAATTCTGCCGCCACCCCATCGATGTCATACCTATTGGATGACATTTTTGATGCAGAGAAGGTCGATGCACCCACCATGCCACCTCGTTCTCGTCTAGAGCCATCATATCAATTATCTCCCCATCCGCTTTGCATGGATATTGATTATGCAATACCTTTTGGTGGAGATGGCCCACGTATAGGACAACGACGACACAGGACACCAGATGTAGATGAGCAGCCAGGAGAGGGCAGACGCAGATGGTAGTAGAGGTGAGCATAATTTGGTGAAAACTGAATTAACCGAAATAACCGGCTGAAATTGGTCGGTTTGGTTCGGGTAAAAAACTTGGTTCGGTCGGTTCGGTTGGGATTTTATAAAAATTCGATTAATCGGTTTCGGCTCGGTTAACAACAAAAAATAATTCGGTTAACCGATTAGCCGAATTATTAATTAATTAAATTTTAAGTATAAATTATGAATATAATTGTTTTTTATTATGAACATGGATATACCTTGTGGAAATTAATGTTGTCGTCGAAGGGGATGACGACGCCGACAATAATTTTTTTCAGCAAAAATTTTTTTATCTTTTTTATTTTCAACGTTTCAATAATAACAAAAACATCACCTTCTTTTTTATTTCCACTTGATTTGTGAAGACCTAGAATATATAAATAAATAAAAATTATTGCACCTCAAAATAAATAAGCCTATGTGATAGAGTAAATGCATTGGCACAATTATTAAAATAAATTAGTTATGAAATTTTTATTTAATATATAATTGAATAAATTCGGTTAAAATTGGTTAAAATCGTTTAACCGAATTGGTAATTCGGTCGGGTTCGGTTCAGTGTGATTCAATAGTTCGATCGGTTCGGTTAACAGCATTATTTAACCGAATTTTTCGGTTAATTCGGTTAATTACCTGAATTTGGCCGAACCGACCGTTTGCTCAGCCCTAGATGGTAGCCACCCCGAAATCAGAGACGACCACCGAGTAGTATAACATTATGTTTATTTCATTTGTATAGCACTGATTATTTTCATTTCATTTGTGTAGCATCATTGTATTATTTATGTATAATTGAGAATGTTACTCTTTTAATAGTGATATAACACAATGCATGTGTCTTTTAGCCTATAATAATGTTCTATGTTATAATTTATTTAATTATTTATTTCGCATTTCACAACCTGAATTCATGCAAAAATATATTTGAAATCTTTTCATCATCAAAGAAATAGCCATCATGATGCAAATTATCTCAAAAAATTATCGTCACTATTTTAATCCTCCTATCATACATGCAATTCTACTCTAATAAAAAAAAATATAAGCAGAGGAAAATCAAACATTTACTTCTATTTTTTTAGAATAGTATTAAAAACAAATTAAATGGTAAACATAGAATTTACAAAGAATTATCACTTCGCATGTTTTCAAATATTTACAAAAATGTCACATTATTTTCAAATTATTCAAAAAACAATTTGAATTTAAAACATTGTTGTGATGGAACTTAAATGATAGCCTGTGCACAATCGAATTTAAAAACATCCTTATGCACTAATGAGTGAGTTCTTTAGATATTGTATTATCTAGCTTGTGAAAATAGAATAGATAATAAAGTCTTTGCACATGACTACTCTAAACCAACTCCCCTGGAAATTCAAATCAAATCATAAAAACTTGAATCTTAGGGAATCAAAATCAAAATCTTGTATCCACACTCTAATGGACCATCCTTCTTGGTCTAGTGAACATTAGATCAATATGCACTACCTTTCATGATAATACATAAGTATAAAGGCATTTCATCTCATGGAGGTTCGACCTATAAAAGGGGATAAAGATAGCTTAATTTCATATGCAAACATCGCTTTATTATTTCACTGTTGCCAATATAAATAACATCAATTCTCTACTTTGACTTAGGCATCAAAGTTTTTAAATTCGATTGTGCACAAACTATCATTTAAGTTCCATCACAACAATGCTTCAACCAAAATTTTTTAAGGGGAGAGCAATTAGACAATTCATTTTGAGTGTAGGGAAGTCTGCTAGTAGGAATTCCTCAGGACGTATTATAGTTTTTCATCGAGGGGGTGGATCGAAACTAATTATGGAAGAAGGTAATTATGAAAAATATTTATAATTATAGAAACATAAATTTATTAAATGGTAAACATAACTTCGAATTCACTTCGCATGTTTTCAAATATTTACAAAAATGTCACATTCTTTTCAAATTATTCAAAATATAGATAAGTTGGAAAATGTCCCCCCCCCCCCTTTTTTTTTTTTTCTAAATATTTTAGATTTTTAACTCTTACTTTACATATGGAAGAAGATAATTATGAAAAATATTTATAATTATGGAAACATTAATTTATTTTTTCCATTTTTTATATTAATTTTGTTAAAAATTATTTAAATATTAATTTATTTTTTAATCTTTCAAGACTTGCATTGAAAAGTTAAAAATAAAGAATAAATTTAAGATAGAAAACAAATGTAGTGTAAATCTCGCAGGATCAAGCAACAAGATTTAAATGGTCAGGGCAATCATGTTTTGACGCGTGACAAATTTCGCTGTTTGGTCCAACTAGATTTAACCAAATCTCGTAGGACAAAGCAGCGAGATTTAAATGATCAAGGCAATCTTGTTTTGATGCGTGACAAATCTCGCTGGACCAAGTAGCGAGATTACGTAAGTCTTAAAATGAGAAAATTTATCCCAAACAGAGTATTATTTTATATTTTATTATAAAATAGTAATAAAATGGGAAAAAAACACGGAGGAAAAGATTGGTCTTACTTTTCTAAGGCTGAAAATTTATTTGTCAGAAGGATGGTTGGCCTTAAGGAAGAGGCAAAAGAAAAGATAGAGAAGGTTGGCACAGGGGATAATCCTTTGGGATGAATTGGTCGAGAATAATTTGTCATAATATTTTGTGCCTTGGGGAGTTATAATAACATATTTATCTTCTTTATTTTTATAGAGAAAATTATTGTGTCTCTTTGGTTTTGTGTTAGGTAATTATTCCACTAGGTGTGAAGGGATCCTTCATATCCCATCACCAAAGCCTTGGGGAGTTATAATGGTGTATTTGTCCTCTTTTATTTTTATAGAGAAAATTATGACTTTTCTTGGTCTTCTGTTAGGCAATTATTCCACCAAGTATGAAGGGATCCTTCAAATCTCATCACTAAAGCCCTGGTAGCAATCGGGACAATATGCTTTTGTTTAGTAACATAAATTTATTTTGTTGTGAACATTTTTTTGACTAAGACTAGAATTTGGTATTAAGAGAGTTTGTCAATATTCGATTGGTAACAAATGTTTCCTAAATAAACTCTAAATGGTGGGACTTATTCAAATTATAGATAGGGGTCGTTGGTTTTGATATAGTTTTTTTTGTTAGAAATATCGGTTGTTCATCCTACAAGGTTTAAGGCCTGTATACTAAAAACTCAATTAATCACATAGTTATCAGCATAAAAATTGCCTTTTAATTATTCAAGTTTGTGTTGAATGTAGTGTGTGTGTGTGTGTGTTTTTTTTTTTTCTCTTTTCTAGAAATTGGTATCATTATATTCCTCTATAAAAATGTCATATCATCTAAAATATTAATTTTACTTTATACAAAATTAATGGATATAAGATTTTACATTGTTTTGAAAATGACAAGATTAATAAAAATAAAATAAAATATTAATTTTTATTAAAAATTAAGGGAGCTAAGGTTTTGATTAATTTTGAAAATCGCAAACACATTTATATATAATATATTGAAATTGCTTAGCAATTCATTTTTTAGTTAAATCACAACAAGGATTTTTAGATTTTTAGATTTTTTTATTTAAAAATTATAATTTTTTCATATTGGGTGCAGGACAAAATGGATTGAATTTGAATCTAATTTGATATGTATTAAACTTAACCTAAACTTGTAATTTCATTATTAAAATTAAAACAATTTTATTAATCATAATCTATGAGAAGACTTCTAATTTTTTATATTTAGATTTAAAAATATTATTTTATTTAAAATATTATTTTTATATTAAATAACGATAATAAATAATCATATGGTATTTTAAGAATTTGAAAATTCATAACAAAATAATCCTTGGAAGTACTTCAGGGTGAGCTTCTCCTTCAGAACGCAGATCTTCTGTTGTTCTTGAATCAACCCATGAAGGCGGTAGCGTCTCCTTCAATCCTTGGAGAGTTGGAGCGCTACAACGTTTCTGCTAATTTCTCGCTTCAAGCCTCAATTTTCACAATTGCAACCCAATTGAAACCCTAAACCCTTTCACTCCCTTTGCTCACCCACCCGCCAAAACCCGCCGAACCCGCGCAGTCCCACCCGACGTCTTGAATTTCTAACTTGAACTTCCAAAGCATGATCTTGCCTAGCTCTCTTTTCTCTATAGCATTAGGAGGTTTCTTGACCTTTTGTGAATTCATCTTTCTCCGTCTCCTGCATTTCAAGCATTACCATCTGTAAAAAACAATTCTGAAGGCATTGTGGGAGCTAAGCTTTCTGAATTAAAGTCCAGATTTCCGTGTGGGGCTTGAATTTAGCGAGTAGTTGAAGAAGGATTGCTGGGAATGAAGTGGGTCTGGGCAAAATACGCGGACGGCTATTGCTTTATTTCTTATATTGTATTTTCATTGTTTTGTTCCTTTTCTGGTTGGTGAACGTTACATGGCCTCAAAATTGCTTCAGATTTTCCCTTATGAAGCAGAAAACCCCTTGGAACTGTCCCTTAGAGAGGCCTTTGAGCTTCTTGAACCCCAGCTGAGACCCCCATTTCCATTAACAATCCCATCACAATCAGAATACGCTCAGCTCAATCAGGCAATCCTCCATGGGATTTTATCCGAGCCCCATTTGGCTAAAATTCACGTCAAGCACTTGCATGCCATTGTCACGGATGGGTATAGTTTTTTTGTCAATTTACTCACCAAGATTGCTATGGAGTTGTACCCAAAACTTGTTGATTCGGTGAAGGTTCAATTGATTTGGGTTACTTCGGAAATGGTCGATGTTTCGGCATGTGGGATAGATGGTTTGTTAGTGTCCCTCTTGAGGCTAGTAGCTCTAGGCGATTTCAGGGACGGGAATTTGTGGTTGTGTTTCAACTTGGTTAGTCTTTTTACTGCGAAATGGGATTGTCTGCTAGAAGAAGAACCGTCAGTTTTAGCGAGTGCCTTGTATACGTTTCTCCGTTTATTGGCGGATCATTATCATTTGTCGAGTAATGCAAAACTGGAGATGTTAAAGAGGATGGAGATTGAGTTTTGTATTAGAGTTCTGAGGGAGCAATTCCATCTGTGTTTGAGGATTGGGAGGGATCTTGTTCGGCTTCTACAAGATGTGGTTCATGTTCCTGAGTTTCGTGTCCTATGGAAGGATTTGGTGTTGAACCCTGGTGTATTTAGGTCGCCTGGTTTTTCAGATATATCGCAGCTCTACTGCTCCAGGACTTCAAGTCATTACTTTTTACTTCGGATCACTCCTGAAATGGAAACCCAATTGCGATTTTTGCTATCACATGTGAAATTGGGGAGTCAAAAGCGGCACCAGGCATGGTTTGCCAGGAAGTTTCTTTATGGGCCAGAAAAGGAGACTCTTATATGCGACATTGTTCGATTCATATGCTGTGCCCACCACCCATCTAATGAAATTATCCAGTCTGACGTGATACCGAGATGGGCTGTTATAGGTTGGCTACTGAAATGTTGTAGGAAGAATTATGTCGAAGCTAATGTGAAGTTGGCCTTATTTTACGATTGGCTTTTCTTCGATGATAGACTGGACAATATTATGAATATTGAGCCTGCAATGCTACTGATGGTAAACTCGATACCAAAATACATTGACATGACTCACACTCTTCTTGAGTTTCTGTTTCTTCTTGTGGACAATTATGATGTTGAGAGAAAAAATGTCATCTGTCAAGGAGTCTCATCTGCTTTTAGTGCTCTTGTTAAGAAAGGAGTGGTTTCTTCTCTGGATGTTTTAGCTTCTTCTGATGTACTTTCCCCTTTTCTTAAAGACAGGCTTGGGAGATTTCTATTTGGTTTGCGATTGGGAGTTCCAAATGAAACAGTGGCACCCCAGCTTCCTCATCATTCAATGCAAACCTTGAGTTTTCCATGTGCATCCACAGCAGAAACACAGATACTTTTAGAGGGAAAGCTGACAGTAACTACATGTGCTCAAAATGACAAAGTTGGCTGCAAAATTGTTGATGCTTCAGTTTCCAATAATCCTGATGTTTCTTGTGGGCCAGTGGTTGTGGCTGATGAAAGTCATATTGATTCCATAGAGAATTTGATTCAAAATCTTGGAGAAACTTACAAAAGGTCAAATTCCGCAGGCCTTAAGATTTTGGAAAAGATAATGTTTTCATTTGCAAATAGGGATCCTTCCAGGCAAGCAACTGATTTCATTTGCAACCCTGAAAATTTCTCTTGTAAAATAGCCAAGGAATTTGAGTTGAATGGATACAAACTATTCACCCCTCTTGAAATTCTTCCTGATAACCCCCTCTTTGATGATGAAATACACTCTCCCACGGCCTTAATTATTAGTAATTTTATTTTTTCTCAGCAAGAGTGGATACAAGACATGTTATTGTTCTGGTCAAAAACTGGTTCACCTGTTGGAGCACGTCTGTTATCTTATGCATCAAGACTTGCTTACGAAGCAAATGTATCTGGTTATTTGGGAAGCATGGCAACTGAAAACAGTTATGTTAAGGTATTTTATACAAGGATGCCATTCCTAAAGTTTCATATTGATGCATATAATTCTTATATGAGTGGTGGGAGAAAAGATTTTGCTGAAACCATTGTTTCTGGTTCTAAGGTGAATGAGGAGTTTGTTAGTAATCTGGTAGATGGTGCTTTTGCTGCTTACCGTTGTTTTCTTATATATTCCATGAATCTATTACACAAAAAAGCAGATACATCTCTGCGTAAGTTCCTTATTTCTGACATAATGCTTTGTTCTCAATGGAAACGGAACAGATTGAAGTTTGTATTTTGCAGCATCTTTAGTCATCTTTCAGACTTATCCGTAGGTGCGGAAAATGTCATTCAATTACTTGTGAGTCAATTGGATCATGCAGAAATTTTGGGTATTCAGTTTGAAATTAGTTTGAAAAAATTCTCTATATTTGGTGAAAACAGTGAGAATATATGCAACTTAATCAAGACCTCTGTCAAGTGGGATTATGTTCAACAGAATAAGCTATGGGGGCTAATTAGATCTGAGCTTGTGGTTTCCAAGGTTAAAGTGGAGAAGGTAATTTTAGAAATTTTCTACTCTGGTGTTTTAGATCCAGATGTAAATTCCATTGCAGTTGGAGGCTGTCTGACACTCTGCACTTCTTGTGCTCCCTCGCCTGAACTTGTTGGTGCAATCATGTTTCTACCCAGTAATCTGTTCCCAGACTTTGCTGCTGCAGTTCTGGCCAATTGGGTTGTGTCTAATGCCTCCATGTTGTTTAAAAGCTTGACTGACTTCTTAGAGAAACTCCAAAACGAGAATGGGGGTTCTCCTATGAGCTTGGGTGGGTTTATGATCAACGAGTCTGCTCTTCTTTGGTTGTTGAATTACCTCGATGGACATGGGATGAAAGGCATTGATATTCTGAGCAAGTTGTCTAAAGATATTTCAGTTATAAAAGAAAAATTGGGAGATTCTGCAGTTGTGATGGAGACCGGATAAACTCTTCTATGCCATTAGGTAAATTGTTGGTTTTCTCTATAAATTCTATGTTTTCTGTTTCACGTGAAATTCTTAGCTAGATTTCTGCGTGTATTTCTTTGTTGGAGATGTTTTCCTGGTCAAGTCTATGTGCTTATAGAGTATAAAAGTTATAGAAGACAATTTTCAATTGCTCTCAATTTCTGGAAATGGGTTATTATCCACATTCAAATTTCCTTTTCCTTTTTCTTTTAAAACAGATATGCACTCTACATATTCATGGCATATGAAGTTCATTTTTCCTATCCTGAGAAAGGATTAGTGCAAAGTAATATCAGCAATGCTTGATTCCTCACAGTATGCTTTTAAGACATTTTTTACCTTTAAATAATGTTCAACGAGTTGGTTTGCTTTTATTTATATTCTCGACTATGCCAGTGTTACTACTACGATTACATATTCTATATGTGAGGATTAGGAGGGTAAGTAGATCTGTTATTGTTACTAAATAATTTAGCTATTAATTACCAACACTAGATTTGTGTAGGTGTAATAAGTATGTAATATTATAAGAAGGTAGGGTTTCCGAAAGAGTGATGATTTTACATTGACCTTGTTTTCTTTCCTATCATCTCTCTTCTCATTTCTCTCTTCATCTTTCTAACCAAACATTGTAACAAGGTATCAGAGCTTCACTGTTTGCAATTACTGTTCATAATTACTGATCTTGATTAGTGTTCAGGCACTGTTCATGGGTACTGGTCATCAGTACTGTTCATGGATCTGCCTCTTCTTATAAGGCCTGCGTCTTCTTATAACATGGGATCAAAGCTGCTTTTTCTTCTCCCTTTTTCTTTTCAATCCTGGTTTCCTTCACTACCAGTTGGAGGGTGTAAGAAGCAGATAGATGACAGAATCTTTCTCCTCTTATTAGTTTGTGTCCAGCAACCTAATGGGAATGGTTGGTTTCCAGTTCTGTAGGTTTGTGCAGTATGAAAATGACTCTTTTAGTATGAGGTAGAAAATGCCTGAAGTGTTATGATTTATATGCACTGCAGATTTGTTTCTTCAGTTTTGTGATTGTTTGATGTGTTGAAGGGTTTGTTTCTATCTTATACAATCTGTAGAGCATCTGAATTTTTTTTTTTTTTTAAATTTTTATTCTTTCTTTTTTTATTTTTTTTTATTTTTTTAAAAATTTGTGATGAACTGGGAGATTTTCCTTGATGACTCATGGGAAAACAGAGTTATGCCCAATCAAAATTTTCCTGCTCAAGTTACTGTCCAGTCTACTGCTCAAACTGATTTAGTAGGTCTGCTAATGACATCTATAAAATTGAATGCCATAAACTATCTCATTTGGGCCCAGGCTGTGACAATTTTTATTAAAGCTAGGAACTTGATTGATGATTCACCTTTCTGCCTCTTCTGAAAGTTACAAGGTCTGGCTTAGGGATAACTACCTAATCATGACGTGCTAGTGGAGTAGCATGGAGCTGCTAGTGTCCTCTTGATTTATGTTATTTAACATTGTGAGGCAGATTGGGATGCTCTTGAGGCATCACATTCTCAGTAGAAGAATGTTTGAAGGGTATTTTTGCCATATGAAATATGTTCAAGTAAAAAATGGATGAAGGTGGTTCGTTGGGTGATCACTGGACAACCCTTGGGGGAATGAGTGAGGATCTGAATTTTTGTCGTCCACTCATTTGTTGCATTGAAAATCTTAAGTGGCAACATAAGCAGTTTCTACAAGAAGAAGAAGAAGAAGAAGAAGAAGTCAATCCTTAACTCCTATTAGGTGGGTTGATTAAAAAATCCTTTTTTGCCAATTTACACAATGTTGGGCAATTCCCCTGACAAATTGAGGGCTGCTCATTCCAATTTATTTTAGGTCTATCCTTACCACATCTATTGCCACCAACAGTAACTAGCTTACTCCTTATTTAGCCTATGTTGTAGGTGCTCAAACCATCTCAGCCACCCCTCTCTTATCTTATCATCTGTAGGTGCTATTCCTAATTTACCACAAATATGTTCATTCCCTTCATTTAATTTTTATGTTTTAATGTTACTCTAATCATCCACCTTAGCATTCTTATTTCGGCAACTTTTACTTTTTGGATGTGTTGTTTCTTAGTTACCCAACATTTTGATCCATAGCATAGCTAGTTTTATAGCTGTCCTATACAACTTGCCTTTTGATTTTAAAGGTATTTTACAATTGCACAATATACGTGAAGTGCTTCTGTATTTCACCAACCTGCATTAACTCTATGTATTATGTCTTAATCTTTTTCGATTTCTCCTTCTGCTTGCGTTTTAGATCCAAGGTATCAAATTCTATAAGTGCTATTAATTCTTTTCACACACAGCCAATTCCAAACCCTGGTAAAGGTGGAGGGTTGCGTTAGGTAGTTGATAGGCAGCGTGAAACTTGTTAGATCCTTAGGATTCCACAGGAGGAGTTTCTAGTTTCCAAATTCTTCTCTCATTTTCTAGGTGCTTACAGGTCCAGTCAAAGGCGCTGCCTAGTGAAATCCTACCTTATATGGGGAGTGTTCATTCTAGACTCCAGCAAGCCATCCTTATTGACTCTATGTAAAGCTATGTGATGCATCAGGTGGTCATGTTAGGGCAATATTTTCATGCAATGTGGTATCCAAATAACATTTCATGTATGTCCCTATGGCACAAGGCTAATATTTCTCATGCATTTCTTTGGAAGTTTGATGTGATATTAGAAAAGGAGAGGCATATGTGGTTTTAAGATTTTGATAGAGAAGAATTTGTCTAGGAATCCTTAGGTGAGGGCTGCCTTATTGGCAGTACAGTAGTCTCCCTCCCATTTTGATGGCACCCCTATTTACTTTTATTCACCTTGTGCCAAGGGAATTAACTTCCAAGGGAAACCTCCACAACCATTTAAGAGATGTTTTTTGGATACCACATTGCCAAACCCTAGCCCCGCTTTGGATTTCAGCTTCTAACAACCCTGCCTTTAACTTGACTAGAGCAAATCATGTATTAACCTCTTTAAGGCCCTGACAATATCGAGGGCACTCTAGAAAGGGAATGGAAGTAAATGGAGATGTTGGAAATTGTGGCATTAATGGTTTGGGAACAGATTCATTACTTGGCCTTTATTGTGCATTGGCTTTGGATGCTTAAAGGGAGCAAGCTTTTGGGAAATTCTGCAATATTGGAGGAATTTTTTGCTTTGATGTTTCAAACTGTTTATCTGTGCTTTTAGTTCCTTTTTTTTTTCCTGGATTTTTCCAGAATTTTGATGGGAGATGTCTTATTCTCCTCTTTGTAAATTCTTATCTTATTGATGAAATATCTTCTTTTTCTATCAAAAAATAAAAAAATAAAAAAATTGTGTTTGTTTTGTTATTTCTTGTACTTCAAGATGGTTATGGAAATATGTATTTGACTTAACTGTGGGGTGTTTAAATATTGGGTAGTTGTTGTTTTGACATCTGCTTGTTTCCTGAGTTCTCTCCTTCTCCTTCTCCTCTCTACATTCATTTCTTCTCTTTATTCTCCTCCTTCCTTGCTGACCTTCATCAAGTTTGGTATCAGAACAGCGCTGGCCGCTGGGTTATTCCCTGAAGTTGGTCCAATCCATCAGAGTCTTCCCCTGCTGTAAAATTTTCTCATGTACCAGAGCCCAATCCACCACCACACACGTCTATTGCTGCAATATTTTTTGACGTGAGTCTCTTTGATCATGTCATCAAAGCAAAACAAAGGTCTCACAGAAATCTAAGACATCCAGGTTGCAGCACTGTCCATTGTGATGGCTGTCCCTCTCTTTTTGAACACCAATTTGCAGGAGGTTTCTGTGACATGACAACCATGAGAATCAGATTGCTGATTGCTCTCATGTACTCTTGAGAAATATGTGATTTCCTTAAAGTTGGTCCGCATGAGGTCTTTCCCTCTTCATGGCTGACCAATTGTAAAGCTGTAAATCTTTTATGAACTACAAGTTAGCATCTCCATTGTTCTTTATTTTTTTGGGGGAGAGAGTGGTGGTGGCGGCGACAGCAGCGAGGGTGGTGGTATTGCACCATACTGAAATTGGTGGTGGCAACGCACTGTATTGAAATCCCCTGTTATAAATCAAGGGTTAACCATTTGGTTCTTACCAAATGTCACTCTTGCCATAAAGCTTGCCTCTTCAGACTCCCTTCTCCTTCCCATAAACACCCGTGAAAATCCAGTTAATTGCTTACCTGTCTAGAGATGAATTTTCCAGACACAGAGCATTCTCTCGCACACTCATCCATCCACCTTTTGCATCTCCTGCAGCTCCTTTAGCTTCAAGCCTAGGATCTACCTCCTCTAGGTTGGCTGGTGAGGTGTTGGAATTTTCTTTTGTTTCTTATTTTAGGATTTTTACATTATTTGGTACTTCCTATCATGGGTTTGTTTTGCTGGGCTTTGTATAATTAGTACTTCAGAGTTTGGATGCATGGTTGATATTTATTAAGCCTAGAATTATCTTCTCTCTTTCGTGCATCTCTCTTCCGTATTCTACATCGAAGTGTTCACACACACAAAAGGAAGTGAGAATGGTTATCATTTCACAAGTATACGACGTTAATCCCCTTTTTTTGTGATTTGGAACTTCAAGTTTTGAAATTCTTAAAGTTCATGATAATTTAAATAACATATGAATGGATTTTTTCCCAGTATATACAAAATTTAGATAATTTCATATGCTTAATCTTTTTCTCTTCCCATAGTTTGAGTTACTTATTTTTAATAGCCTTTGCATTTTAGAACTTTTCAAAATTTCCTACTATGTTGCAGCTGAGGCATTTTATTAGCATTATGGATCTAACACTGACTGAATGGTCATGGTGTGATTTTGTCTCCCCTGAAATGCTTCTTGCAGCCATCTTGCTATTTTTAGTGATTTATAGGAAAACATGTTGTGAACTACATACTAATGTAATTCATTATTTTCACCCTTCTACCACAGTGCATTTGCAACTCAATTGGGTTGTGGAGCTAGATCAAGGACCATCCTATTATCTGTGCGTCATGAACGGATTTATGTGCTGTGTGCTTTTGGGAGTTCTTACATTAAGCAGCAAATATGCTCAAACATCTGTTGACATACTTTGCGATTACTGTTGACACCAAGGTATTTGAAGGCTCATTTCCATTAGATAGGTGTGCTTACTTTCTTTTCCCTGTCAAATGGCATGGTTTTCTGCTCGAGAGTTACTCATGTTACAAGGGGTGGACTTGCTACTGATGCTTATTTTGGTTTTTATTTTTATTTTATTTTTTTATTTTTCCTGAAAGCTTCTTTGCAGCAACCAAATAAGAAAATATGGCTTCACAGCTAGACATCTTTTTGCTGCACTTGGTCATGTGCAATTTAGAACTTGGACTGTATTAGTGTTGGAACCAATTCCTGCACTAATGAGTTATGGTGTGTGGTGTAAGAAATTAACCCAGAACATAATTGTGAAAACAGAAAAGGAAAAATAGGGATGGTCTTTCAGAGTACTGGACTCAATAAATATATTTGTTTTGGGATTGATTTCAGAGTACTGTAGAGAGGTGCCATAAAATTTTTATTGAAAATTTGAAACTATATTTACAACACTTGAGACTTGCAACTTCCCCTCTATTACTCCTCTCCTGTCTGCTCTGCTGGGTTAGGGGTGATAGTTGTGGAGGCATTGAAACCTACCCACCCGACTGCCCCTGGCCAGAGCTTTTTATTGCCTCTCTTTTTTTTTTTTTCCTTTCCATTTTTCTTTTGGCCTTCAATCAGAGCTGGTGATATTATTTTTTAACCCATGCAGATAGGGATCAGAACCTGCTGGTGTCTATCCTGTTATTTGATTTGGGAGCAGTTTAGCACTTCACATCTGCAGCAGTTGCCGCCAATTATGATGCGGGAATCTTTTCCTTTCACTCTCTCATAGTTGGCCTTCATGAGTACTGTTACATATTGGGTAGGCAACACATATAATAATTCTTGTTGTCTTTTGGATTTGATTTGAGGGCTCTAGGGAACTGCATTTTATCTGAATAGGCTGTTTTGATTCTGTGATAAGTACTTATTAACTTTCTAGGTATGCAGAACTTATTTCCTGTTAATTAAGGGGAAAAGAAGAAAGTTATTTCATTTCTTTTAAAATGTACGGCATTAGGACAAGGAAGTTGCCCCCTCCCCCCCATCAACACAAAAGTGTCATTGATCCGTTACTGAAGATTACTGATTCTTATAAAGTTTAGAATTGCTCTAGTTCTGTTTTGTCCAAATGCAGCACCCGGTATCATTTATCATTCTTCAAATTCAATAGCATGTCTTGCTTCAACTCTTTAAATCCCATGTAAGATGCCCTGTTTGCTTGTCAAAGGAAGCATTTGTATGATACCCAGTTGGGCAAAGACAAGGCACATTGCATCTATGAGAAGCCAAGTTCCTGGAAAATGGTGTTGCCAGTTTATGTTGTGTGTACTCAACCCTGTTTAGGTTCACTCTGCTTGAGTGACCATATCAAGCTGAAAAGCTTATCCCGCGAAAAATACCAAACAGAAGAAATACTTTGAGGGAGCATTCACTTATTGAAAGTGCTTCTAACTAGGTTTATAAAATGAAAGTTACAAATTACCTTTTTTCTTTCTTGATTGGAGAGATTAAAATTTCTTATTGCCATCATTATAGAATCTCTATCATTTTATGTCTTTCAGTTACTGGTTTTAACTTAATACATGTACTCATTCTAATATCTATATTTTCTTCTCTCAGTGATTAGAAGACTCTGCATGGCCTTTTATTAGCTTTTGACAATGGAATTTTGAAGGTGTCTATGGGTTCTAGGGTGGTATTGCCTACTAGGTAGTACAGTTGTGAGTAAACCGTCTGTCATTGATATTAACATAATTGGCATTATACTTTGGTGTGTGACTATATGAGTGAGCAACACTATACTTTGGCATATGAATGAGCGAGGTATGATGGAGTTCCACAAAAAGAGACTTCTACAGTATTGCATTTTGGGTAAACAGTGCAGGGAGAAGTTTGAGTTATCCTCCTAGACGAGTAGAGGCATTCTATACTATGTTCACATTGATGTTTTGGGGATTGTAAGGGTATCAACAAGGAATGGAGCTCAACACTTTTCTTAGCTTCATTGGTGATCTCTTTAGGAAGCTTTGGGCATACTTCATAAATAAAAAGTCAAAGCATTCTCTGAATTCAGTAGTGGAAAGCAAAATCTCAGAAACAAATGCAAGTTGTGAAAATTAGAAATTGAGAAACAAGCATGAAAGTCAACAAAGTCTCCAAGCCAGATAATGGACTAGACTAAGTCACATAAGTTTGTGGACTTCTGCAGCTAAGGGAATTGTCAAGCATTTTACAGTTCATATAACAATGTGGCGGCCGGGAGAATGAACAACACCCTGCTTCAAAAGGTTAGGCGTATGAGACTATGGGTAGGATTACCTAAGAGTTTTTGGGCAGATGTAGTCAACATTGGCTTGTTCTATTATTAAGTAGTTACCTTCTAGGAAGCTGGATGATGAAGTGGTCGAGGATATCTAGACAACTTAAGGTAGACTACTCTACATCAAGGATCTTTGGTTATCTAGCAAGTTTTCACGTTCCTAGTGGGCTTCAATCCAAGTTTGACCATAGATCTAACGGATGCATTTTCACCGACTATGAAAAGGCGGTTAAAGGGTTCAAGGTATGGGATCTAGAGGATTAAAAGATGGTGACAAGCACAAATTTGGTGTTTGATTAGGTGTCCATGGAGAAGGATAGTGGGTGATTAGGGATGTAGGTAATGTTCAGTAGACAACAAGATCCATAGCTAAATGTCTTCCATTGAACAGCATAAACAACAACAATCACATGATTACAATTTAGCAACATACAAACTAGACTCAGAAGATATGGTTTGAGGATATAATTTGTTTTGCCTTAATCACTAGCAATGGATATCCTTACTAGGATGCTGATTTAAGTCCAAGAAAAGAGGGGGGGGGGGGGGGGACACAAAAATAATTGGATGGAGATTCCTTAAGGGAAGGAAATAGTGGGGTGCAAATGGATGTTTAGGAAAAAATATAATGCTTTAGAAAGTGAAGTTAAATGATTAAAGGTTAGATTAGCGCCAAAGGGGTGTTCTCAAATGGAAGGGATAGACTATGATAAGGTGCTCTCTCCAGTTGTTTGGCTTACCTCCGATCTAGTGTTATTGTCCATGATATAGGTTGATCTAGAGTTGTTTAGTTGGGTGTTAAAATAACATTCCTTCGTGGTGACTTCGAGGTGTTGATTTATGTGGAGCATATGGAAGTCCCATACTCCTAACCTTTTGAAGCAGGTTGTTGATTGTTTGTAACTTTGGGTAAGCCTTTATAAGAGCTCATTCTCCTAACATGCTATTAGGAGGACCAAAAGTGTGATTAGGGCAAATAAGAATCATTATACCGAAAATATAGATCCAAATGGGGATGAGGCGTGGGAGATTGAATAGATTCAAGGGCACATGAAATGTAATCCAAGGCACATAAGATGTGAAGGTAAGGCCCACTGGAGCAATTGTTGGAGAATTGGGCCTCCTCCCATAGGAAAAAAATTGAGTTCTAGAGAATTATTAGGAGGAGATAAGCATTGTCAAACATTGGAAAATTAGGTGAAAGATGAGGGGCTTATATGGGTGAACCTAATACTTGGCTTAAGCTTTTAGGTCCAGTTGGTGCTTACTCATGAATATCAAGTCCAAGAGGACCCCCCCCCTCCTTTTCTCGCAATGCTAATAGAGATGCACCATCAAACTTTGGAGAGGATAATGGAACAAAGATTTGCATAAGAGATTGTATAGTTGTTCAAAAAATTAGTAAAAACTTTAGGAAAATGGGGATATATTTTTATACAATTATTTTTTTAATCTTAGAGAAGGTTCATAATATAGTACGTTATAAAGTTTATAATAATTTTTTTTCTATAGAATATAGGGGGTGGCATCTATTATATGTGCGCAATTTAGTTTTAGTTTTTTGGTCTTATTTTATTTTTTTTGGTTGCTGATCTCATTTGAAATGAGGGAGTGATAGGAGCAACAAAACTATTTGTAGGAAAGCCATTTAATTTTTTTGAGAAAAGCTAATCTTGCACAAAATTGAGGGAGGTAAGATAGTACTATTAGATTTGTAGGAGTGTGGAAGGAAGTTTTATTAGGAAGTAACACCAAAAAAGAACTTGGCTTAACATATTAGCATCAATAAAAGCAGCTAATAAGAATAGATTTAACATCCCAATTTTTGCATATATATATATATATATATATATTCCGGATAAGAGGAGTATATTAACATAGAACAATTCTTCGACAGTATTTTGTATCAAACAACGAAGAAGGATCTTCATAGTTGACAACAGGGTGCCCACTATGCCACAGGATGCAATTGATTGATTTGATTGTGTTTATGCATGTGTCTGCCCCACATACGCATGCATGAAATGGAAAATTCTATTGTGCATTCATTGTCAACAATTTTAATTGAGAAGCGATGTATAGGTGAAGATTGCAACACATTTTTAAAATTCAAAATTATTTGTCCAGGCAACAATAATTCATTCTGGACTACAGTTGAATTGAAGTACGACTACCCTCACCTGAAAAAGAAAAAGAAACCTCTCAAGCTAAAGTATCAACAGGATTATAGGAGTGGAGAAGCCCACAAGAGCTTCTCATACTTCCCCTCCCTATGACAGTTTGCATCCTTAAATTTGCATTCTCCTTTACTTGCATCAAATTTGTATGAGTTCTCATGATTATAGGCATACTTCAATTTTTTTTTAGTTGATTTCAATTTTTCAGTAACAGTACAAGATTTTTTATTTACAGTCACACTTAGAGAAGAGTTATTATGTTATATAATTTTTTTTTTTTTCAGGTGGTTGCATTGTGGCATCCGTCCCTGACAATTGAAGGATATTGTTACCATTTGAAAACAATTCTTTGCTCAAGAAGCTTGGCTTTTGCATCAAATGAAGGAATTAAAAGTGTCAATGATGAAGAAGTTGATGCTAAAACTTTTGAAGAAGACTTGTTCAGAAGGAAAATACCAGAAATACCAACTGAACAAATTTACAGAGATGGAAGGTTTCAAGTTGATGCCTAGTTTCTCTGTTGAAACTTTTGAACAAACAATAGGTTTGCAAAAACAGGATGTAATCCCACTATTTTATGAAGAGTTCTTTGCAAGCATAAGAAGACACAAATTTCTTCATGTGGGTGTTGGGTTTTTGTGGAGCCTAATTACGTTAAATCTGAATAATTACTCGACCTTTCTTTAATGAGAGATTTCTATCATAAGACTTAGTCCATGGAGCGAAGGCTTGGGCTGTCCCAAGCTGTACTTGTGGGGGTCTGGGGGCAATGTCCTCGGGAAAATTTTTTGAGCCCGTTTTGTAGGTCGTTCGGAACCTTGTCCACAGCATATAAGTTCATTATTTTTGTGTGATTAGGGTTAAGCGGTCACACTTCGCGAGAGAGCGGGAGAGAGAACATTGTACTGCCGCACTCTGTATTTTTTTTTCCTGATAATAGTGAAATCACTGCAACTTTGTGGATGTAGGTAAAATTGTCGAACTACGTAAATACTGTCTTGTGCGTGTGATTGATTTTTTTTGGATATGTGTTCTTTCTCTATTTTGTTTCTCACAAGTTTCGGGAATTTATTGTTAATTCCCAACAGTGGGATTAGTTCAAGTAATGGTGATCCTCTAAGGTCTTGGAGATCTAGACATAGCTAGCTTTACAAATCACTTTTGGGATTGGTTGACAAGTCTTTGTTGGGGTTCAATATATTTCCACTCTTTTCTGAATCGCATGGTTGCTTTAACTGGTATACATGCTCATCATACTTTGTTTTGAGATGTCCTAAAGCATAATTATGATATGATACCTGGATCTCAGCCAATTGCCTCGTTTTATAGGATATGCTGCAAAATAGATGGTTTTGGATTCTGCCTCAGGAGCTTTTGTTCAGAGTTGAAAAGGCGAGACTAGACATTGTTCCAAGAATGACAAAGTAGGATCAAGTTGGGATAATTCAACCTTCAAACCAAGAACATAAATCTAGAACAAGCAGTTTAATCTTTCAAGTAAATGCATTCTCTTTCCTTTCTCTTCCCCACCTCCCCACCAGCCAAACACCTTCACCCCTTTTGTGCTAGTTTCTTTGGCGGGAGTGTGTTTATATTTTGAATGGTAGGGGACTCTATCAAATGGTAATCTCATGATTCGCTTCTTAGTGTTAGTGTCGGCCCAGCAGAGTGCTTTCGTCGTTGGTGTTCTTTTCGATCTCTACGCATTTCACTGCTCCACCGGAAATTCCCTCTGCCCCTACCATACTCCAGCTTGGTAGTTTCCATCACTTGTCTAGGGTTGAGCCTTGGGATTTGACGGCGGACTTAAAAAGCCACCTACAGATGCTTTACGCCCAATCATTCCGGATAACGCTTGCATCCTTTGTATTACCGCGGCTGCTGACACAAAGTTAGCCGATGCTTATTCTCCAGATACCGTCATTGCTTCTTCTCTGGGAAATGGTAGTCTGAGTTCATCCATGCAGATTCACATGGTATTCTGAGTTCATCCTTACCATGTTCACCAAGCCAAGCCATTTTTGAGTGGTTCAATTTCCAAACTCAAAAATTTCAAATATAAAAATCTATATGAAGAATCATAAAATATTATGGTTTACAAAGTGAAGCTCGTTTGAAACTAGCATCACTTCTTCAAGAGCCAGGGTACAAGGAGCATTCACTTGGAAGCACTCTCACATGTGGAAACATTACTTTGACTATGTACCAAGGATTTTCTATTAATGCTTTGCTAACTTCTCAAAAAAGGCATGTCCTTTGGCATTCTCAAAATGCATCATGCACAGCACAACACTGTAGTAAAAGCTAGCCCCCACGGTTTTTCTCTATTTGATTTTTTCTGCCAACAGTAGCAAGCTGCCGCTCTTATTTTTTTCTTTTCATTTTCGGATTTTGCACATACGTAGACCCTCACCCACCAGCACCTCACCTCACCAGCGCCGGTCGTCATCTTATGCTGCAACAACCTGCTGCTTACCTGCGTATTTTTGGAGCTTCTGGTTGTGCATTTTTTGGTTGGTTCTTTTGGGAGTTTTGTTCACAATATTGGTGACACCTTTCCATCTTACTACATTTGTTTATACACTCTTGTATATTTGTAAGGCTCGTGCTTTTTGTACCCACTTTGTTCACATTTTGGTGATGGTGGATTTGGACAGCCATGTCTCGTGGATATACCTTAACATTTGAGGGAACCACGTTAAATTTCTTGTGTCTCACTTTTATTTATTATTTACATTACGCCATTGATTTACTTGTGAGAATCGTTCATATATAATTTTTTTCCTAACAAGTGGTATCAGAGCTGTGTTCTTTGGACTCATTAGGTTTGTGTAAATTATGGATGGTAATGTTGACCGTATGATTAGTTTCAAAGGAAGCAATTGGGTAACTTATAAAACAAAAATGCAAAATTTTTTATTTTGTAGAAATTTGGATGGACCTATTGAGGGTGATGGTTGAAAGCCTCAAAACATGAGTAATGATGAGTGGAATAGGTTTAATAGAAAAGGTGTTGGTGTTATCCGTCAAGGGATTGATGATAGTGTTTTTCATCATGTTTCTATCGAAATTTCAGCATATGAATTGTGAAAAAAATTGGGGGGTCTTTATGATAGAAAGTCGGCTACAATAAAACTTTTCTTTTCCGAAAATTGGTGAACTTGAAATATAAAAATGGTGGTCTTATTACTGAGTATTTGAATGAGATGAAAAATATTATCAATCAACTTGTTACTATGAAAATAGTTTTTGATGATGAGTTGCAGATCCTAATGCTTCTCAACTCTTTGCCGGAAAGTTGGGAAACCTTGGTTGTGATAGTAATTCGGCTTCCGATAGAATTGTTAGTATGAACCAAGTAACTAGTAGCTTGTTGAATGAAGAAATTAGAAAAAAATTAGCTGACTCTTCTCATTTAGAGGCACTTGTGACAGAAAATCGGGGGAGAAGCAAAAGCAAAAGCAGATATTCTCACCGTAATGATAAATCAAGAGGCCGGTCCAGCTCAGTTTTTTTTTAAAAAAAAGATATTGAGTGCCACTATTGTCATAAGAAAGGGCATATGAAGCGGGAGTGTAAAAAATTAAAATTCAAGGAGCAAAACAAAGAGAAAAATTTTGAGAAAAAGCATGAAGACACAACTTCTGTTGCATCTGATGTTGATCTTATGGTTATTTGTGAAGAAAGTTGTATTAATTTGACAAGTCAAGAGACTGATTGGGTTATTGATTCCGGTGCGTCATTCTATGTTACTTCTTGGGAAGATTTCTTCACTTTATATTCTAAAGGAAGTTATGAAGTTGTTCGGATGGGAAATGAAGGTTTGCCAAAAATTGTTGGCATGAGAAATGTTTGTTTGGAAACAAATTTTGGATGTAAGTTGGTGCTCAAAGATGTGAGACATGTACTTGACATTCGACTAAATTTGATATCTATCGGAAAATTTGATGATGAAGGGTTTGACAACCATTTTAGTGATGGAAAATGGAAGCTCACAAAGGGTAATTTGGTGGTGGCTAAAAGTAAGAAGTCTAGTACACTTTATATGATGCAAGGTAAAATTGGTAATGGTGTTGTGAATGCTCTTCCACCGATTTGTGGCATAAACGGCTTGGGCACATGAGTGAGAAAAGAATGCAATTTTTGTTCAAAAAGAAGCTTCTATCCGGAATGAAAGGTACCCCTCTTAAAGCTTGTGTTCATTATTTGGCCGATAAGCAACATATAGTTCCTTTTCGTACAAAGTTTGTTACTAAAAAAATCTAATATTCTAGATTTGATACATTCCGATGTATGTGGTCATTTGAAAGTTAAATCTTATAGTGGTGCACTTTATTTTGTTACTTTTCTTGATAATTGTTCAAGAAAAGTTTGGACTTACACTTTGAAAACTAAAGATCAAGTTTTAGATGTGTTTAAGCATTTTCAGGTTAAAGTTGAAAGGGAGACCGGAAAAAAGGTGAAATGTGTGTGCTCGGATAATGGTGGAGAGTACATTGGCCCATTTGATGCATATTGTTATAGCTAAGGCATTAGACATCAAAAGACCGTCAAGAAAACCCCTCAACAAAATGAAATTGCCGAAAGGATGAGCCGCACCATAATAGAGAGAATGAGATGCATGTTCTCTCAACCGAAGTTGCCAAAATCATTTTTGGGGTGAAGCAATGAGGACGGTGGTGAACTTGATTAATTTGTCTCCTTCAACTCCTTGGTGAAGTTCTCGAAAAAATTTAGAAAGGTAAGGATGTCACTTATGATCACTTGAAAGTGTTTGGTTGTTGTGCATTTATTTACATTGCAAAAGATGAAAGATCCAAACTTGATAACAAGACAATGCAATGTATTTTTCTTGGCCATAGGCATGATGAATTTGGATATAGATTGTGGGATCTGGCTGACAAGAAAGTTGTTAGAAGCCAGGATGTTGTATTTTTTAAAGATCAAACAATTGAAGATTTTGGTACGGTTGAACAACCACAATATAATGCCAATGATTTTATTGACTTAGAGTCACCTTCTCCACCTTTGGCATATGATGAAAATATGGAAGATGTTCATCCACCTCTTGAAGATGTTGAAAATGATGAAATTCCTAGTGATGTTGAAGATGAAAATGAGGGGGAGCAACAAGTTCAAGAGCAAGCTCCATTGAGAAAGTCTTCAAGAGAGCCAAGACCTTCAACTAAATATCCATCAAGTGATTATGTTACTCTATCAGATCAAGAGGAGCCCGAAAGCTATCAAGAAGCCATGAAACATGAAAATAATGGTGAATGGATGAAGGCTATGCAAAAGGAAATGAAGTCCATAGTTGATAATCATACTTATGATTTGGTTAACCTTCCTTCTGGGAAGAAATTTTTGAAAAATAAATGGGTGTTTAGGTTGAAAAATGATGGAAAGAATCTTCGGTACAAGGCTAGGCTTGTGGTAAAAGGCTTTGGTCAGAAAAAGGGAATTGATTTTGATGAAATATTCTCACTGGTTGTGAAAATATCATCTATTCAGGTTGTTCTTGGCATGACAGCAAATTTGAATTTAGAAGTTGAGCAACTAGATGTAAAAACTGCTTTCTTACATGGTGACTTGAAAAATGAAATTTACATGGAACAATTAAAAGGTTTTAAAAAAAAAGGGAAAGAAAATTTAGTGTGCAAATTAAAGAAAAGTTTATATGAGTTGAAGCAAGCACCATGTAGATGGTACAAGAAATTTGATTCTTTCATGATTAATCATAGTTACTCAAAAGCCTTTTCAAATGATTGCGTTTTTGTGAAAAAGTTTTCAGATAGTACTTATATTATTCTCTTACTCTATGTTGATGATATACTCATTGTAGGACCAGACTTTTCCAAGATTGACAAAGTTGATTTAGGTGTAATCCCAAGAAGGAGGGGAAGGGGGTGAATTGGGTATTTTAAAATTCTTTGAATCTATTTACCACTTAATCCCTATTTGTATATTTAGCAAATCAATTTCAGGGATTTATGACAAAGACAAATTTATTTTACCAATGAGTTCTTTTTACCCAATTAATTGTGTATAACGTTATGCAACCTATACATGCAATACGAATAAATCAAATGTAGTGCAGAAAGTAAAGAGTAAAGGGAAGAGAGAAGACAAATGCATTTTTTACGAGGTTCAGCCAACTCGGCCCACGTCCTCGCCTTGAGAAACCACTCATGGATTTCACTATAATCCATGCTCCTTAAATTGGGACGGAACTTCCCTTACAATCCGCTGCTTACAAGAGCTACAACTCTCATTTCAAACCCTAGTTCACACACTGAATCGTGAATACAATGAAATATGTAAAACACTCAAAATTGTTTCCAAGTGAGTATAATTCAAAATCCTAATACATTACCATATGATGAAATTTGAAGCTCAGAATGTATGAAACGATACAATAGTTTATGAATGATATGCTTCAACACACAAACCCCTTTTTATCAAATCTCCTAAAAATATTTGTATAACTCAATGCTTTGGAGAACTTAGGCTAAATCTTTGAATACAAAAACACTTTGAAGATTGCAACGATGTTAAATATAGTTTGTTAAAAACAATATTTCTCTAAATATTTCAATCTCAATATGATCTTGGTAATATTTGACTTAATGTATATATATATATATATATATATCTATATGATGAGAATACCAAAGATCAACACACTTACTATATGATTTTCAGAAAATATCCTTCAATATATATTTGTAGTTATAAACATTAAGGATCTTCAAATAATTAGATTTGATATTTTGAAAATATCAACTCTTTAAATGAAAAACTCACTTGAATCAAAAGTATTTAATCAATAACTAAAGCTCTTCTCAAGTGGTAATCTTTTAAAAAATGATTTGCTATATGCACACACAAGATCAACCTCTTATCAAATATTCAAAAGTAGATTTTGCAATGATCAGCTTTTTGAGAAAATAGATATACTCTTGAATCAAAAACTTATTCAACCAATAGCTAAAACCTTTCTCAAGTAATGAACTTGTCAAAATCAATCTTTATATGAATGTGAAAAGCTCAATATCAAAGTTCTCTAAAGATGTTCAAAAAATAGATGTTGATATGAGAATTTCTTAATAAAACTAAATGGATTAATCAAACCTCAATACCGAGTTGAACGAAAGGTGTATAAGAGAGATCCCTTTTAGTTTTCTGAATAGATTTGCTCAAGGAAGATGAATATAGGTTGGACTGCAAGCAATCGTATAGCAATCAACTTAAGTTTCTCAACAAGATGTGTTCTTCTCTTCTTGTGTGTCTTAGCTTTTCACGTTTTTGCTTTTCTTTTGCGTACTAGGGTTTAGATATGCAGTAGAAATAGGTGTCTAACCCCTGAAACCAATATTGACCATTGGATTATAAGATAGCTCGCATGTGCTCAATAAAAATTAAAATTTTAATCTTTCTTGCAAGTTCAGACGATTGAGGTCAAGGGTCTAGACGACTGAAGTCCTTTTTATCTTTCGAAAAAATAACTTGGACAAAGGGTCAGACGACCGAGGTCAAGGGTCAAACGACTGAAGTGTCGAGTTCAGACGATCAAAGTCAAAGTTCATCTAGGTGCTTCTGCTAGTCGAGTTCAGACGAGTTCAGACGACTAAGCTTATTCTTCAGACGTCTGAAGTAATTCTTCAATCAACCGAACTTATAGTTCAATCATCTGAAGTTGCCACTTCAGGCTTCTGAAGTTCCGTTATTCTAATTTTTCAAACTCAATTCAAAATATGATTTGCTCTCTTTATTTATCCTTTTATAATACTTTTTCTGGGTTTTTTAAATATGTTTCTAAGTCCATATAATTTCCCTAAAAATGTTCATGAAATGCATGAGTCCTAAAGTCATTCTAAGATGTGATTTAAGTTTCAAACTAAATCATATAAAAATGTAAGTACATGAGTTCTAAGTACCCATTTCTATGACGTTCTTGAACTTTGCTACTTGCATCTTGATTCTCGTATTCTTTGAGTTCCATGGAATGTGCCAAGATATGTAAACTTGAATCTTCATGACTTCCATTACTTGTTATCCTTTGGTGCATGCTTAATATAATTTTTGTTCACAATCTCAATTGCACAGATCAAATACCAAGTGATCTGTTATTATCGAAACAGAATTGGACTCGTAGAGTCAACAGACAAGTTGAAGTTGGAGTTGAGCAAGTCTTTTGTTATGAAATATTTAGGACCGACAAAGAAAATTCTTGGCAAGAGAATTGTTCCTGATCGTGAAAATGGGCAAATTTGGTTGTCTCAAGAAAGGTATATTGAAAAAGTGCTTGAGAGGTTCAATATGGATAAAGAAAAATCCGTTGGTTGCCCGCTTGCTAGTCACTTCAAGTTTAGTACAAACAAAGTCCTACAAGCTAGACAAGGAAGAGATGAAGAAAATTCATTATGCTTCGTCCGTTAGTTTTTTAATATATGCAATGGTTTGCACAAGACTAGATTTAGCTCATGTTGTTGGAGTTGTTAGTCGGTTTCTCTCTAGTTTGGGAAAGGAGCATTTGGTTAGTAGTAAAATGGATTCTCTGATACATTAGAGGTATTTCGAAGGTATATTTGTGTTTTAGAAATGGTAAATCTATGCTCCATGGATTTACGGATGCTGACATGGCCGGTGATGTTGATTCTAGAAAATCAACTTCATGTTATTTGATGACTTTTGTAGGGGGAGCTGTGGCATGACAATCTAAATTACAGAAATGTGTTGCTCTATGTACTACGAAAGCTGAGTTTATTGCCATTACGGAAGCTTGCAAATAATTGCTTTAGTTGAAGAGATTTTTGAAAGAGTTGGACATGGAACAAGAAAGGTATATTCTTTACTGTGATAATCAAAGTGCAATTCATTTAAGTAAGAATTTTATCTTCCATTCAAAGTCAAAACACATTGATGTTAGATATCATTGGATTCAGGATATGTTGGATAAGAAATTATTACAACTTGACAAAATTCACACCGATAATAATAGTTCAAATATGATGACAAAAGCATTGTCTAGAGACAAGCATATGGAGTGTCGAGTTTTAGCTGAATTAGTGGAGTCGTCCCCATAAGTCGGGAGGGGGAGATTTGTTGGGGTTCCCTCCTTGTGGGACTCATATCTTGAAAAATGATTTTTTATTAATGCTTTCTTAGCTTCTTAAAAAAGGCATGCCTGATGCATGTTCTTTGGCATTCTCAAAATGCATCATGTACAACACAGCACAACACAACATTGTAGTAAAAGCTAGCACCCCCCCCCCCCCTACAGTTTTTCTCTATTCGATTTTTTTTGCAAAAATAGTAGCAAGCTGTTGCTCCTTTGTTTTTCTTTTCATTTTCGGATTTTACACACACACAGACCCTCACCCAGTAGCACCTCACTAGTGCCGGTCGTCATCTTTGCTGCAGCAACCTGCTGCTTGGCTACGTATTTTTGGAGCTTCTGATTGTGTATTTTTTGGTTGGTTCTTTTGGGAGCTTTATTCACGATATTGGTGAGTCATTTCCATCTTAGTATATTTATTTATACACTTTTGTGTATTTATAAGACTTGGGCATTTTGTACCCACTTTGTACACATTTTGGTGATAGTGGATTTGGATTGCCGTGTCTCGTGAACGTACCTCAACATTTGAGAGAATCACGTTAAATTTCTTGTATCTCACTTTTATTTATTATTTGTATCATGCCATTAATTTACTTTTGAAATTGTTCATATATAATTTTTTTCCTAACACTTGGCAATTCAAGATTGCAAAAATCTATAAAGGAGGCTCTCAAACATTCAAGAGATTGCAAGCAATGGCCAGCCCAATATGACAAAAAATCACTTGTCAAGACTAAGGAAGAAAGCAAAAAAAGAAAAGAAAAAAGGCTCATTTGGTAAAAAGCAAAAGACCGAAGTGCAAGTAATTCAGCAAGGCAAAGGAATCCAAAGCAAAACCTTTTGTCAAGGCAGCAATAACTGGGGGCTTACAAGGAATTCAAATCTGACTGCCTTCAGCTGTAAAATGGAATCCCAAGTTTCCAAGTGCAAGCAAAAGCTGAAAAAGTTTAAGAGTTTCTTCACCCTTCACTTCTGTATCTCATATTGTGTTTCGTTTCTTAGTTGGGCTATTTTAATAGTAAAAACGTTTATGAAACCCATGCATGTCTGGAAATAAAATTTTAGTTTTGAGTACCAATTTAGAATATTATTCTTATGTTCTTTGTTTGGGCAATTTAAATATTTTGAGTACTAAAATTAATTTCTTATATAAATTTTTTTAAAAAATTAAAAAATTAGGCACAGTTTTGTAATTATTTGAGACTTTTAAAAAAAAAAAACAAAAAAATTTTACAACAAAACAAATCCTTTTTTCACTACTTGAATGATTATAAACCACAGGACTCAAGTAATACTTTGTGCGCGTGACAGTATGCTGCCCCCACCCCATGATGCATGAAGACGGAAATTCTATGGTTCATCATTGTCACATCTTCAATCAGAGAAGTGACATAAAGTAAAAATGAATTTTCTAAAAGAAAAAGATGACAACATTATCTGTACAGGCAACAATAATTCATTCCGGACTTGAGATGAATTGAAGTCCGACTGCCTTCCATCTATTAAAAAACTATGACCTCTCAAAGTATCAACAGACCCAACACCAGTGAAATTCACAAGAGCTTCCTAGCTCCCATCCCTTCCTATATTCTCCTTCACAGGTTGCATCAAATTCATTCCGGTCCTTAAGATCGTGAGTACACAAAACTTAATCTGGCTGATTTCAATTTTCATTCAATAATGTTCACAATTCTAGCCAAAATGGTGACGAGCGCTGTCGGTCAACCATGAACTTGGCATTTGTGGTTGAAATTTTTTCATGCTATAAAACCTTTTTTCTTTTTGGTTCAGCAATCTACTCTTGATGCTTTGAGGGCATTGTCAGCAGTTGGAAAGCAATTTTCAGTTCAAAAGCATGGCTTCTACATCAAGTGCAGGAATTAAGATCATCAAGGATGATGAAATCGACGCCAAACATTTTGAGAAAGACTTGATGAGGTGCAGCATACCGAAAATACCTAGTGAACAAATTTACAAGAGGGAAGGTTTCAAGTTGATGCCTGACTACTCCATTGAAACTTATGAACAGACAACCAGCTTGACAATAGAGCAGGACACAGTCCCACTGTTCGATGAAGAATTCTTCACCAAGCATAAGAGAAAATACAAATTTCTTCATGTCGGATCAGTTCAAGTAATGGCATCCCCTCTCACAAGACTAGGTATTAACAACTCAATCATAGTATGTCTTAGAGATGGCAGGCGTAGCACACCTCGTGATTCACTTCTAGGATTGGTTGAGACAAGTCTTTGCCAGGGACCAATATATTTCCACTGCTTTCCAAATCGCACTATTCCTTTAACTGGTATAAGTGTTCATCGTACTATATTTCTATATGTCCTGAAGTACAACTATAACATGGTGCCTGGATGTCACCCAATTGACTTGTCATACAGAGTACGTTGCAAATTGATGGCTGTGGATTCTGACTCAGGAGCTTTAGTACAGAGTTTAAAAGGAGAGACTAAATGTTTCCATATAATTAGGCAATCAAATGAAATTGTTACCAGAACGACGAAGTGGGATCAATTTGAGATTAACCAGAAGAACACAAGTCATCAATTTGAGATTAACCAGAAGAACACAAGTCCAACACAAGAAGTATAATCCTCTCTCTCTCTCTCTCTCTCTCTCTCCACCCCCTTCTCTTTCTTCTGTGCAATTTCTGTAAATATATGTCCTCTATGGATGTTAGGATATGTGTCCTATCATAAGGGTAATGAATGGTCATATTATGGATTAACTAAAGAGATTGGCTTTTAAATATATGACTACTGTGATGGGGAGTAGCTTAATGGTAATGAGATAATAGAGATATAGGAAGTGCTCTCTTTTCATCCGACTTTCTCTCATAAAATTTAGTGAAGTATATAAAAAATCTCGGTAAAGTGAGAGAAATGATTTCTTCAAGTGTTCTATGAGCATTTTTAATTTATCTGCCTTTTCAGTTTTAGTTCCATTATTAGTACCTACAGCAGCATCTTGTTCAGCTAGCAAAATAGAGGTTGCATTCCCAATAATAGTTGTAGATATGTTATTATGCTGTTAATTTATTTTCAGTTGTAAATTTTGTTATTGAAATGTGTGTATAAGTACTCTGTAAGTACCTTTTGAGATATGAATGAAAGTGAAATTTTAACTCATTTTAACATGGTATTGGAGAACTTTTAGTTTTCTTTTGTATTCTTTGCATCTTCTTTTCGACTTTCGTATTCTTTGCATCTTCTTTTCGAACCTTTGTTGAAGCTTTCATGGCTTCCGCAGATTCATCTTCTTCCACTTCTACTTCTACAAATTCATCTACAGTGGATGATTTCACTAATCCCTATTTTCTGCATCACGGGGATAATCCTGACATTGCTCTTGTTACTACACCTCTCACTAAAACTGAAAATGAAGAATGCTGTTGTTGATTGCTATGAACTGAAAAAGCTGATAAACTAAAAATGCTAATATGTTCTTCTCACTACAAGAAATGAGATTATTAGTGACGGATTTAAACTATCACTAATAATAAGAAAATCATCACTAGTACTATTAGTGACGGTTCTCTCAGCATTAGTGATGGTTCTAGCTTTGTCACTATATCTGTGGATACTAATACTTATTAGTGACGAAATATTCAATCCGTCACTAATAGTGGAGTATTAATGATAGAAAAAAATCGTTACTAATATCCTACCTATAGTGACTCGAAGAATAATAGTATTTAAATAATAACGAGGGAGAGAAATGGAAGCAATATCAGAAGGAGACAGCTGACTTCGTTGACAAACGCATTGCATATTGGATGGAATAACCCGAAAGATTTTTCACAGGGTTTCGTCGACGAACACAGGGAGTTCGTCGATGAGCGCATAAGGGGACCTTGTCGACAAAGTTACGACTCTTCAATGAGAAGATACTGAGAGAAGAATTTGGGCTACTTTGAATTTCGTCGACGAAGGGTAAGGTTCATCATCCTTCATCGATGAAATTACTTAAGGACTCGTCGACGAAGCCTGCAGTATAAATAGCCCTAAACTAATTTTAATCACAGAAATTTGCCGTCGTCTCTCTCTCTCTACCCCTACAGCTCCTCCCTCTTCTTCCTTCGATTTCGGCTCCGTTAGTCGCCGAATCGACGATCTGAGGCCACCACGACGATCCTGGTAGAGTTCTCTGCAAGTCTGCAGTAGCGGATCGTCAGTGGGACGAAGTTGGAATTCATCCTAAATCTAGGGTAAGGTCTTTTATTCGGATTTTGAGTTTCCAGCAATTGTAAGAAATGTAATAGACCTAAAAATAGTAAAGTTTTGTTCTAAAATTAATCATTTTCAAGGTGTTGAGTGGAGAACCTCACAGGTGTTGGACCCGTTATAGTAGGAGATTTTTAGCAGGAAACAGGTAAGGGAAATATGCTATGCTAGATAGTTCTAAAATGATTTCCAGTATGAAATGTATATTTTTATCAGTTTATTATTCACAGCATGACATTATACAGGTTATTAATTATGAATATTACGTATTAAATCACTGTATGGCTTGAGAATATAAATATAGTATAGAAGCATGTTTTACAGTATTTTCAGGGTATATTTTACAGAATATACAGTTAGTGGATATGTTTTATAGTAATTATAGAATACCATGATTATACAATTTTCAGTACTATGATTATACAGTTTTCAGTACCATGACTTACAGATTATAGTTCAGTTCAGAAATACAGATGATACAATTACAGTTTATTACAATGTCATGGTTAATACAGTTATTACAGAATCATGGTAAAACAGTTAGTTGTATATAGAAATATATTATATAGTATCAGATCCTGTTGGATCATACAGTAGAGCATGGTATCATAACTACAGATATTCAGTTCAGAGTGCAACTACCTATTCAGATAATATATGGTAGTAGCTCGATCGTATAGTGCCTTGACGTGGACAGACTCCCCATCATATATGGGTTGAGGAGGGCAGATCAGACCGAGGGAGTATAGTGGTTTACCCTGGTCGGCCAGTCAGGGTAGATCCCGCCTAAGGGCTGCATAACCCTGTCATGAGGGGTTAAATCATGACACATAATTATCCATAGGGAAGTTTTCAGTTATTATTATGTATATACAGATTTATAGAGACAGAGAATATACTTATGTACATTAGAAGTATTTTAAATAGTACCCTAAAATACTGATATGTTAAGTAACATGGAAATGGTGGTAGTTTCTATTACTTGTACTGTATGTACAGATCCAGTTATATATGATTTTATAGAAACAAAATTTCATAATATTGTAACTCATCTGCCACACACTAGCAATAGCATATTTCGTCTTACTGAGCGTTGGCTCATCCCAATTACTTTAACATTTTTCAGGTGATTCAGGTAGGCGAGCAGATCAAGCTCGCAGATAGAGGGGTCTCAGTATTGCCCTGATATTAGAGTGAGTATTTTTGTATAGCCCTAGCCAGTTGAGGATATTTCTGGGGAACATCTATATATGTATATTCTAAGAAATAATTTAGCACTTTGGTATTGTATATAACTACATATGGTTATGTTTATTTGATTTCTGCTTCTCGCTGCTTAGGTTAATGATTGAGTTTAATCTAATGTGGTATCAGAGCATTTTAAATGTCATAGTATAAAAAAAAAAATCCAGTTAAATAGCAGGTCGTTACACTATCACCGTCATTATAAATTATACATATGGTCAGATTCGTCACTAAAGCGCAAGTATTAGCGAGGGATTCAATAATCGTCACTAATATGACTGTAGTAGTGACGATCAAGAAACCGTCACTAATAGTGCGCTTTGTAGTGACAATTATTAAAACCGTTACTAATAATTAACTATTAGTAACGATTATAGAATCGTTACTAATATTTGGCACCCATAAGGTTTATTCTATAGTGACGGTTTTGGTCATTTAGTGACGGTTTCTAAACCATCACTAATACTTCATATTCCCATTATTAGTAACGATTTTACAAACCGTCACTAATGCTTTAAAAAAATTAATTTTTTTTATAAAAAAATTCTTGTAAAAACCTGTAATTACATTTTAACATACATAAAATTGAACTAGAATTACTAAAATATTTATAAATTATTAAAATTTAAAATAAAAATTGTTCAAAATTAAAATACATACAAGTACAAATTCAAACTAAAATATACAAATTAATTATGTTCAGTTAACTAGAAATACAGGAAAAGTCAAAAGTTGCACGCATTCGACCTGACTGAAGTGTCTGGCATCGTCGTAGTGTTCTGAGAGCCGCAAACCCTATAAAATAATAATTTTACTAGAAATTAGCTAACTAGTATACAATGTTTGAACATATATATACATAGTATGACTTTGTGTTCATAACCAAAGAATAGTCCATATTTAATTATAAAGCTTTAAGAGCCGAGTACGATGTTCAGAGTTTTCGGAAGAGCCTCAATATTCAAAAAGTAAAACACGTGATGCAAATGTGTTTTTTATGCTCTATTTCTAAGAATGGTGCTGAACTCCTCTATATATGTTCTTATGCATGCATTTTCAATTTAGGATGAAGATCAATCTTCATTTAGCAATCACTCATCCTTTCAATAACAATTTAAGCATGCATCATATTATAAACATTTAGCACTTGATTTTTGGGCTTTGATTATTTTGAGAAAAATTTTAATAAAATTTCGGTAGCGTGCTGTTGTAAATAGAACATTTCCCAAATTTGTAAATCAAAGAGAGTATACCAGACAGCTTAGTAGTTTTCTATAACATACAAAACACAAATCACTGCATCAGCTATATAGGTGGCATTCCAGATAAGGCATGCAATCTAGTAGCTCAAATAATAGTTTATACAAAATATAAACCATCCATCAAAGAAATGTAATCATTCACTCGATTAGCAAAAATGAGACCCAAATTTTCACCTGCTTATTTGAGTGGCCATCCAAGAACATGCTTAAACTTTGCAAGCACTTATAGGGCAGATGTGTCTAGGATTTTTCTCTTTTTCAATGCAAACTTCTTGTGCAGTTGCTTACGATGATCTACAAACTCCACAAATAAATCCCTTAGCTCCTTAGTTATTCTGTATTCTGCAGTACCTGAGTGACAGAACTTTAATTCTTCACCAATTATAGCATTTGTGCTCTGTAATTCCCGCTACAATATGAGAATCATAAAATCAATTTTACAATTCCACAACAGAGCTCCAATAGTAGCACAAAATCTCACTTTTATAGTTGATGATATTTCCTAAAAAATTAATAAAAATAAAAATGAAAGAACGTGCTAGGGATGTCGGTTTCAGGTTCCCAATTAATGGTTTAAACAATCCATGCCTTGGTATCTTTTCAGTAATCATCCACGACATGCAAAAATTGAAAAAAATAATGAAAGCTAACTGACAAGGGAAATATAAGTTCTAATGAAAGTAATTACTCCAAATCCAATATAATTCGATATAGAAATAGAGCAAAAAGTGGACACTATACAATCAACAATAATAATGCATTAAGTTGATACCTTTCTATTGAAGATGCTATAATGTGCTTTGGATTCTCCAAAATTCCCATAATTTCTCTAGGTTCTCTTTAGAATCCAACACAATGAATCCCCTCGTGTATGTCTCTGAAGACAAGCTCAGGAAAATGCATACTTGTGTTGACATGGTCGTCTGCTTCTGTATGAATTCAACAACTATTCTTGGGGACAAGTCTTTCTCCAAATTGTCAATTAATACGAAATGGTCATAGCCAGTGATTCTATTCATAAGTGAAGTTTCCTCGCCCATATCTAAATCTTGCTCTATAGACTGAGACAAAATTGACTTGTTCTTGACATTTGAACTATAAATATCCTCATGGTAGGCAGCACTTCCAACACTAGAATCATTGCCTTCTTTTGAATCTGAACCAAACGTTAGTAGAGTAGTAGGCCAGTTCTCCATTGTTAAATTTTTTCTAAGCAAAATATGTCTAACTTTGAACAGAGTAAAGTACATTAGTTTATAAACCGAAAAAAGAAGTCAACCTTATACCATATAGAATAATAAAGAGTTAATTTGTAGTTTCATTTTGACTAGTAAACCCCATTTACAATACTATACAAAAAAGAACATCCAGTTCAGTGGGTGGGTTGCTTTTGAAGATGAGTACATTTTCATATGGTCATTATGAGACTTTCTTCGTAGTAGTGGACAAAATGAAAACAATTCCTGATATTATCCGGGAAGCAAAACCGGATATATATATATCGAGTGATATATGGGCTATCCTCGCTAGTGTCGTTGACACCACAGAATAGAATCTGGAGGAGTTGACAATAAAATAGAACGAGCAACTCATGGCGTTTTAAGTAGAATGCTTGAAGAGAAAGACTGTCAGTAGTAGTATGAAATTATCTAATAACTTAAGTTTTATAAGTCGACTCAAGATCCTAAAAAGGGGTGGATTATTAGTGTCGGTTTTACAAATCGTCACTAATATAGTGGATTATTAGTAACGGTTTTTTAAAACCATCCCTAATAATGCATGTTAACGAAAGAACAATCTGTGTTTGATTGGTTAAGTTTAGACGACGAGCTACGATCTTTTGTTAGGTGTTTGGGCGCTTGTGAGTTAGTTGGAATTTCAGTGTATGGCGAAGTATTTGATCAATATAGTTCATGCATAGGGAAGGTTACGATTCCTCTGGATCGAAGAATCCTAAGAAGCGTAGCGAAGGACCTTCCAAGATGAAGGTAGAGACGGTAAATGAATGGAGCAACGAGTATGAAGATTTCCCTCAGGATACAGAGGTTTAACCTAGTGATGCAAGTGAAACTAATGTGAAATCAAAAGTGGCACCAATGGTTCCACCCGAAAAGGGTGAAAGCAGTTGTCATGACCCAATCGCATGAAGGAGTACTCTAAGACCATCACTATGCAACTGTCCACAATCAATCTCAAGGCCTTATTCGAAATATTTGAAATATGGTTTGAAACTTTAATCCTTCTCTTGGCTTTGATCATCAACTTCTAATTCACATGATGTTGATCAAACGGTGGGTATTTCCTCTCACAAGTAGTTGAGTCAAAGACCATAATATGAAACAACATGTTTCCTTCATACTTGAACTTTCTGTGAAAACAATTTCAAGCTCGTTTTCTCTTAAAATGTCATATTTTGATATCTCATAGGGCTTTCTTCAACGTTTTTATAGGTTGGCCACCACATAGCCATGTCACTTGCTAGACGAGACATATCAAGTTGTTGAAACTTGATATGTCTTGGTGTCGCAAATTTGTCGAATGAGGCCTTGGGTTGATTATGGAAAGTTGCATGGTGACGGTCTTAAAGTTTTCCTTCGTGTGATTGGGTCACAACAACTGATTTTACCCTTTTCGGGTGGAACCATTGGTGTCACTTTTGATTTCACATTAGTTTCATTTGCATTATTGGGTTGAACCTCCATATCTGGAGGGAAATCTTCATACTCGTTGCTCCATTCATTTACCATCTCTACATTCATCTTAGAAGGTCCTTCACTACGTTTGTTAGGATTCCTCGATGTAGAGGAATTGCAACTGTGCATGAACTATATTGATAAGATACTTCACTACACATCAAAATTCCAACTACATCACAAGCGCCCAAACACCATAGCTCATCATCTAAACTTAACCAATCAAACACAGATTGTTCCTTCATTAATATGCATTATTAGAGACGGTTTTAAAAAAACCTTCACTAATAATCCACCATATTAGTGACGGTTTGTAAAACCGACACTAATGATCCATCTCTTTTGGGGATCTTGAGTCTACTTATAAAACTTAAGCTAGTCGATAATTTCATACTACTAGTTGTTGGCCTTACAAGGCTTAAAATCTTATTATCTTGTTTTAATGCTAACAAACAAGTAAAATTTAATGTATTTGTGTGAGTAATGATATTTCTGGGCTAATATATAAGAAAGTAAGTTCAAAGTGCTCACAAGGATCAAATGAAGTTTAAAAGAGTCAAAACATGGATTTAAAGATCAAAGCATGGATTTAAAGATGATATATTAAACTTTGAAGAATATGAGGACATGAATGAGTTGTTGAAAGTCAAGGAATATTAAAGTCAAAAGAGCCAAAGAAAAAGAAAGTGAGAAAGCTCAAAGAATATGGAAGCTTGAAGAAAAGATGGACTCAATCCAAGGACAAAGCATGAATACTCAAGAACCTAGAATATTAATGTCTTAGAAGTCTCATGTAAGTGCTTTAATGTTTAAAATATCGTTTGAAATATTTTGAAACTCTTAGGTTAACTTCTTGGACTTAGATACCTTTTACAATACTTGGAAAATATTTTTATAAGGTAAAAAATTATTTTATAAAGGTTAGAATCATTTTTGGAATGAAAAGCACCAAAAAGAGTTTTTCCAAATGCTGTCAGTTTTTATACATCCTTATTGAGGTTAATTTTTATCTATCAAAATTTCCTTATTTTAAAATGTGTTCAACATGAAAATTGTAGGATTTTCTGTTAGCTTTCTTTTGACACCAAGAACACCTAATTTGGAGTTATACATAAAAAGTTATAGTCAAAACACTAAAGCGGGGTCACAGATGTCAAACATCTGAACACTGTTCACGGGAGGAACTCAGCTGTCTGAACAGCACACAAAATCACTTCAGACATCTGAACCCTACTTTAGACATCTGACCCTGTGTCCAATTCATTTTTAAAGAGTTTTAGGAACTTCAGATGACTGAACTCGAATCTTCAGACATCTGAACACTGTTTAACGAGCAAATTTATAAATTCTAATATTTTAAAATATAACCGTTTTGAACTCCAATTTTTCTAACAACTTGGGAAACTCTCTAAGGAAACTTTTGTAACATGGAAACAAGTTCAAAAGCCTATAAATACATGATTTTGCAAATCAAAATACATCCAAGAATTGAAAAATCTGTTTTGAGAAGCTGAAAGCACTCTTGTTCTTACAAGTTCTCTTGCTCACTCATTGCAAAACTCTTTTGCTAAGATATTCTGAAGTGCTAATCTTTCCTCCTCTGAATTCCTACTACTAATCCTCATCTAAGAAGGATATTGGTGAATTCTACACTTAAGCTTCATTGTATTTCATATTGATATTTTACATTAAAGTATATAGTGCTGAAATTGTACTAACTTGCTCTTTGAGAGAGTATACTTGTACGCAGATCTTATCTTATGTTTCTTGTAGTTCTTTGACGTTCCAAGGATTGTTTGGATCATTGGCTAAGCAAGGGGATATTGCTTAGAGAGGCGGGCTCTAGCCTAAAGGAGTTACCGAATGAGGGGACATCGTTTGGAGAAGCGGACTCTAGCTTAGTGAAGGAGTGTTTGAGCGTGGGGTATCGGTTGCAAAGGTTTTGTTCCACCCATCAATGGAACAGGTTTAGTGAATCCTTTAGTGGTTTGCCAAAGGCAAGGACGTAGGCTGGGTATAAGCCGAACCTCGTAAAAATCCCCATCTCACTCTCTCTTTCCCTATTCTTTATTTTCGGTTCATATACAACTGTGTGGATGTTCTAAATATCTAAATTATACATACTACATATATTTGGAAATCAAGTAAACTTAAAAGTCTAATTTTGATTTGGGTTTCGGAAACCGAAAGGGAGTACGTTGGTTACACCATATCTTTCGGAAACCATACGGGAGTACGTTACTTGGTTAACATCCCAAAGATAAATTTACCAAGAGTTTATTTGAGTTCTAAATATTTGGAAAGAGTGATTGGATTCATCTATACTGGGCTTTACATCAGCAAGCATAAATTCTCATTCATTACAGGGTTTGGTTCAAATTTGGCTGGTATAAACAAACAACCATCTTGAGTTGTTATATTACATAAGTGCTGTGTATTGACTTGTTTGTTTACTTTCTAATTATAGTTGATTGGTTTGGTTGAATGATTGGATGTTTGTATGGTTAAAAATTAAATGAAGAAACTAAGTTCTTGAGTGCTTAACAAATTAAACAAATCAGTCACGAATTGGTTAAAAGAAATAAAATAAGTTTA
This sequence comes from Malania oleifera, assembly GCF_029873635.1. Classification (NCBI taxonomy): domain Eukaryota; kingdom Viridiplantae; phylum Streptophyta; class Magnoliopsida; order Santalales; family Ximeniaceae; genus Malania; species Malania oleifera. The sequence goes on from NC_080418.1 coordinate 138,002,844, forward strand.
AGAATTCTAAAAGGAATTAAAAGAAATTTTAAAAGCTAATTCTCTCCCCCTCTTGGGAAGCTATTCCTAATTTCACTAGTGATGGTCTTTTTCTTCAAGTATTCTACTTAAAATGACATGGGTTGCCCATTCTATTTTATCGTCAACTCCTCCAGATTCTAATATGTGGTCTCAACAACACTAGCAAGGTTTGCCAATATATCACATGATATATATATATATATATATATATATATATATATATATATATATCTAGTTTTGCTTCTGAGAATAATATCAGGAATTGTTTTCATCTTCCCACTACTACGAAGATAGTCTCTTAATGACCATTCTAAAATGTAATCATCTTCATGAGCAACCCACCCATAGATCTTGAGGTACTTCTACTAATCCTTTTCATATTCACATCTTCTTAATTTGATGTTTTGTGTAATTAGGTGTTCTAAAAGATGTCTCATTTATTTGGAAATCAAATTCTCCTTATACATCCAAGATGTTTGTACTGCACACCCGATGTGGGATCCTTACACAAAGGCCTTATATGTAAAAAAAAAAACTCTTATAGGTTCATATAATGAGTTTTTGATACTAAATTGTTAAATGAACTCCATGAAAACTATCTACATTAGACAATTCAAGACCTGATTGAAATACAAACATCACTTTCAAGAATATTTTAGCATGTAGTATAGCATACTCATTTTAGCTTTCTAGTTTATGGACTTTTGATTATTATGGGAAAATTCAAACAAAATTTCGGTAGCATGCCGTCTATAAATAGAAAATTTTCCATAAAGACATGCTTCGAAAACCTGATTGTTTACAGTAAGTAATTTAGATTAAGTATGTGAGAACCTAAAAATATCTACCAGCATGCAATACAGAAGTCACTGCATCAGCCATGTAGGTGGCATTCAGTTCAATTAGCATACACTCCTATTACCTGAACTATCAGCATGTAATACACAAGTCATTACATCAACCATGCTGTAACAACCTGCTTAATAAACTGAGTTTTTTTTATACTATAATATTCTACATGCTCTGATACTATACTGGGGAAAACCCAATTATAAATTTAAGCAGCAAGAAACATAAATCACATAGACATAACCATATAAAAATATATACACCATACAAAACTAATACTAGAGTACTACATATTTCCCAAAACATGCACATATATATGTTTCCCCAAAATTCCCTCAACTATGCTGGGATATACAAAAACATTCCCAAAAGTATACTCACTCTTCACTGACAGGGCACTACGGAAGCCCCTCTATCTGCGAGTCATGCTCACCTACCTGGATCACTTGAAAAATGATTCAACACTAGGATGAGCCAACGCTCAGTAAAAAAAAAAATGCTATTATTAGTGTGTGGCAAACGAGCTATTATATAATGAAAATCTATTTTCAAATAAACATGTATAACTGAATATATAAATAGAGTATAAGTGATAAAATCCACCACCCCTGTCCTTATTGCTTAACATGACAGTATTGAAGATTATTATTCAAAATACTTCTAGTATAAGTAAGTATGTTCCCTGTTTTTGCAAGTCTATACATACATAATAATAACTGAAAATGTTCCCTGTGGATATCTATGTATCATGACTTACCCCCTCATGACAGGGTTGTGCGGCCCGTAGGCGGGATTTACCCTGACTGGCCAACCAAGAATAAATCACTATACTCCATCGGTTGATCTGCCCACCTCAACCCATATCTGATGGGGAGCCTATCCTCGTCAAGGGCCTAAGTGATTGACCTATACCACGTATTATCTAAATAGGTGGTTGCACTCATAAAATAACATAATATCTGTAGCAATGGTACCGTGCTCTACTATATGGTCCAATAGGGTCTGATACTATATAATGTATTTCTATATACAACTATCTAATTTACCATGATTCTGAAATAATCGTAATAACCATGATATTGCATAAACTGTACTGTAATTTATATGTTGTAATGCTGAGAACTGAATAATGATACACTGAAACTGCATAATCATAATACTGATATTCGTATAATCATGATACTGAGATTCATAAAATCATGGTACTGAAATATCGTAAAATCAGGATACTGAAATATCGTAAAACATATCTCCATACTATATACATATTCACAAGCCACACGATACTCTAATACATAATTTTCATCATTTAATAAATGATATAATATTTTAAAAATACTTAGCATAACATATTTCCCTTACCTGACTACTGGAATGCTCCTATGGTATATTAGCCTAACACCCGTAGGGCCTCCTACACAACACCTTGAAAACAACATTTTTCAGAACTAAATGTCAGTATTTCTTCGCCTACATTATTTCTTATAATTGTCATAAGGTCAAAAATAGGCTAAAAGGCCTTACCCTGAATTTGGAGTGAAATCCAACTCCGTTTCCCCAACGATCCGTTCCGGCAAACTTGTAGAGAACTTCGCCAAGAGTGTCGTGGTAGCCTTAAATCTTCGATTCGGCGACTGGTGGGGCCGAAAACGAAGAGAGAAGGGAGAGAGTGACGTAGAGAGAGAGAGAGAGAAATGAGCGTTGAAAGTGAATAAAAATATGGTTTTTAGCTATTTATAGGGCCAAATTTGTTGATGAGACACGTCACATCGTCGATGAGTTCTTCATTAAATTCATCGATGAAACCCTATATTCGTCGACGAAATTCATAGCAGCCAAAAACCTCGCTCGGTAGGATTCGTCGACGAAGTGTACGACCTCCTTCTATTTCTGTTTATATTTTTTTCTCTTTTATTATTTAAATGCTATTATTCTTCAGGTCACTACATTCTCCCTTCCTTATAAAATTTCGTCCTCGAAATTTACTATCTGCATCACTATCTATACACTCCATCATTCAGTAAAAGAAAATGGTCTACTTATTTTATTACCTGCCCTCACTTATGGCGGAGGAATACCATGGTTACATAGGTAGTTCTGGGAGATTACAACCATAAAAGAAAATTTATCCCAAAACCAAAATACTACCTAACCTATATTCTACATTACAAGTACACTGGACTCAACAACATAAAATTACTATCTTAGCATATACATCAATACTATAATTCATCAAATAAATGGGGATATTTCCTTCTGATTTCATCTTCAAGCTCCCATGAGGCTTCTTTAATCGCGTGGCTTCTCCATAGAACTTTCACTAGTGTATATTCTTGTTGCACAATTCTTGTTCTTTCCTATCTAGGATCTGTACTGGAGCTTCTTCATATGCTAGAGCCTCACTGATTTCCAATTTTGCATGGTTGATGATATGGGAAGGATCTGTGACGTATTTCCTTAGCATAAAAACATGAAATATGTCATGAACTCGAAATAGAGATGGCGGTAAAGCCAGCTGATAGGCTACTGACCTAATCTTCTCAAGTATCTCAAAGGGGCTAATAAACCTAGGGCTCAACTTATCCCTCTTCCCAAATCTCAAGATCCCCTTCAATGGATTTATTCTTAGAAACACATGATCACCCACTTCAAATTCTAGTTCCCGGCGGCGAGTATCCGCGTAACTTTTTTGCCGACTCTGCGTTGCATTGATCCTATCTTGAATAAGTCGGACTTTATCACGTGCTTGCTAAATTATCTCTGGACCCAAAACTCGCCTTTCACCTACTTCATCCCAAAAAAGAGGAGATCTACATCTCTTACCATATAATGCCTCATAGGGTGTCATGCCGATGCAAGTCTGATAACTGTTATTATAAGTAAATTCAACTAGCGGCAAAAACTGAATCCATCTATCTCCAAATTCTAGCACACAAGCATGAAACATATCTTCTAATACCTGGATGGTTCTCTCAGTCTGACCATCGGTCTGAGGGTGGAAAGCTGTGCTGAATGCTAGTTGAGTCTCTAGTGCCTCCTACAAACTCCTCAAGAACCGCGATGTAAAACATGGATCACGGTCTGAGATTATGGATACCGGCACTCCATGGGATCGAACAATCTCCTGTATGTAAATCTTTGCTAACCTGTTCATAGGGTAGTTAATATTAATAGGTAGGAAGTGTGCTGTCTTCGTCAATCTATCAACCACTACCCAAATAGCATTCTGACCATGCGACGCTGGCGGTAGCTGAGTAACAAAATCCATGGATACATGGTCCCACTTCCACTCAAGAATGAATAATGGCTGCAATTGACCATCCGGTCTCTGGTGCTCAACCTTAACCTGTTGGCACGTCAAACACTGCTACACAAACATTGCTATTTCTCTCTTCATACCACTCCACCAGAAATAATCTCGTAGATCCCAATACATTTTCGTACTGCCAGGATAAACAGTGTATAGAGATCTGTGTGCTCCTCTAAAATCACCCTCCTGATACTATCATCTGCAGGTACGCACAATATGGTGTGAAATCTCAGATCCCTATCATCAGAAATACTGAATTCCTCCCCCTGACCATCCTGTATTCTGGCAAACACCTCCACTTACTCTGGATCATCACTCTGAGCAGCTTTAATCTTTTCATATAATGTGGGCTGTATAACCAAATTGGCAATAAGTGCTCGAGGATTATCCTCCACTAACTCCACACCATGTCTTTTCAAGTCCATCTGAATCGAATGCTGAACTACCGCTATTAGCTGTGCTATGTCTCCTGGTTTACGGCTCAGTGCATCAACTACCATATTTGCTTTACCTGGGTGGTAACTAATGGTGCAGTTGTAATCCTTGATGAGTTCCAATCACCTCCTTTGTCGCATGTTCAACTCTTTCTGTGTAAAGAAGTACTTTAGGCTCTTATGATCTAAAAATATCTCACACCTCTCACCATATAAATAATATCTCCAGATCTTTAGTGCATGTACAACCGCAGCCAACTCCAGATCGTGAGTAGGGTAGTTCTCTTCATATTCTTTCAACTGCCGGGACGCATACGCTACTACCTTACCATGCTGCATCAGCACACAACCGAACCCTTTCAAGGACGCGTCACTGTAGATAACATAACCATCGCCTCTCGATGGAATCGTTAGAACTGGTGCAGTGACGAGCCGCTGCTTTAATTCCTGGAAACTCTGCTCGCACTCTTCATCCCACACAATTCTGGCATTTTTCTTAGTCAACCGCGTGAGAGGTCCTAACAAAGCTGAAAACCCTTCCACAAATCGATGGTAATAACCTGCCAACCCTAAGAAACTTTTGACTTCCTGCACGTTCCTTGGCCTGGCCCAATTTACCACTACATCAATCTTGCTGGGGTCCACTGAAATACCATCCCCTGAGATCACGTGGCCTAAAAATGCCACCTTCTCAAGCCATAACTCTCACTTGCTAAACTTGGCATAGAGCTTCTCCTCCCTGAGCGTCTGCAACACCTGTCTCAAATGTACCTCATGATCCTCAAAACTCCTCGAATACACTAGTATATCATCAATGAAAACTATTACAAACTGATCAAGATATTGATGAAAAACTCTGTTTATTAAGTCCATGAACACGGCCGGGGCATTCGTCAGACCAAACAGCATAACGAGAAATTCATAGTGGCCATACCTGGTCTTGAAGGCAGTCTTCACGACGTCCTTCACTTTTACTCTCACTTGATGATACCCGGATCTGAGGTTAATCTTGGAATATACCCGAGTACCCTGGAGCTGATCAAACAAATCATCTATACGGGGTAGAGTATATTTATTCTTAATAGTAATCTTGTTTATCTCCCTATAATCAATGCACATCCTCATAGACCCGTCTTTCTTCTTTACGAACAACACTGGAGCTCCCTATGGTGACACACTGGGTCGTATAGATCCCTTGTTCAGTAAATCCTGTAACTGCTCCTTTAATTCTCCCAATTCAGCTGGAGCCATTCGGTAAGGAACTTTAGAGATCGGCATAGTCCCTGGAGGTAAATCTATAGAAAAATCTACCTCGCGCACAAGAGGCAACCCTGGTAGCTCATCTGGAAAAACATCCAGAAATTCTCGTACTACTGGAGTACTATCAATCTTCGATTCATTTTCAGATGCTTATTTCAAATATGCTATAAACCCCTGACCTCCCTCTAGGAGTAATCTGCTTGCCTGCACGGCGGATACTAATTGCGTTGGAGCACGTACCCGTGAACCAACAAATCTGAATTCCTGCGCTCTAGAAGGTTTGAAAATTACTTCTTTCTGAAAACAATCAATGCTAGCATGATTGGCAGCCAACCAATCTATATCCAGTATTATATCAAACCAACACATATCAAATACAATAAGATCTACTGGTAGTACTTTCCCCTGAATTTCTATCGGATAACCTCTAAGTACCCTTTGACATCTGATCACTGATCCTGACGGTGTAGCTACCGACAGTGCTATATCTAATGGCTGGATCTCACTCTCAGATAATTTAACATAAGATGTAGAAATGAAAGAATGAATAGCACCTGAGTAAAAACGAACAATAACTGGGTATGATAGAACAATAAATGTACCTGTCACCACATCCGTAGCAGCCTTTGCATCTCCTGGCATCAGAGCGTATACTCGCGCTGGGGCCATATTCCTCTGCTGGCCACCCCGAGGCACTTGGTATCCTCCCCGAGCTGCCTGATATTCTCTCTGATAGGGTTTGGGAGCTGAGACCTGGTTCTGCTGACCTGGGCACTCACGCATCACGTGATCGGGTCTCCCATAATGATAACATATACCCTTGCCAACCTGGCACTCTCCCAAATGATGTTTCCCGCATGTCTCACACACCGGGTATGTCGGTACACCGTGGTTCCCACGAGGTCTTGCCATCTACCTCTAGTCTCCCCTATCGCGACCTCCTCTCCATGGACCCCTGCTAGTACCAGCCTAAAAACCCTGAGGCGCCGGCCTCTTCCTCTGACTCTGAGCTGCTACACCCCTCTAAATACCACTCTCAATAATCGCAGCTCTATCTACAACCTCTGTGAATGTCTGAGCCCTGAAACCTATCACCTGCTCAAACAGATTCTGCCTCAGTCCCTCCTCAAACTTCCTGGCCTTTTTCTCTTCATCAGGTGCTAAATGTGGAGCAAAACACGACAACTCAACAAACCGAGCCGCGTACTGGAATACAGTCATCTGCCCCTGTACCAAATGCAGAAACTCTGCTGCCTTCGCACTTCGAATGATAGCAGGGAAATACCGCTCGAAGAACAAATCCTTAAATCGGTCCCACGTCACTGGAACTGGAACTGGCCTCTGCTCCTCTATCAGATGTGCTGCTCTCCACCAGCACTTCGTCTCTCTTGTCAACTTGAATGTAGCAAATTCTACCTTCTGCTCTTCCGTACATGGAAGCACCGCCAATGTCTTTTCGATGTCCTGGACCCAATTCTCAGCTACAGTTGGGTAATCTCCTCCAGCAAAGGATGGGGCTTAATGCGTGTAAACTGCTCAATCGAACAGCCACGCTCCCCATAGCTCCTGACCATCTCATCCATCACCTGCTGAATAACGCTACACAGTACAACATCTGTATCTCCTCCACCTATGCTGGAAGGTCCTAGCCTATCCTCTCTAACATTCATGCCACCACTTCCTGGGTCCATCCTGAAAACAAGAAATACACTTAAGTACTTTATCTCCTATACGGACCTATCCTGTACCAGCTCAAAGTTAATTACCTTCCCTGACCTTAACTCAAAATTCAGTTCTATCACCTAGACACATGACCCGACAATAGTTTAGTATGGTTTTCCTGAAATCGTCACCCTAGGAAAAACACAGAAACCACCACAGAAATCCTATACCTAGACATAGAACAAACCCCAAATCCTTTTCCTATAATCTGGTATTGCTTCTGTTGCACTCTAAAGTCTATAGAACCTAGCAACCTAGGCTCTGATACCAAACTGTAACGACTTGCTTAATAAACTGAAGTTTTTATTTTTATTTTTATACTATAATATTCTACATGCTCTGATACCATACTGGGGAAAACCCAATTATAAATCTAAACAGCAAGAAGCATAAATCACATAGACATAACCATATTAAAATATATACACCATACAAAACCAATACCAGAGTACTACATATTTCCCAAAACATACACATATATTTGTTTTCCCAAAATTCCCTCAACTATGCTGGGATATACAAAAACATTCCCAAAAGTATACTCACTCTCCACTGACAAGGAACTACGGAAGCCCCTCTATCTGCGAGCTTGGCGTGCTCACCTACTTGGATCACCTAAAAAATGATTCAACACTGAGATGAGCCAACGCTTAGTAAGATGAAATATGCTATTATTAGTGTGTGGCAAACGAGCTACTATATCATAAAAATATGTTTTCAAATAAACATGTACAACTGAATATATAAATAAAGTACAATTGAGAAAATCCACCACCCCTGTCCTTATTGCTTAACATGACAATATTGAAGATTATTATTCAAAATACTTCTAGAATAAGTAAGTATGTTCCCTGTTTCTGCAAATCTATACATACGTAATAATAATTGAAAATGTTCCCTGTGGATACCTATGTGTCATGACTTACCCCCTTATGATAGGGTTGTGTTGTCCGTAGGCGGGATTTACCCTGGCTGGCCAACCAGGAATAAATCACTATACTCCATCAGTTGATCTGCCCACCTAAACCCATATCTGATGGGGAGCCTATCCTCGTCAAGGGCCTAGGTGATCGACCTATACCACGTATTATCTAAATAGGTGGTTGCACTCATAAAGTAACATAATATCTGTAACAATGGTACCGTGCTCTGCTATATGGTCCAATATGGTCTGATACTATATAATGTATTTCTATATACAACTATTTGATTTACCATGATTCTGAAATAATCGTAATAACCATGATATTGCATAAACTGTACTGTAATTCATATGTTGTAATGCTGAGAACTGAATAATCATACACTGAAACTGCATAATCATAATACTGATATTCGTATAATCATGGTACTGAGATTCATAAAATCATGGTACTGAAATATCGTAAAATCAGATACTGAAATATCGTAAAACATATCTCCATACTATATACATATTCACAAGCCACACGATACTCTAATACATAATTTTTATCATTTAATAAATGGTATAATATTTTAAAAATACTTAGCATTGCATATTTCCCTTACCTGACTACTGGAATGCTCCTATGGTATACTAGCCAAACACCCGCAGGGCCTCCTACACAACACCTTGAAAACGACATTTTTCAGAACTAAATATTAGTATTTCTTCGCCTACATTATTTCTTATAACTGTCATAAGGCCAAAAATAGGCTAAAAGGCCTTACCCTGAATTTGGAGTGAAATCCAACTCCTTTTCCCCGACGATCCGCTCCGGTAGACTTGTAGAGAACTTCTCCAGGAGCGTCGTGGTAGCCTCAAATCTTCGATCTGGCGACTGGCGGGGCCGAAAACAAAGAGAGAAGGGAGAGAGTGACGTAGAGAGAGAGGAGCATTTAAAGTGAATAAAAATCCGCTCTTTAGCTATTTATAGGGTCATATTCGTCGATGAGACACGTCACCTCGTTGACGAGTCCTTCATTAAATTCGTCGACGAAACCCTGTATTTGTCAACGAAATTCAGAGCAGCCAAAAACCTCGCCCGGTATTTTCTCGTCGACGAATCCCTGTATTCGTCGACGAATTTTCTTATGAACTCGTCGACGAATTGCTGTATTCGTTGAAGAAGTCTATGACCTCCTTCTGTTTCTGTTTATATTTTTTTTATCTTATTATTTAAATGCTATTATTCTTTGGGTCACTACACATGCAGTTGGTGTTCCAGAAAAAATATGTAATCCTGGATATTTAAGTGATTCAGTATAGTCCAATATAGTTCATGTCAAAATATAAACTATCCATCAAAGAGATATAATTATTTAATGCAATATGTATAGTAGGTTGCTGTGCTGATCTCATAAGGCATATAGGAAAAGATGGAATAGGGATGCCTTTAGTGATGTGTACATGTAAAAGTCTAATACTCCAATGGAGACTTGAAGATATTGATCATGCAAAAGACTTGGGTAAATATCTCAAAGGATTTAATTAATAGGGGATTTTATTTTAAGAATGATTTTGAGGCTCTGCTAATAAAGGATGAAATAAACTAGAAATAAACAGTTAGGGTTTACATGGGTCAAATTCAATATATGCAATATTGGATTGGGGAACCAGCGGGAACAAAGCAATATAAAGAAACTCTAAAAAAATATTACCAAGATAAAATTTAAAACACAATTCAACTAACCTTGAACCTTTGCGCACATACATGGGCCCCTGTTTTGTACTTCATTTCCCTACCTCATCAACAAAGTCGTATCCTCTTCCAGGTACAAAACCTTAGTCTCTAATTCCACAAACCTCTTTTTCCAAGCCTCAACCTCAGCCTTGGCTCTCACCTTGCGCACTCTAAATCCTTCATCTTATTCTTCAGATAAGCAACAACCTCCTTCTCACCTTCACAAGAACTCTTTGAAAGCCCCAATAACCTCTCGCATCCCTCCTTCCTCCTCTTTTTCCTATCTTGTTACTCTGTTATCTTTTTGCAAACGAATGGTCGTCTCTTTAACGTCTTTGTACTTTTTCTTCAAGTCTTCCAATTGATTTTCAAGCAAGAATTTACTAAGCGCCAACGCTTGATCAATGCTCCCATATAAGTGTGATCTTCACCAGAAGATCACTCACGAATGTAGAGCAGAATGGAGAGCTGATGCTCAGTAAATGCTTGCTTGAAGATCAATTGGAAGACTTGAAGAAAAAATACAAAGACGCTAAAGAGACGATCATTTGTTTGCGAGAGAATAATAGAGTAACGAGCGATGGGGAAAAGAGGAGGAAGGAGGGGTGTGAGAGGTTATTGGGGCCTTCGAAGAGTTCTCATGAAGGTGAGAAGGAGGTTGTTACTTATCTGAAGAATAAGATGAAAGATTTGGAGTGTGCAAAGGCGAGAGCCGAGGTAAGGGTTGAGGCTTGGAAGAAGCGGTTTGTGGAATTGGAGGTTAGGGTGATTTTTTTTAAGTGGTGACTGGCGAGTGGGTGATTTTTTTAAACCCTTTTTGGTAAAAGGACTAGGCAACCCAATGAAAGGCCCTATAGATTCTAATAAACAAAATTAGCAAACTTTGTGATTTTAACCACTCAGGTGTCCAAGTCGGGTATGCGATGTCCAAACCAAGTGGGGTAGTCCTAACACATCCGTGACCACTTGGTCAAGGAAATTTATAGATTCACTCGCTCTCCTTCTTTCTCATGCTTCAGATCTATAAAGTTGTAGAGATCCCTATTTTTTGATCCTTCAATATTTTTATATATCTAGGATACTAGTAGAGCACTTGGGTGAAGATCAAATGCTTGCAGTTGTGTGCACATCCTATGCAACTGCATGTGCTCTTGAGAAGTACGAACAAAGTAGAAAAGTAAAATTATCATCTTGCACTTCAGTCAATTGCAACTGAATTAAGAAGAAACATAAGTGGTCGATTTCTTGTTATATGTCTTGAGGATATAAGGTAAAATGGGGAGTTTTTTCATTACATTTATGAAAATATAATTAGTGATTGCTGTGAGAGATTTTCCACACGTGTATGTTTGCATTTATTGGTATGATTGTTTTGCATACACTCCTTTAATTTTAATTGGGATATGGTTTGGTGAATTGGCACACCTGATCTGGGATCCTTACACAAAGTTCCTATATGTAAAACAACTCTTATAGGTTCATATAATAAGTTTCTAATGCTAAATTGTTATATAAACTCCATGAAAACACCCGCATGGTTTATGGACTTTTGATTATTTTGGGAAAATTCTAACGAAATTTTGGCAGCATGCCGTCTGTAAATAGAACATTTCCCCATAAAGACATGCTCCAAAAATATGATTATTTACAACAAGTAATTCAGATTAAACATGCGAGAACCTAAAAATATCTACTAGCATGCAATACA